>NC_056693.1:40297500-40670000 GCF_018350215.1 Panthera leo
ACTTAACAATTGCTTAACCAGTGAACATTCTCTTTGTCCTTCTTTTTTTACCTTTAAATATCTGGTAGTTGTGTGTGTATGTTTATTTTAATCACAGTGTAGTCAAACCACATTGCACTGAATGCTAGAATACCCAGATTCATGTCTTGGCTTCATTATTAATGAGCCTGGTGATTCTAATATGGGTCCCTGCCCATATAGAGCACCAGAATCTTTACTCTAACATAACTAGTTTGTATTTGGTGAACAAGCTTTGTAATTCAAATGTGATACAGCCACTATATTATTCTATTAAGGAAGAAGTAAAGAAGTCTCTATGCTCTGTGGAAGAGATGCTCAGAGAGGCTCCCAGGAGACACAGGTGAGGCTGTGCTTTAGAGATTGTGCCTGGGTGTATTTCACTACTACAATATAAACACCTTGAGTACGGTAAAGTCATACCTTTTCACCTCAGTGTTCCTAGAGCCTAGGGAAAAAAAACACTTATATCTTGGTACAACTAAATGCTGAAAAAACAATTCAATTAAAAATGGGCAGAAGACATGAACAGACACTTCTCCAAAGAAGACGTACAAATGGCCAACAAACTTATGAAAAGATCCTCAACATTGCTCATCATCAGGGAAATGTAATGTAATTCAAAACCTCAATGAGATATCACTTTCCACCTTTCAGTATGGCTAAAATCAATAACACAACAAACAACAGCTGTTGGTGAGGATGTGGAGAAAAAGGAACCCTCATGCACCATTGGTGGGAATGCAAACTGGTGCAGCCACTGTGGAAAGCAGTATGGAGGTTCCTCAAAAAGGTAAAAATAGAATTACCTTACAACTCAGTGTTCCCAGTATTGGATATTTACCGAAAAAATACAAAAACACTAATTCAAAGGAACACCTGCACCCCTATCTTTATTGCACCATTATTTACAATAGCCAAACTCTAGAGGCAGCCCAAGTGTCTATAGATAGATGAATGGACAAAGAAGTAGTGTGTGTGTATTTGAATATATACATTTGAATATTCAGTCATAAAAAGTGAAATCTTGCCATTTGCAACAACATAGAACTGGAGATTATAATGCTAAGTTAAGTAAGTCAGTCAGTGAAAGACAAATAGCATATAATCTCACTCATATCTGGAATTTAAAAATAAAATAAAATGAACAAAGAAAAAAAAGAGACAAATCAAGAAGGAAATTCTTAACTACAAGGAACAAAATGATGGTTATCAGGGCGAGGGATAGATAGGAGGATAGGGGCAAAGAGGGATGGTAATTACAGAGTACACTTCTGATGGAAAAAAATGGAATGGAACAAAATAAAAAGCAAATGCCTGTAGATGAACAAGTGTTCAATGATCATTTGGAGAAAACACAGAAACTGAGAGAAAGGAAGAAAAAATTTCTGGGAAATGAAAGAAATAAGAAGAATGAGAAAAGAGAAGGGAGGGAATTAGCACAAGTAAGCACACTTTTTTTGTAAATTTTGTAAATTTTTCAAAATTTACATATTGAAGTCCTGCCCCCCTAGTGTGTGTTTTGATAAGGGACCAATAAGGACATAATTAAGGTTAAATGAAGTTATAAGAGTGGGTCTTGATCTGATAAGATTAATGCCTTTATCAGAACAGATACCAGAAAGCTCTCTCTCTCTCTCTCTCTCTCTCTCTCTCTCTCTCTCACTGCACACACACCAAGGAAAAGGGGCCCTGTGAGCACAAAGTCAGATGGTAGCCATTTGTACCTCAAGGGGATAATCCTCATCTGGAACAAATTGGCTAGCATCTTGATCATGAACTTATAGCCTCTAGAACTCTGAGAAAAGAAAATTGTGTAGCTTATGACACCCAATCTGTGGTATTTTGTTATAGCAGCCTGGTCAGATTAATACAGTAATCCATCCCCAAACTAGAAGATTTTAACTTTTTTGGGTTCAATGGAAGCATATTCTTTTTCTGTCTATCCTCTTATCAAAGTCATCCTTCAATCTCCTGTTCAAGTAACCCTTCTCCACTAAAACTTTTCCTAACTCATAAGCTCCAACCAGTCTCATTTTTTTCTCTGCGTTCCTGTAGTTTTGGGTTTTGGAAGTGGTTTTTATCCTTACCTCATCTGGGGAATTTTTTTCAAAATTCTGACACCCACACTATGCTCTAGGACAACTAAGTCAGAAACTGTGACAGAACCAAAACATCACGTCTTAAGCATTTCTTCATGGTTTATTTTAGGTATGTTGTAGGAAATTAAATGGGTGAGCTCATTATCCTATAGACTTTTCTGGGAACAAGATCCTAATTGTGCTATGCCTGTGACTCTATGTCATGAGATTAAAATTAGAGTACCTAATTCAAGAATATATATATGTATATATATATATATATATATTTTTTTTTTTGTTTATACAAAACTAACATTTTATCTAGTAGAAGCAATGCAATGTGCTCGTGTTCAACATGTTGAAGAGAAAAAAGATGATATTTATATCCCAGGAAAGAAAAGCCATCAGTCATAAAAAATGTTTGAATTGTCTTTATAAGCTAAATGAGATAGGATATATTTAAATGATGTGAAAGAAAGCTGTATTCCCCCCATAAAATTCCTATACTCGTGCTGTGGTCAAGAAAATCTATAACATGGTCTTCTTTAAATCAATTTAATGGTCCCCAAAGACAGAAATTAGGTAGGCGGATTTTACAATGCATACTTCTATTTGCTCTCTTTTCATAGAAACTGTGACTGATCACTATTACAGCAAACATGCTGTAAATGAGAATAAACATTTTTTAACCAAAATAAAAACGAAAACTTATTGGAACCTCCTGGCTGGAGAGGACGCTGGTGAGATGCATGTAAAAGAGAAGAAGACCATAGGTCCACTGAAGAAATGAAGAGAATATATTGTAGAGGATGATGGTGGGCATGGTTGTGAATGTGGTGGGGGAAGGGGCAGAAAGCAAATTAAAGTCATTCGCCTTAAGTGAAAACCCTACTCACCCACACATCAACAGAAGTCAGACCTCCATTTGAATACAGGTATAAATATGCACAGATTTAAAAATAATTACCTAATAGTGATTCAATAGACTAGTAGATTCATAAAGAAAACACAAGCAACAGAACAGCCAGATGGTAAGAAAACATTTTTAAAATTCAAAATGATGTTATGTTCCCAATAAATGGGTGAAGGTGTTCCCATGGTGGAATTAGAAAAAAAAAAAAAAAAAAAAAGAACAAGTAAGCCTAAATGAAATGAAATTGAGGAAGGCAGATATTGAATTTTTAACATCTGTCTGCTAACAACACATTCAAAACAATAGTAATAGTAATAACAATAATTATGTCGGGGGGGGATAAATAAAGAACAGCAAAATAAAATTGAAACTGAAAACAACTAACTTTTATATTAGGTGAGCATGATTTCAGCCCACTCTCTAAGCACCCAAGTGTGCAGATCAATGCACATTCACAAAAAAAATCTAATGATGAGATCACATTTTATTAAAAATACACTGTGGATTAAATGCAACTTCAACTGAATGAAAAGAGCAAACTTTTAATGAAAAGGTGCAGAGGTGAATTGATATTCATGCTTATGTATCTGAATTAAACTTTTCTTCCCATCTTGGAGAATGAGGAACAACCTCATAGAGTCCGCCTGTACCAGATAAGGATGCTGATAATACCTGTGGTGGTGGTGTTGGTGATGATGTTGTTGATAATGATAAAAAATAACAACCACCGTTCATGGCTGCTGACAGTATCAGCGCAACGGGAACGCCAATGGGAATTTGTCTGATGTAATCCCCATCTCAAACCTTGTTAAAATTTCCATTGGAAATGGAGTCTTCAAACTTGTCCAGTCTCATCCATCTAGCAACTGAGTTAGGATGGAAACGTGCATCTGTGTGATTCAGGGATCGCGTGTGTCCAGTTTCTCCCACAATCTATGGAGAGACATGCTCCCCCCTGCATGACTAACCTCCTTCTGTGGGCTTTTTTTTTCCCTAAATGCGACTTTGGTTCCCAACTTCCTGTGTCAAGTTACAAACAATTTGTCATGCCTGCAGTCACACTTTCGGTTCCTGTCAGTTCTGTGAAAGAGCCCTATCATCAGTATGGTTTTCCACTCCCTAAGCAACTTGTGGGTTTCATCCTTCCATGCAAGCGACTTGTCACATCTTCAGTTTTCTCACACATTTCAGCTCAAAAGGAATCCCAGTTCTGTTTTTTTATTTAATTCATTGAAAATGTCCATACTGTCAGAATGCTAAAGTCCAAACTCCTACCATTACATTGTCCCTCTGCTCTGACATAAAAGATCTTCCAGCCATGTCAATTACCCTTTTTCTTAACTTCAATGACAAATTTCTTTTTGAATTATGTATCAAAGGGTACTGTAATTGCTGCTTGAGTCATTGACTATGTCTTTGGTGGTGTTGTAAAGGAAGACATTCTTTCTCCCCTCCCCCTTTTTTTCTCACTGTACTCCAATGTCAAAGGATAAGAAAGAGTAGTGGAATGGAAGAAAAGAAAACAAAACAAAATAAAAAACTAACTCTGGAAAGGTGGAAGGGTTGATCTCTGACACTCTTCCTCCCACAACCTCCCACAGCCTTACCCGGTGTACTTTTAGATAAATTACTCAGTTAATCTGAATCCCAAATTCCTCTTGCATGGAGATGCTAACATATGTCCTACTTGCTTCATAATATAGATTAAAAAGAAAAAAACTAAAAATCCTATGAACTCTATTTTTGAACTAAAATTTTATATAAATGATTTATTAAACTGAATTCTCCATAAAAGAGTGAATTTTATGCTAAAGCAAGTATTTTCTCTTTATTATAATTGCTAATTCACTTAAGCAACCTATTTTCTGATTGTCAGAATTCTTTACACTGAAATCCACTTGGATGGATATTCCAAACTAGTTTAGAAATGACAAGCATATTAGTGGCAACTCTTTTAGTTGGTACTAACTTTCCTAAAATGAATATGTAGCTACAGATCTCTTCTTAAGATTATAAACAAATTTTCCTGAGGATACTTTGCAACCCTACAAACACAACTCTTTATAAGGAATAGGGTTACATGGGATAATACACACACAGGAAAACATGACTTTACTTAAAAAAATAGCTACATTATTCTTGAGTAGTGTACAATCCACGCAAACACACATACACACACACACACACACACACACACACACAAGGGAAAGATTATGGCCACTTTTAGGACTTTGACAGAACATCTAGCATAGACACAATCTTTGCATTGAAATCATTCTGTGCACTAGAAACTAAAATAATAATAAAAACTAATAATAATAAAACTAATAATAAATACAGAGAATTTTCATCGGAGTTTACAGAGAGGAAAGGAAATACAATGGAAGACATCTTTTATCTAGTGACCAGAAGACCTTTTACATTCTTAGCTAGAGTATTATTCATTTTGAATCCATGTTCAACTCTCTGACTTCAATTTATTGACCTACTAAGTTGGTGAGGAGTCAGAGAAGAAGTTACAAACAAATTTAACTTTAGAAAACTTTAAAATTAAAAAGATCAGAAAACAACAAATATTCCTCAAATCCTGGGTGATATCAGTAAGCTTAATCATATGTTCTTTTTACAGTCTTTGTTTCTAGGAAAAGAATTATATAAGCTTCCAAGTTGAAAAAAAAAAAAAAAAGAATGTTCCAAAGTACCAAATTTATGGGCAGCTTCAGACTTTAGCAAATAGTATTCAGTTTCCACTGAAAAATGAGTATAACTAAAAAGGACTGATGTTTCTAGCTTACCTGTCAATCACATGTAAGGATAGCATGGAAGTGATCTAAATCAGATAATTATTCAAGATGTACTCTTCAGACATCCAGAAGTTATTACATTGTCCCATGAAACGGTGAAGTGCATTTAAAATTTCATTGCCTTTTATAGAAATTACTGAATCACAATCTGTAGGTTGGGTATATTCGGTGGTTAATTAACACAAACATAAACAATTATATTACAGCTTTAACATGAATGGGTTGAAGAAGACAACAAATATTTACTGAAGCTACTTACCTGTCACCTACTTTTTGTTCATTATGTCATCTAACCGTATGGTAATTCTAGTCTTATCTTTGTTTTATAGATAAGGAGTTTGAAGACCAGAGTAAATCATTTGTTCTTAGGCATCCAACTTGTGGGTGAATGCTTGAAGTCCTAGAAGACAGCTCCATCTGCCAAAAAATATCAGATTTATTTCTCTACACCCCACTTCTTAAGGTAAGAACTGAAACTTGGTTTGACTGGCTTTCGTGTCTTACCATTGTCTCAGCCATTTGTGATTTCAAAGTGGGTTTTGCTTTCTCAGATCTTTTTAATCTCCTAGGAGTGAGACTCCGATGTTGGCAATGTATTCAACTCCTCGCCATCATAAACCTCAGACTCTGCAATTTTCTGTAGCTTTTATCTTTATCCAATTTTTAAAGCAGATGCCAGTTGCATAAGCACTATCTACAGCCATTGCTCAGCAAATTCTTCCTTGATGTTATAGCCTCGGGTACTTTCCATGTGTCTTACTTATGGTCAATTTTGCAGGAACCATAATGTTGAATTTAGTCCAGAAGAATGTTCATCCACCCCCTTGCACTCCTGTGCTTGAAGAAAAGTTGCAGCGGTGATATATCTCCCCTTATGTTGGAGTTTCTTCTGGCAGGAAGGATACAGATAACTTTATTGCAAATTGAGTTCCCTCCTTCTGAGGAGCTAGCAACCTCCTTTCCCTGAGACAATTGGATGCACCTCACTTATAATCCTTATTCACATAATGTTAGAAAAAAAGAGGCTTTAACCTAGGAAAATATTGTCAAAAAGTATTAGACCACTTTATTGTTGGTTGAGACTAATAGCCCCAGTCCCTTAAGATACCTCACAAAGCTTTAGCACGGAACATAATTCACCATAGATACATCTATAATGAAAGAACTAATGAATGATGATTGTTGTACCATCTTCCATTGCTCCTCTAAACTATTATTCCTCTCCCATCATATGTGTAAATACTTTATTGAACTTCCTCTTCAAATTAATAGTTGATCCCAATCTTACAGTATATCATACTCTTAAAATCTCAGTATCAACTTTCATAGTTATTCTCTTATTTCTGTCCTATCCTTGTATTTTGGCCCTTTCTTTACTTTTACCTCTTTTATTTTAACCCTCCTGACTGTATCAGTTGAGGTCTTTCTTCCTATTTATTCACCCTTACCCATCTGGCAGGTAGGTGATGTATAAAAATTATACAGAATCCCTTTCCAGAGCTTTTCTTTTCATCCTTTCCAAAAACAAAGCCATAATTGAAAATATTGGCACTATGAGAAGGGTTATTTGCAGCATCAAGCTATGCAGAGGGATAAAGAAAACTTCACCCCTGACTCTTAGGGAGGAAAAAACATAGGGCACGGTGGTTTGATGACATCTAGTCAGAGTTTCCTCAGTGTTCTTACATCTTCTTGCATGAAGTTTTCATGGATACAGTTCTTATTTATCAGTGGAGTTTCTGTGAGAAGTAAGACTGTGTCAATAGGTATTATTGATCCCTGCATATCACCTGAGTAAGTTGAAGGTTGTTTTGAAAAGTCCATGGTGCTACAGTGGACAATGGAGGGTTGCCAGGTCAAATTAAGGGCACCTAGTCACAACTGAATTTCAGAAAACAAAAATGAGTATTTTCAGTATAAGTGTATACTATTTGTATATGCATGGGATATGCTAAAATATCATTTTTAAAAATTTTTTAAATGTTTATTTATTTTTGAGACAGAGAGAGACAGAGCATGAACGGGGGAGGGGCAGAGAGAGAGGGAGACACAGAATGGGAAGCAGGCTCCAGACTCTGAGCCATCAGCCCAGAGCCCGACGCGGGGCTCGAACTCACGGACTGTGAGATCGTGACCTGAGCTGAAGTCGGACGCTTAACTGACTGAGCCAGCCAGGCACCCCTAAAATATCATTTGTCATTTGTCTGAAATTCAGATTTAATCAATCATTGTCTATTTTTATGTTTTCAGTGTGGCAACTAATAACACTTTTACTTTTTCTAGTCTTTTCCTCTTTAAAACATGACCTGGGAAACTGAGACAATTGAAACAATTTAAAAAATTTTAAACTCCCATTATTTTATATCCAAATAATTCACACTGGCCTCCCTTTTCAAATATGAATGTTTTGTCTGTAGGTCATTCCATGTGGTGTTTGGTTACTAGTAACAAACAAATCAAACAGGAATTTCTTATGGGATTAAAGAGGAACTTAATGTAGAGAAAGGAAAGTTACTAAGGAAATCAAGAGTATGTCTATAAAAGCAACTTTTAGGACGATAAATTATTAGGACAGCACTAGGAATCTCTATATTCTAGTTACCTCTTCAACTTCTCACCTCTACTGTATCCAACCCCTGTGAGTTTTTATTCTAGATCCAAATTCCTGAGATTACATAACTAGCCCACGTAGGGTCACATCCCTGTCCCTGCGGACAATGCCGTAGATCTGTATGAGAGATTGAAAAGCTGGGGAAGTTTGGTAGCCAAGCAGTACATAAGTTACCGTGACATAGATTAAGCATAGGGAAAAATCTACCTTGGGCTGTTCTCACCTGAAGGAACTAGTGGAAATGCATTTAGCTCTTTGCTAACGGAAAATACAAATTAATGACAGCATCCCTATGGCTGCCTCATTCTCAGCATATTTTGGAAGGTTTAACATTTAATGCCTAAGAATAAAGGTATGCATTTCATACTCTTAGCGATTAGATTTGGGTAAGCAGCAGTGGAAATATGAATGTTTTATGCCGGCCTTATCAAGTAAGGATGCTCTGAAGATTAAGAAGGGAAAACATAAATGCAATACAATAAGGTCATAAAAAAAGGGAATTAAATCAGGGAGCTTGGTTTTACCTTTGTTTTTGTTTTTATTATTTTTGGTTTTGTTGTTGTTTCTCAGTAATTTACCATAACATCAGGACAGAGCGCCTAATTGATGGAGCTTCGATTACCCCAGAAATGGCAGAAGTAGCTTTTAAGCCATAGACTGGCAGATGATACAAAGAAAGCAGCATGATTACACAACTCCACCAGATCTGGGTTTGAATTCTGTTTCTGCATCTTATTATGTTCTATGAAACTTTGGCTAGTGTCTTTCTCTCTCTGATCTTCAGTTACTTAATCAGATACAGTAAAACTCAGCTATGAATGTGAGGATTAAAGAAGATAGTGTTCATAGAAAATTCTAACACAGGGCCTCCCAAAGAGTGAGGAAAAAAAACAAACAACTGATTATTCAGTGGTTTCACTCCTGATAATATCCAAATGGCTCCAACCAAGCCAATCTTTCTTCAAATGACAGTAAACCCTGGAAAAAACAAATAATGTAAGCCCAGTGAAGGCATGGGAGAGCAAATAAAAGCAAAATATAATGAAGGAGAGAGGGCACTTCAGAAAAAAAGGGAATAGAACTTAGTGAGTTTTGGTTTTTATGACCCTTAATACCAACAGCATGCCTAAGTCTACAACTTGCTGGATGGCCAAAAGTTGGATTTGGAAAACTGAAGATAAATGTCTGGATGACCCCTAAAGTATTTTTTTAAGTTTATTTATTTTGGAGAGAGAGAGAGCACGCGTACACACATGAGAGCAGCAGAGGGGCAGAGAGAGAGGAAGAGAACCCCCAGCAGGCTCTGTGCTGTCAGCGTGGAGCCCCATGTGGGACTGGAGCCCACAAACCATCAGATCATGACCTCAGCTGAAACCAAGAGTCTGGCAGTTAATGGACTGAGCCACCCAGATGTCCCTTTAAAATTTTGTTTTAAGTTTATTTATTTATAAAGTAAATTTAAAATAACTAAAATTTTAAGTGCCCCCCTCCAGCAGAAAAGATAAATTTATCAGTTTGAGCTCATCCAAATTAATTGCCTACTAAAACATGTAAAAAATACTATTTTAGATTCCTCCACAAAATATCATTCACAATGACAAGGATGCAGTCCCAAGTTACTAAACACCTAAAGAAATAGGAAAGGGGCACCTGGGTGGCTCAGTTGGTTAAGCGGCCAACTTCAGCTCAGGTCATGATCTCACAGTTCGTGGGTTTGAGCCCTGCATCAGGCTCTGTGCTGACAGCTCAGAGCCTGGAGCCTGCTTCAGATTCTATGTCTCCCTCTCTCTCTGACCCTCTCCCACCCCTGCTCTCGCTCTCTCTCTCTCTCTCTCTCTCTCACCCGCCTCTCTCTCAAAATTAAATAAACATTAAAAAAAAGAAGTAGGAAAATAAGCCACTTTTCAAAAGAAACCAATCAATAGAGACTAAACCTAAGATTATCCAGCCTTGTATAATTAACAGATAAGGATTTTATAGGAACCACTATATGTATGCTCAATGTAAAAGAAAGTATGTGTATAATGGATGAAGAGGTGGAAAACATTTGCAGAGAAACATAAATGATAAAAAAAGCACTAAACAAATATTTTAGAACTATCCCCATCCCAGATTGTAGTCATCAAGTAAATCTTTAAGATGGATCTCATGTAGTCAAATGTCAAGAGGAGTCATGCTGGGAATATAAATGAATGCTATACTCAGAATGAAGCACAGAAGATACTGATAGGGCTTGTGGTAAGCTAGAAAACACTGCCTCTATATAAAGGAAATATTTGCTATTGGATTTCAGCCAATTTTTGCCTCAAGTAGGGATTGGCAAACTTTTTTTTTTTTTTTTTTTTTTTTTTTTGTGAAGAGCTGGATAGTAAATATTATAGGCTTTGTGGGCCATATGGTCTCTGTTACAACTACTCAGTTCTGCTTTTGTACTGTAAAAGTTGCCATGGATAATACATAACTGAATGGCTGTGGCTATTTTCTAGTAATACTTTATTTACAGAACATGTAGTAGGGTCAGAGTTGGCCTGTAGGATGCATTGTACAGAATATGGTCTTACAGAAATTTAGATTCAAATTCGCCTAACATTCTCTATTTCAAGAAACAGCGGGCCACCCGATCTGGACTCGTGTCGTAGAGCAAATAGGCATAAAGCCTTGAGAGATAAATCATTGTTGTCCAGTCCACAGAAAGGAAAATGCGATGTCAACCCATGAAAAAGAACATGGTTGTAAAAGATTGGAATATATGGGCAGTGCAAGTAATTTGGTTTAGTTGCAGAACAGAAACAGTGTGGCATAAAGTTAAGAAAGCCAGATGGAATTTGATATAACCAATAAGTGGCTCTTCCCCCCGCCCCCCCGAATTAGACAGCAACTAAGACATTTGAGCACAACAATGACAAATAATATGGGCCAAGAATACATTCAGATGGATGTCTACATACCAGCATCATATCCCATAAATGCTGGGTTGGAAGACTTAGCTGATAAATTGAATATGTGGCATTTTAATATTTCACTTTTATCATCACCTGCACACCCCCTTTATACCCCCTTCACATACACATCTTTATTAATCTAGATTTTGAAATGTTTGGAATGCAGAGCAGAAAGCCCAGAATCTCTACCTCCCAGTTGTCAGGGAGGGCTAGAACACAGCTGTAAACCAAATCCCCTGCCTCCAATATTTGGACTGATCTGCTCTCAATAGAGAAAGTTGAACAGTGATTACCTACCAACAAGGTGATTTCTTTTCTCTTTGGGGAGGAAAGCAGGTGGAACAATAGGATAGAGATATTTAGGGAAATTCTTTCACACTGTAGGAGAGGAAATAAGCATCTCTTACCCCCAACACCATACAGATTCCCAATATGGAATCCCTTAACTCTATTGAAGACCTTAGTTTTTGATATGCTCAACCTAACAATAATCTTGAAGTGGAACATCACTGATGTTAGGTGATTTATGTTGCTAATTCCTCATAGCATGCATCTCATGACTGTTTTAAATCTACTATAGATCTTCCTTGACTTATGATGGGGCTCAACCTGAAAAACCCATCATATGTTGAAAATATACTTACTGTACCTAACTTACCAAATATAGCTGAGCCTAGCCTACCTTATATGTGTTAAGAACACTTAAATTAGCCCACCATTGAGCAAATCATCTAACACAAAGCCTAACCTGTTGAATATCTCATGCAACTTACTGAGTACTGTACTGTTGGTGAAAAACAGAATGGATGCATGGGTGCAGAATGGCTGTAGATGTATTGTTTGTTTACCCTCGTGACATGTGGCTGGCAGGGGACTGTGGTTTGCTGCAGCTGACCAGTATTAAAGAAATGATCATACCACGTATCACTAGCCTGGAAAAAAATAAAAAATGAAAACTTTGAAGTATGGTCTCTACTGCATGAATATCACTTTCACACCATTATAAATCCGAAAAATTCTAAGTTGAACCATCCCAAGTCAGGGACCATCTGTAATACAATCCACATTATTGAATATCTATCCAAGCTGTATGCTCATTAGAAAAGGCCTCACAAAAGCTCCACGCCACCTAAAATGATTTAAAAACAAGCAAAATCATCATAAAAGATTTGAGAGTTACTATTGTCTTAGACGTCCGTTCAAAGTCCCCAAGGGAAGCTTTCAGTTTAATACTTCACATTAAAAACTAGCTTTGAATTGTACATTTGCCTCTGAGCCACTGCAAATAAATAAAGAGGTATGCCATTCATCTCACTCAAATATTCTCCATTACCAAATGGGCCCAATACCTCAGCCTTGTTGTTTGTCCCCTGGATTCCAGAAGTATTTGTTACATCTACTTCCAATAATCTGTGATTGAAATTCTGCAGCACTGCGGTGAAGTATACATCATAAATTACTGTGTTTTTTTTTTTTTTTTGCTAGATTAAAGTCTTCTTCTGCCCGTCAACAAATTCTGGTGATGAGTTTTCTTTAAACTGCTAACCTTTTCAAACCCATACCTCCTGATACAAAACTAATCAGAAAATCTAACAGCTCTGCATGGCTAAAATCACATTTCTGGCATTTTACAGTAGGCAACAAAGGTGTTTATTATAAAGTGATGGTCTGTTGTATAGGAAATGTGAGCATAAATACACTAGTGTTTCTTCATTCACTTGTTCATTTATTCATTTATCAAATAATTCTTTGGTGCTCAAATAATAACAGAAGTGTCTCAGTGGTGGTATAGACATGCAAACCAACAAAAACATAATACAAGTGCTAAGCTTCAAAGTATGACCTATAAAAGAGTGATTTTTGAATAATGATATTTTCTATGGCACATAATAACATTAGAAAATAGTGTTATCTAAAATAATGATCTATTCCCTTCATTTACTCATTTATAAAATATCGATTAGGTACTTAGAATGTGTCAGGTATGCTTCTAAACTCTAGAAATGAAACAATAAGACAAGATTTTTGCCTTTGTAGATCTTATAACCTAACCCAGTGGTTTTAGTCTTTTCCTTTTTGTTCACACACTGAATAGCAAGATTTTTTTAAATGCATATAAAAATGCCTGCATATTTATTTATTGAATAACATGTGTGTAACTTACATGCTATAATGCAATATAAATAAAATACAAAATAAAACCTACCCCAAAATGCAGAAAAGTGATAAAATGAAATAGACTTAAATATTATTTTCTTTATTAACATTAAATGTTTTGATCTCACTAGAATATTAATATAATATAATAAATATATTTACATAGGTAATTATGAAATACCACTTCCATTTTTAATAATATTTTTGTTAAGAACACAAGTGTTTGTATATGTTTAAGTATTTTTAAAGTATGTTTCATTTATCAAGCAAAATCAAGCAATAGCTGATTTAAAGCTTAATGAATTTTTGGTAATATTTGTTGAAGTTCTATTTCCTAGATATATTCCTTTTTTCTGTCTCTTTTTGTAATGTATATATGTATATATATAAGCTTTTAGCAGATAATGCATACTGTTTACAGGAACAAAATCTCATAACTATAAAAGTAGTTTAAGCATTTGGTTGTAATTCACTTTCGCCAGGCTGAATTTCTTTTTAAAAGCATTGGATTTCTCACTTATTGTTTAAAATACCACTTTTATTTCAAGAGATCTTAAAATCCTCCAGAGAGGTCCCAAAGGTGCCTTGTCTTGGCCTTAGCTTCTCGATAACCTTGTGTAGGGCTGTAAATCGTACTTCAGGGATGGGAGAAGTGGGTCATGTGATCCAGAAGAGAAGAAGAACAGAGTCTTCGAGGAAATCTGTTAAAACAGAAAAGGAGATCTGCGACAAAGTGCTATCCGAGGAGAGAAGATTGTCCGTGATGGTGTGGGACAGCAGTCTCCAAAAGCTGGAGCTTTGGGATAGAGCTTTGAAGTGGGCAGTAAGCACTTGGGATAAGAAGTGCCACCACTCCCCGGAACCTGGAATTCCAAGCAGAAGGAAATATCCCCCTTGGAACATTCAGAGAGCTGGTGTTCCATATGCTGAAATGATAATGCCAGTCCTCAGGTTGTACCCACACACAAAAGTGGATTTTTGACCACATAAAAGTGGATTTTTGACCCCAGAAACAGAGACATGGCATTAGTTCCCTTAAGACAGCTTCAGTGTCCACAGGTTTACTATACCTCTTTGCTCTCTTGGAATCTCCTACCTTGCCCTCTTTGCTTTGTATTGTAATTATCTATGTATTTTCCTTTTCCAGATAAATGAAGACTTTCCTAGGGGCTGGGTCTCTGTGTAATTCTCATCAACTCCATTCTCTTATTCCCTTAGGCAGGAAGGAATTCTAAAAATGTTTATAGGATAGTTAAATATACTTTCATCAATAGTTTGGATTTTGAATAGTTGAAAATAAGATATTCATTTTTGAGATAATCAACTTGAAGAGTACTTCATCAGTTATGACTTTTTAAGACATTAGTGGCAAAAAAAAATGCTACAATACCAATGACAATAACAACAAATTCACCCAAACAAACTTTTAAAAAGCAGGATTTTTATTGGCTCATGTAGCAGGCGAGCCTGGGTTGAGGATGTGACTTGGTGCAGGAGTACTTATAACATCATCAGTTCCAGTTTCTCTTTATTTCCTACTTAGCTGTTTTTTAAGTTGGCTCTATTCTCTTTTCATTGTGCAAAAATGGCTAGCAAAGTTCTAATCTCACCTCCTCACAATTGAAATCTGATGACGAAATACTCTTTTCAGGGAGTGGCAGCAAATCTGATCTGATGATTGTATGTCATGGGTTCAGCCTGAACCAGTCACTGTGGGGATTGTATCAGTAGGTCAGATACAGACAGATACAGATACAGACTCTTGTATCAGTAGGTCCATATTAGAATGAGTGCTGAGAGGAGGTAACTGGCAAGCTACTCCCCATAGGCATAGAAAACTAGCAACATTTCTACACTGCATATACCATCAGAGCCCTCAGTCTTCTTTGTAATTTTCAAAATTCTTTCAACTTTCTGCAGTTGTGGGTGTTTTTTTACTAATGATGTTTTACTGCCAAATTTGCCATATGTTGATCTTCTCTAACAACCACTCTTAAGGAAAGGAGACCCAAGGGGGACAAGCAGGAGCCATGTAAACCCACTTACACTGAAACTGGATACTTTACTGTCACACAGCTGACACTGACATATGTTGTAGAATTCCTTTCTGAAATGATGGAGTTGTTTTGACAAGTCTTAAAGTTAGAGTAATTTTTAAGACTCCGATGGCTATTATTCCCGGAACCCATTATTCAGTGTACCTTTCTCTATCTCTCTTGACAAAAAACAAGAAAAAAAAAAAAACCTACTTTAAAAAAAGCCACAAAATAAAGAAACTAAAAACAAAATTCTTCATCTGATTATCTCTATATTAAATTTTATATACTTACACTCTGACACCAAGTTTTAATGATTCTTCCATACAACCAGTTTTAACATAGATTTTATAATGCCTTGTTCCTGTGGAGTAACTGAATTTTCTTTCTCCCTTCTCAGCTACATATAGTCCATGTACTTGCTTCTCAAACTGTTGAAAAAGCTCTACTGTTTGCCTTTAACTTACATGATTTTCATTGCTCCCTGACATCTAGGTCTTAATGCATTCATCGTGTCCATTTCTGGGGTCTTGGGTTTGTGACATTTAGAGAAGACTCTTGTAATCATGGTTGGGAAAGGCTTGAATTTGGTGTCTGGTAGAATTGGTTTCTGTTTCCTGCTCTGTGATTTATTGGATGTACTCTGAGCCCTCAATTTGTAAAACATGAGGTGAGAATAATTTATATATATATATATACATATATATATATATATATATATTTATATGTATGTATATATATACATCTATGTATGTATATATGCATACAACCATATATATGTGTATATATATATATGTATATATATATACACATACATCAAGTGTAATTGCTTTTGCTATAATAACTTACTACAAAATCCTCAGTGGCTTAGAATAACAAATGATAATCACTTATTCCTACTATATGCCTATCATCAGCTGACTGGGACTCTTTTTCATGTTTTGTTCATTCTGAGAGCCGAGATGATGAAATAGCTTCCATCCTGATTTATTAGAAGGAATTAGAATAGGATAAATCATGTGCTTTCTCCTAAAGCTTCAATCCAGAAGTGGCATTCCTGCTGTTATTTCCTTGGCCAAAGTAAAGTACAGAACCAAACCTGGCATCAAGAGGGAAGTGCCCCAAATATGTCCTTGGCAGAATTAAAGTATTTGGTGGATTGCACTACTGAGTCAGCTATGTCTCTTCAAGGATTTTTGAAAATATAAATTTAATTTTAACTAAAAGGATGGCCAAATGGTGAATACTCAGATTTGTGAACGTTATAACATTCTTTTCTGAGGACTAATTTCCTTCTTTTTGAGATGAGAGTAGTACTTCTTAGTTTGCCAGTATCAGATGTTCTGCTTCCAAAGTAAAACCAAACCTTTTCCTTCCTCTCCATCCTCCTGTCAAATCATCTCCTGGGGGAGTTTCCACAATGGCTTTCTGAGGGGGCACCCTTGTCTGCTCTTGACCCTTCTTCTAACCCATTCCTCCTACAGTAGCTAGAGAAACCATTTCTAAAGAGAGAATCTGATGACATAATTTTCTTGCTTAAAAGCATTGCGTCCTCTCCTTCCTTTGACAATAATGTTTAAAAGCGTTAGTTTGAGTTATATAGCTCTGAATAATCTGCGGCCTGTTTTTCCCGCCAGCATCACTCTAGTGGTCCTGCTACCTCTTACTCTATGCTGGGTTTCCCTTTCTTTCTCAAACTGGACCAACTTATTTCAACTTCTGGGGCATTGTGTATTCCATTCCTTCTGCGTAGGGAGCTTTAACCATAATCTCCACCTAGATTACTGCTTACTATCATGTGAGTTTCAGCTGAAGACATATGATTATACGGACACCTTCCTTCATGTTTCAGTGTACCCTGAACTTCGCTTCGTAGCGCTTATTCAACTGTGATGATGTATTTATTCATGTAGCTTTACGTGTTTACTTACAGCCTCTTCCCTTCCCCTGTCTTCGTGGTCATGTCTATCTGGTCCATTTTGAATCCCCAGTTGCTAATACAGTGCCCAGCACTTATTAAGTGCTCAGTAATTATGCATGAATAAATGGGTAAGAATGAAAGAGCAAACATAGTAGTATATTTGCCAGGGCTTTTTTTTTAATTAAAAGAAAATGTAGAAATATAAGGAATAACTATAATTACACAAACAATAATTATAAGATAAAACAAGTTGTGTTTTACATGTGATTTTTTAATTCTTTCTTTTTTTCTAAGACTGTTTAAATCTTTCTAAAGACAGGGGGAAGATAACTAGACAGGACGTTTCAATTTTTCTCATGAATTAAGATGTTGATTTTTTTTTTTTTTTTTTGTAGAAGAAATGGAAGCCCTGTTTTCATGAGATTTTCCTAAAGGTAAGTAAAGAGTCATGCGATTATATTTTTTCTTTCCCAAACAACATTTATATAGCTGACTTATTATTTTTTAATTGACTGTTTACTATGTTCTAGGTGCTAGATAAGGGTCTTCTATAAGAAGAGAAAACATGTGTCAAAGCACAGATGTGATAGAGAGAGCTTGGCAAGATGAGGACCCAAAAGACTTTCCCTGTAAAGTAGGAGAGTAGAATAAAAGACTCTTACAACAAGTCACTGAGCCAGAAGCCTCTTAAAAACTTGAAAGAGTAGATGGGAGGCTAGGGGTGCTTCAGAGCTTTGTGGATTGAGTTACCCTGTATGATTAAAAATAGGACTGGATGGGCAACCTACTTTGCATGGCAAATAGCAGACATACAAAACTGAAATACATAATTCTAAATCTGGTGAAGTCTTGACTCCTCATTAATCTTGATTGTGACTGGCATTCTGGTAGGCTGGCAGCTACTCTATGTGTATTCAATCATTTATTTATTCATTCATTCAGCAATCATTTGTTGAGTAACTATCAAATTCCTGATTCCACCATAGACTCTAAAGATAATCAGAGAATTAAAAAAATGTGCTGGTTACTGCCCCTTGTGCACTTTGTAGTGGAGAAGGGGAGACCACGTAAAGGGAGGAGACTGTACAGGAGGACAGTCCATAGACTAGAATGGGAAAGAATGAAGGACTCCAGAGGAAGGTATCCTCTTGGCCTTTTCTAAAGGTCTTTCAATGTTTGCAGAGGATCTCCGTGCCCCAGGAGTTGGAGAACCTAGTTTGCTATCTAAGAGTCTTGCAGCTTTATAGCCAACAAGCAGTTAGTTCTCAAGGGAGTCAGTGCTTTCTTGAATATGTCCAGGACAGCAGCAGCAATGTCACGGATGGTTCTCTGAATCTTTTGTGGGCAGCCAAAATCCCCTGGGGGCGGGGGTGGGGGGAGGATGAAATAAAGCAAGAAAGGAACAAAATGCCTGGGCATGCTTTGCAGAGGTCTTGTTTGGCATTTTGGATATTGCCTGGAATACTGGGGGAAGTCTTTGGAATGTGGGCTAAACTCCTGAAGTGGGAAGGGACCCAGGGATTTCGGCTGCAGTTATTAAAATTATTAGAAATGTAAAGACATATGAGAGAAAATGGATAGTCACTTTTAATCCCCAGATCTTAAAGTCAGTCTTGGCATTTATAAATATTTCTCCCAATGTTTCTCAACATAAAAACACAGTTAATACCATGCTAATTTTGTATTGTGGCTTTTTGACTTATCATTATACAAGAAGAATTGTTTATAGTTTTCTTGACTTCACAGTACCATTCTGAATGGCTGCATTACTTTGTCTTTAAAGACAAATAGTAACTCATTTAAGGACTCCTCTACTCTGAAACATTGTAGCCATTTCTATTATTCACGATAATAATAAGGTGCAAAGTAAAATTTAATGTGCATATAATATTACTTCTTCTGCAATTATTTTTAGTAACCTTTCCTAGAATTTAATTCATTGGGTCAAGATATTTTTGATTTTATAAGCCACCTTGCTTGCCAACAATGTAGGGTATTTTTTTTTATTTTTTTTAACGTTTATTTATTTTTGAGACAGAAAGAGACAGAGCATGAACCGGGGAGGGTCAGAGAGAGAGGGAGACACAGAATCTGAAACAGGCTCCAGGCTCTGAGCTGTCAGCACAGAGCCTGACGCGGGGCTTGAACTCACAAACCGTGAGATCATGACCTGAGCTGAAGTCGGAAGCTTACCCGACTGAGCCACCCAGGGGCCCCAATGTAGGGTATTTTTAATTAAGCATTTTCACCAATTACGTGTTAATTGTTTGAAGTTTTCCAATTGAATAGATGTTAAATGGCATTTGGTTATTGCTAAAACTTTTATTGTATAGATTTACTAGTGGTTGTGGAATATAATCTGTCTTCCTCTTAAACCTGTGAAACCTGAAGAATCTCAAAGAAATCCCAGTTTCTCCTTTTTCTTGAATTACTGATCTGATAAAATTTAACTTTTTCCTGGTGGACTATCTAACAGTTCATTTCAACTTTCATTATTTCACCTCTGAGATCAACACTTTCCTCACAAGTGGAAAGATACTAGTGAGGACGAATTCCTTGAATATTTCTCTGTCTTATTTTTCTCATTTCTTCAATTGGCACATTTGCTTCCACAAGCACAGCAGATAGTCAAAGTAGAAAGAATACCCAGCTGAGAAGGAAAATAAGCTATAGCTGTGGTAGGTGCCACTCCTACATTGTTGTGTCGTTTTTGGTAACTAATAACCTTTTTGGGTCTACCTGGGTCTCAGTTTATCTAAGAAATTAGATGATGAGTCTATTTGATTTTAATTTTTTCTTTCTTAAAAATCCATATTTGCAAGAAAGTTTTTGATTATGATACATTTATTTTACTGTTTAGTACCTGTGACATAAAGGTAAGTCTTTCCATAGATATCAAAAGCCAACACCAAGGACTGAGGAGTTGATATTGTCAGCACCAAACAAGCTTAGTGTTGTATACAGTTAATCTGATTATGTAATCATCTATATGATGGAGGCAAGATGTGGCATTTGTGTGGTAATGTCCTATGGGGATGAATTTTAACTTGAACTTAATTTTTTAATTGTCCCTTAAAATGCATTTTATAAGACTATATTCATGGTGCAAGGTTGAAGTGTCAGTCATTTTGTGAATAGATCGTTTTCAGTCACATGTCAGGCAATGTGATGGAAGAAAATAGAAACTGTCAAAGCTCTCAGAATAGGTTAGACTTCAAAGCAAAGACAAGTTGGTCTGAGTAATCCAGATCTTGCACTCATACTACTTTAAAAGCTTCCAGGTGATCTCAGAGAACAGTTCTTCAATTTTAAAAGGCGTATAATTCAACTGAAGAAAAGAATAAAATCATGGATTTAGTCACAAATGAAAAACAGACAAAAACTCTGGACCCATCTTTATCCCTTAAAATAATACTATCAATGTAACAGTTTTTGACAATATAAGAAACAAATCTGTAATTATCACAAAGAGGTATATCTACATGCACGTTAGTGTACAATATAATCAGAAATGAATCAGAAAAAATTATGAACACTGAATTCAAGTAGGTGTAAATATGATACTTAAGAGAAAGGTCAAGGGCAATTTATGAATTAATCCATTCATGGTCAGTAACATCAACAAAAATTAGTGAGCAACATAGTATTCTTTCTATTTTTTCCTAAAAACTTCATTGATTTTTTATCTTAAAAAAGAAATACATGATTCTGTCTCCTCAAATATTCTAACCATGTATAAAATCTTGAAATTTAATTTTTTTTAACTTTTCAAGAATCACAATTTATTCTTGGTTTTGGTAAATATAGCACACTTTTATAGTATTTAAATTCTTGCATTCCATTTCCTATGAAAACAATATTCAGATATCCTATGGAAATGTTAAGAGATCAAGAAACTTTGAATTCATTGGGACAGATGACCATTTATATTGTCTGGAAGTGACTGTCAATAACACCCATGCTGTGAAGGGTCCTAAATAAAGATTAGTCATTTCCAAGTGAACTTGTCTATAAAAGACCAATGGTAAATTGTTTTAATAAAAGAATATCACTGAACTATGTAATGACTTGGAAAAGAAAATTGGGAAGTGCCTGTTAACTCTTACAGTCATTATGCTTTTCATTACACTTTGTCTTTCTCTGAAACATAGAAAATGTTAAAAATGAGTCTAAAAACATGCAGTTGTTATTAGTACAATTTTCCCAGATCCACTGATCTTTTGACACTATGCCCAGTGGTCTCTGTGTGGCTGCCTCAGATTGTACTCAGTCTTCTGGCCACCATAGTTTACAAATTCCTACTCAGCAAATGTCTGGGTAATAGCTCACTCTTCTCCTCATTTGGCTTTTACTGTAGGGACTCCTCTCCAAGTTTCTCTGAGAAGATTCTCTGTGCTATGGTAATGAGAGTAGTGAACGTGCTAAATATATTTTTGGCAGGGAAGGACTCTGCCAGATAAATAAAGCAGCCCAGGTGTAACAGAGGAAGGGAAGTAGATATTGTAAGGGGCGCTGCCGACTTTGTTCCCCCTTAGATTTTCAAGACTGTTTCAAACCTTTCCCTATACCTGGACAGTGACATTCACACAACTTTGGAAAATTTAATTGGAGCAATCCCATGAAATGGAGAATGGTTCAGAAGATTCACAAAGACAAGTAAGTTTAGATTGGAAGAGTGCAAGCATGCCAGTGCTACTCAATTACCTAAAAAATATATTAAAGACTAATTTGGTATTATATTTCCCCACCAGTATGGCTGTTAAGAAATTCACATTAAATGTAGCTATCCAAAACTGCTAAAGTTGGGACTAATATTTAAAATGTAAAGTCACAAATTAATGCAAAAAGAGCCATGAAAATGTTAAGATTGGATGAACCATCTTATTGGATTTGAAAATGGTTTTAAATGTGTCCAGAGAGCACCTCATCCACCATTTTATCATGACCTTTTTGAATCAGGATTTGGTATTCTTTAGCTTTATAAACTTCTGGAGTAGGCACTTAACAATATTATGTGCCCAGAGCTCCTTTTTTTCTGCAAGTAGCCACTTTCCCAACCAGGCTTGTACCAAGTAGCCCCAACCTCTGGCTCAAAGATCAGCAAATAATCCAAGTTGAACCATTCAGATACTTTCCCGGATATTTGGAATGGATGAAAATACCAACTTCCTCCAACCATATTATTTTGAAGATAGATTACACAGAGAATGAAGTCAGATAACAATAAGAAGAAAAGTGATGGTGTTTGTGTCCTAGGGAACAGGCTTTCCTGAAATTAAACAGTGATCTTGTTATCAGGCTCTCTGAGATACTTGAGTACCTGTACAGAAAAAGTGTTCAATTAACTTATTTTTGTAAACATTCTGCTTAGTCTTTGAAATTCAAATCTTCCAGGGAGTTGAATAAGCCAAAAACATAGATATGTATAAATCACTTGCCACTCTTCCTCATTGCAATTTAACCACGTGATATAAATAATCTCTTGAAGGAGTTTGAGTTTCTCTTATCTGAACCCCAGAGAGTACTAATTAATATTCACTGACACAAGGAACTTTACCCATTTAGCATTTGAAAAAAAAATTAAATAAATGAATAAAAACAAGTAAAGGGTTAATATGCTGAGACTCATCTGCATCTGCTACGTGTATGAGTCTCAGAGGAGTACTACTTTAGGAAATGGACCTA
This sequence comes from Panthera leo, assembly GCF_018350215.1. NCBI lineage: Eukaryota > Metazoa > Chordata > Mammalia > Carnivora > Felidae > Panthera > Panthera leo. The sequence continues at coordinate 40,320,669 of NC_056693.1, forward strand.
GCAAGGTTATTTCAGAGGAAAGACATCCTGTCAGTCAAGGTAAGAGAGAAGATAGATGTAGGCCATGGTGGAAAAAGGCAGTTCAAATGGAGAGTCAGATTCACATAAAAAGATGGTAGGATATAAGAATAGATATGTTGTCATGGTTTTTGTTGTTGTGGTTTTGTTTTGTTTTTGCATTTCATTTAAAAGAAAAGGGAAAACAAATGCCAGTGTAAAGACTTGGGAATGGTGGGGTCAGAGCTGTAGTTTAGGGCTACTCTGGAGCCTGTATCTAACCAGGTTACTGGAACAGAGACTAAAGACCTCAAATTAGTTAAGATGTTCTTTGAATAGTTCAGTTATGACTAACACTGACTTGCTCTGAATTAGCAATAAGAAAGTAGTTGAATAAATCTCTTTAGAAGAGGGAATCAGAAATTTGGTGACTGAAGGTGGAGAGAAAGAAACATATTTGTAGATGATTCCAGACTCTTATTGCCGAGTTGTGAGTCCACAGAGAAAGTCAAAGCAAATGCCATTTTTGAAGAAATGTGTGTGCCTTGTAAGATCCATTTTAGACACCTCCAGTTGGAAATGTCACACTGGAGGTGACTAACAGGCAGCAGGAACCCATAAATGATGTTTGATAGGAGGTTGTTGAAATATAAAATGACAACTAAAATTGTAGTATTGAATAAATTAGACAGCCATTAGTTATTCCATCATTTCCAAGATAATGTAAACCTATTACTTTTCTACAGTATATGTTTCTGAACTTCAGAAATATATACATGTTTCATTTAAGTTTATTTGTACTAAAATATGACACATGAAATCCAAAATTTCCCTTGGTGTAATAATGTTATTCATCACTCAACTGATAAAAAGCCATAATTTTTATTGTATAGAAGGTAAATTTATTCCTCTGAAGGGATATTTTTCTAGAAGGGCTCTCTGCAAATGTTTATCAGATGAATGAACAGGAGACTAGAACTCTAGGAGAGTAGACACTGGTATGTGTTGTGTCATCCAGAGTCTAACTCTCAGCCAACATCTAGGAAATGCCGACTGTTAAATACATTCTTCTATCAACTCAGTCATAGGCTCACTTAGGGCCAGACCAAGACTAATAAGCACCCTACCTACTTAATAATTTGACATCCCAGGGCATCTGGGTGGCTCAGTCAGTTGAGTGTCTGACTTTGACTCAGGTCATAATCTCATGGGTCATGAGTTCAAGCCCCATGTCAGACTCTGTGCTGACACCTCAGGGCCTGGAGCCTACTTCAGATTCTGTGCCTCCCTCTGTCTCTGCCCCTCCCCAGATATCTCTCTCTCTCTCTCTCTCTCTCTCTCTCTCTCAAAAATAAACAAAAAATAATAATTTTTTTTATTTTTTTTAATTTTTTTTTAACGTTTATTTATTTTTGAGACAGAGAGAGACAGAGCATGAATGGGGGAGGGGCAGAGAGAGAGGGAGACACAGAATCGGAAGCAGGCTCCAGGCTCTGAGCCATCAGCCCAGAACCCGACGCGGGGCTCGAACTCACGGACCGTGAGATCGTGACCTGAGCTGAAGTCGGATGCTTAACCGACTGCGCCACCCAGGCGCCCCACAAAAAATAATAATTTGACCTCTGCTAGGAAAACACACATAGACACAAGCACAGGCACAGATAAATACTTATTCTCTATTTATATGATTTTACCTCTTTCAGAATGTTTGAAATGCACTGCTCTCTACCCAAGCATATTAACAAGCTGGGCGTCATTACATAAAAAGACTTACAAAAAAAGATGAAGGAGGGAGTTCTCATCCCACAGTGGACAACAATTCGCTTGAAACCCCTTTGAGCCACATCTGTCGTCTCTGTATATCCCTCTTCTAAGCCACTGTGTATCCCATTGCATTCTCTTCTGGGAGTTAGCCTTCTTGCACCTGGCCCCTACTCAGGAAATTCCCCACCTCCACTCATCCTTCTCACTTACAAAACAAGTTATCTGTCTCCCCATTTCAGTCTCCAAAGTTGCCTACTTCCACTGACAACTTCAAGTGTGGCAATGACCAGTACCCAGAAGATAATGATTTTGTGATCAGAACAAAGCACCTCTACCTGCCAGGATCTGCTCTTACAAGAGAATGGAAATTAAAAATGACAAGTAACTGTTTTTCTCCTGACTAATCTTCAAAATATTTCAAAGGATTTATTTTATGCACTGAAAGAGAGCCAATTTATTTTTCACCAGTTATGTTGATGCCATGCATAGAAACCTGAATCAGTTGACACTGTACTTCAGATTTATTCCAGCAGTGTTTGATTTGTCCTACTAGCCCATTTTTCACACACTAGGTTCTGTTAATAGGCAATCCTGAGTTGCAGAACATGTGATGGAAGAACCCATGGTATCCAGTAGAAGGAATGTTGTTCTGATTCCTGAATTTTTAATACCATGTATTTATTTTAACGTATTTATCTTCTACATCACAACCAAGCCAACAACTGTATAAAATAGAACAGGGCTTACCAAACAGGTAGCAACAGACTTCTACCAACAGATGAACTCTCAGCAGAATAGGCAACGTATCCATTCCAAAGGGTCAAAGCACAACCTGATCTTAAAACAAGGTGACACAGAAGTGAAATGGTGGCTTCTTGGAAAATATGTTCTTCTAGCAGTTGGCATCCTCCTTGTTTCCTCCTTCCTTCATTTTTTTTTCACACAGAGTAATTTGCAGAAAAGGAAGAAAGATGTGCTCACATCCACTAGTTAGGCTGATAGAGGAGCAAGTGGGCTTATCATTGTGAGAATATATGAGGGTTAAGATTTTTAAAAATTGGTGATATAATAGTCCTAGAACAAGGGGGTATTCCATATCTGGAGATGTTGAGGAAGGAAATGCATCTTTTTATGTGGCACTGTATTCATTCTTTCCTTCAACTCTTACCAATAAAGGATCCACATTCTGTCACCTATGGGCTAGTCATTGGAGAATAGATTATCTCACAATCTAGTAAGTAAAGATAAAAGATATAAATTAAAGTTGAGAAAGTCTAAAGGGTACTGTAATGGGGAGGTCACAGTGTAGGTATTAGGCTCACCCCTAATGTTTGTGGACCTGAAGCAAGAATACACACAGAATTTAAATTTTTAAAATTTAAAAAATTTAAATTTAAATTTTTAAACATTTAAGAGTAATATGTCTAGCTAGCAGCTGTTGAATAAAATACTGAAACTTGAGAAATATGTAATCACAACAAAGATCAAATAGATTCTTGCTGACTTGCTCATTTTGCTCCTCAATCTCCTAATTAGTTGGGAAATTCACAGGACAGAATTCCACTTTTTTCCCCTTGTTTTCCTTTGTAGGGGAGGAGAGGCCCATTTTGTCTGTCCAAGGTTAGCCTTGGTGTCTAAGATCACCTAACAGTGCTCTCATTCCCATTGCTTTTGGGTTTCTTCTCCTTGGACCCAGTCTAATCCAGGACATGTCTGCCCATAAGGGGCCATACCCTGCATCCCTCTTAAGAGCCAGAGGTATAAATGTGAAGTTCAGATTAGATTTCTGATATCTTGGTGGTGCAGGAAGAGCAGATCCTTGTCCCACCCCCACTTGTCTTCTTGTCTCTAGCCTTTCTCCACTTATCTCCTGGTCCCTCACACATGTGTGTACAACCATGAGTGCAATCAGAAGCTCCAGCTCCCCACTCAGACAGCAAGAATTTCTTTCTAGAGGGCAGACCTGAGGAAATAGCCAGCACAGACCTCAGAATTATATTTGGGCTCCTCTGGACATAGAATTCTGGGCTCCTGGGAGAATGGTCTAGAAGGGGAGAAGGATGGGATCCAGGTAGGAATGTCCCCTGGACTGTCAGACTCTCTCCCTTCCTAAGAAGAAGCGCTGACAGAATGAGACTCTCTGGTGCCAGGACCCTATACAGGGTCTAAGATTGTGCAGTCAAATATAGAGCCACTAGCAAAATATGGATATTTAAATTCAAATTTAAATTGATTTAAATTCAATTCAATTAAAACTTAAGTCCTCACTCTCACTAGCCACTTTTTAAGCACTCAGTGGCTACAAGTGGCCAATGGCTACCATATTGGATAGGGCAGATATAGAATACCTTTCTTGTTGCAGAAAGTTGTTGTAGGAGAGTGCTGAAGCAGGAAAATCTCTAACAACTTGGTTTGACATGGATGCTACTGAAACATTTCTTCTCAAAAAATGTTTGAATCTTCTATCCACAGATTATTGATTTAGAATATGTTGTCACAGAAAAGCAAATTAAGAAACAAAAATGTAATCATGTTAATAAGACAAAGAATTTGATAATTCATTAAAACATTGGAACTTTATGGAAAACTTTAGATTCTCTATTATCCTCTGAAATGACCATTTAGCAGAAGAACATGAAGCAGCCAATGAAGCAGCTGAACTTAAATAATGCACAGGGAAGGCACCAGGTGGCCAGAATCACACTGGCTCACGAAAAAATAATATCAACTAGAAATCTGGTAATGAAACGGAGATAGAAAACACACAGTCTGACAGATAACTGGCAAAATGGAGCAGAGGCCAGGGGGAGAAACTCATTCTGACCCCCACCATGACTTCAGAATTAAAAGGAACCTTACACCTTTGTAAATACAGACATGTAAAACTAATGAATTTATTTTAGTACTACTGAAGTCTAACTGCATTTAAGTACAAGGTTGTTGTATATGAGAACACACAGATTATATCCTTTAACAGAGAAAATACATAGATTTTGGCTTTCACAAGAAAAAAAAATGCAGGCAGAGGGTCATTGTTGCACCCTCTAAAATATAATTCTCTTACTTGAAACTGTTCAGCCTCTTTCCATTGTGGTAGAGTGAATATTAAAGCTCAGACACTTCAGGGGCATCTGGGTGACTCAGTTGGTTAAGCATCTGGCTTCAGCTCAGGTCATGATCTTGAGGTTCATGAGTTCAAGCCTCGCATCAGGCTCTGTGCTAACAGTGCTTTGGATTCTCTCTCTCCCTATGTCTTTCTTTCCCTCCCCCACTTGTGCATTCTCTCTCTCTCTCTCTCTCTCTCTCTCTCTCTCTCTCTCTCTCTCTCTCAAATTAAATAAATAAGCTTAAAAAGTTTTTTAAAGCCCAAACAATTCATATTGTGAGTAAACTCCTAAGCATCTTAGCAGATCCTCTTGTAGTCTGAGTGTCTGTAGTCATACCTGGCCTTACTCCTTCTTCTGCAGTTACTCCACACCTCTTTCAGGACCACAGACGGTGATGCTCTCTTAAGGTCTGTGATAGTTAATTTTGTGTGTCAACTTGGGTAGAGTATGGTGCCCAGGTGTTTAAACACTAGTCTAGATGTTGCTATGAAGGTTATTTTTTAGATGCATTAGCCTTTATAATGAGGTTGCCGCCATATTATGAGTTATCCAATCAGTTGAAGGCTTTAAAAGTAAAGACGTAGGTTGCCCAATGAAGAAAAAAATTCTCATCAAGACTGCAGCATAGAAATCCTATTTGAATTTCCAGCCAGCTGCTTTACAGAATTTGGATTCAAGGCTGCAGCATTAATTCTGACCTGAATTGCCAGCCTGCCAGCCTGCCTGCAGATTTCAGACTTGTCAACCCCCATAATCAGAGGAGCTAATTCTTTAAAATCTATAACTCCCTGTCTGTAGAATATTAATACTCTGTTGGTTCTATTTCTTTGAGAAACCTGACCCATACAGTGTCTCTGTACGTGCTATTTCCATCTTCTGATAACATTCATACCACCTGACCTTTTACAGATTCCCATCTGTCCAACTCCTATTCATCTTCATGTTTCTCTTTCAAAGCCATTTCCTCCAGGAAGCATCCTGAAACCATCAAGACTACAACAGGTGCCTTCCATAAGTGTTCCAGAGCAGCCTCAGTTCTTAACCCTATTTAAGCCCTTATGATGTGACACTGTAATTATTACAGGTTTTTCTTTAAATTTTTTTAACGTTTATTTATTTTTGAGACAGGGAGAGACAGAGCATGAATGGGGGAGGGTCAGAGAGAGAGGGAGACACAGAATCTGAAGCAGACTCCAGGCTCTGAGCTGTCAGCACAGAGCCCAACGCGGGGCTCGAACTCACGGACCGCGAGATCATGACCTGAGCCGAAGTCGGATGCTTAACCAACTGAGCCACCCAGGCGCCCCTTATTACAGGTTTTAAGAAGGCAGATAATTTCCTTTGTAATTTTCACAAACTACCAATACCTTGAGTGTAGTATTCCTCAGTAAATTTGTGATGAGAAAATGAGTTAATTAATGAACAAATGAATGAGCACATAAGAGAATGAGTAAAAGGCAGGATCAGAAATGCAGACAAAAATATCACAAACAGAACAAACATTTTGCCAGAGTGTTAGTGGGCTGAATTTGTAGAAGGAGATCAAAGACATGATCACAGATAACAGCTATGAGATGGGAAAATACTGATGTGGCAGATAGAAATTCTCATTATTGTTGTTACCTGATGCCTACTGTGTCCTTGGTACTTGCAGGTACTGCTCAGTGCTTATACAGCTATTAAGTAACAGAGGCAGGATCTAACCAGTTCCAACTGGTCCCAGTGCCTATGCTAATAATGACCTCCTAAATCTGCTCTGGGCCCTTGAAAGGTGCAAATTCTTAAGGAAGCCTTCAACTCCACCACATTCTCTTTGTCTCTAGAAGTAACCTCTGAATGTTTTGTGGGTTTTTTATGTGTTATCTTAGGCTTCACATTGCCAGTTACTTTTCTCTTCCAATCAGTTTTCCACCAGTGAAGCTTGCCCTTAATTCCATAATCATTACCATCCATTATGGTCATATATATACAAGCTTACCTAAACAAACCAAAGCAGTGAGAATATAAGTTTTTCTCAGGTAAATTGAAGAGGAAAATATCTGTTTATCAGGAAATCTTTATCAGTGTGAAATGGACTGAAAGTGAATGTTATTTAGCATGAAATCATGTTGAATGTCCCTGAAAGATTTTAAAAAGGTAATCAAGAACATTCCATCTGTGCCCACTGATTCCTAATAGCTGCACACTCCCCTTACCAAACAAGAAATCAAATTTTGAATTTAAAATATATTTCTGTGGCATGCATCTTTCTGTCTGAGAGATTTGTGGCCACCAAGTAACTCCAAGTGGTTAGAACCATGCCAGGTTTAAGATTTCTTTGTCATTAAAAGAAATTTTAAAATTGCATGCCTTCTTGAGGAAATGAGAAATGACTGTCAGGAAATATTATACCTGAGAATGACTTTACAGATGTATCATGCAGATAATAGAAAATACCCTGATTAACATTTTGAATGCAAAATAGAAAACCCATTGTTAAAAATTCATTCCTATCACCTTATTCATTGTATGTAAATATGCATTTTATTGATTAAACAGTTGTGTATACAAGCAAAACTTAAATATTAAAAGGAAACAAAGGTGAAAACTGATCTCAAGATACTAAAGTTTTGGTAAAGCATAGAAGTAATGAAAATAACCACAAAATAGGTAAAACAAGAGTAAACTTAATAAAATACAAGGAACATTAAAATGCAGAGCACTGATTTGTGATATCAGTAACAAGTAAGACAACAGATTCAAACCTTTCACCTATAAATATTTGCTTTCGTCAATGGGAAAAAAAATATTAGCAACTGACTACAAGTGGGGGCGAATGATGTAAGTAGAAGATAGATAAGCAAAGAAATAAAGAAGATGAAAATATATGTCATTAAAAAGAAAAATCATCTTAATAGTCAAATAAATTCAATTTAAACAACAGATAGATACTATATTTATATCAAATTAGATAAGAAAAAGAATATTTGAATTTTCAAGCTCATGTGCTGCAATGAGATGGATAAGTCAAACACTGCTCATAACAGCACAAATTAGAAGGTTTTAATGAATATTAATAAAACAATATGTATCAGAATCCTTAAAAATCATCATACCCTTGACTTAATCTACTTTTCTGAACATACTCTGGGGGAGGATGTTAGAGGTGCTGAATAAATATACATGTAGGTCCATTATAAAAATTTTATAACAGCAAGAATTAGGATCAATTAAAAAATCCATTACAAAGAGAATATTTATAAAAGTAGGTATATTAGAGCCCTCTTTAATGATCTTTTCTTGATTTTCTTACTTGGCCTAGAGTAAATTTAGGGAAAGGAACAATGAAAGCAGGTGGCCACTTATTTATGGGGAATTTTCCACTAGGCGTTACTATATTGTTTTGTTTGTTTGGCAAATAACCCTGGTGTTCTGGTGTAACAAACACCCCTACAACAGTAGCACCACTGCAGAGAAAGTTTGCTCCAAAAGGATAAAAGAATGCTTAGTTGTAGTTTTTAGCAGGTAGAATTGATTTTTGTTATACAGATGATGGCTTAAGATGTAATTCAGCCCAAATTATGATGGTTTGAAAAACAAACCAAGTAACCGAAAGAGAGACACAGAGGGAGAGAAAAAAAAGAAAGAGAGAGAGAAAGTAAACACAAAGCAATTAATTGTGTTACAAAATACATTATTACTATCCCATTGGTTACCAGTCATGCCTTTCTGATGAAAAATGTTCTGTATGAGGGTTACCTTCACTGGGGCTGGAGTCAGGGAAGATGGATGATTGCTGCCATTTCTCCGTTTTGTTTTATTAAAGTCTAGTGAGAAGATGCTCTTTTAGCTGAACCATGGGAATGGGTGAGGAATGATTTCTGATACACTAGCCCTCAGTGTTTTCCAAGATAGCCCTGTAACTAGTGAATAGCATGTCATCAGTAAATTGTGTTTTCAAACAATATCCAATGAAAGGGAAAGTATTTTTTTCATGCAAAATAATCTTAGTGTTGCAGCAATGTCCCTTTTAAAGTCCTTATTATTGATTGTTTTGTAGAGATTTCATTCCCATGCTCATTACCCTCTTCCTCGCTTTTTTTTTCCCATTTTTGAAAGTCCAGGAAACAAATTCCTGGTTTGATTGATACTCTTTATTGTTTCCTTTTACTTATTTGTCTTTATCATTATTTTTAAGTTTATTTATTTATTTTGAGAGAGAAAGAGAGAGAGGGGGGCAGAGAGAGAGGGAGAGAAAGATCTCAAGCAGGCTCCGCACTGTCAGCTCAGAGCCCGAGGTGGGGCTCAATCCCATGAATTATGAGATCATGACCTGAGCCTAAACCAGGAGTCAGACGCTCAATCAACTTAGCCACCCAGGTGCCCCTATTTATTTCTTTTTAAAAGTTTACTAATATTCTTCTTATATACTTACTGTACTCTTCCTTTGCTATTTGAAATTTAGACTAATGTTCTATAATTATCATTTAGAGTTGAATGATTGTCATTGTTTTTTTGTTTTTTTTTGTTTTTTTTGCCTTCCTGTTTCACATTTAAGGCCATATATTCCCCCCCTTGAGATTGCATTAGCTGAAGTACTCAAATTTTAATATGATTGAAAATCTTAATTTTCATTTATGCACATCTTTACACTTCCAAAAATACACTTTTTTAAAAGATGTTCTCCTTTGGTTTCTAATTTGCTGTTCATTAAGATATTCTCTGCATCTTAGCATTTAATTTTTAAAAATTTTTGTGGGTGTATAAATGTATTCATGCATTATTTGTTTCAGCATCCTATTGGGTTGAGGTTCTTTACTGGTAATTTTAAGACATGTCTACTTGATATGAACCTGCTGTAAAAATGGATTTGCCAATTTATCTTCACAATTATAATTTTTTCCCTATTTGATCAAATGATAGAGGAGAAAGTAAGTTAACTGTAAGTATTTTTTCTTGTAATATTTTTACCTTTATCATAAACCATATCCTTGAAATAGGTATTGCTATAAATAATTTACAAAAAGAAAATATTTGGAGTACTTCAGTTATGTGGTGGGTCTCCAATTCCATGACCCCAGCAACATGCATTTGTTTAGAAAGTGAGCTCATAGTTTTGGAAACATTGTGAGTTTTTTTTCTCTTTCGTTGGAATTGGATCTCCACCCCTGTGGTACTTAATATTCCTGAGGTTTGAAACTAAGGACAGTACAGTGATTATAAAGACACAGACAGAAAACTTAAGACACGTCAGTTTTATATTCTGTGTCAAATTGTTCTGTGAACCTCACAGATCTCTCTGTGAGAAGTATTTCTTTGAGTGCTTTTACCTCTTTATTAAAAAAATACATTAATGTACTCAAATACTCTCACTCCATTACTTTTTTTTTCATTTTATGCATTATTAAATTTATTTTTATGGGATTGATTTCATATAAAATGTTCAATGAAAGAAATTTTCATTGTCTGCATTTCTTTGCTAGTCAGTATCATTAACATGACATTTCATACCTATTATTGAGACTAATTTTATAGTATAGAGGAGGGAGCTGTAAAAAAAAGAGAGAAAGAGAGAGAGAATGGTGCAGTGAGTGACAAATGTGCTGGGTACAGCACTGGTGTTCATGTTCCTGTTGGTTATACATGCTGACTCTTGCGAAGAGTATCGTTCCTTCTGCTCTGTAATTGTGGACTCTAAACTCTGTTGAAGAGAGAGTAGTATCTTCTGTGGAAGCCTCTGGTGCCCCACGTTATGGATGTTTCTAAAACAATAAGGCTTTCTCCCACGCCAGTTATTGCTCCTTCTTCTACCCACCTGCTCATAGATTTATTCACCCCTCTGGTTGGCATTTGCCAAGTCTTGTAATATTGTGTCCACTGTTGCTTTGTGTTTGGAATAGGCAAGTCCACATCACGACCTCTTAACATATACATTATATATGTGTGTGTGTGTGTGTGTGTATTAGTATACATCTACATATATATCAGCATATTTATTATATACGTTAGTATATACATGATGCAGAGCTCCTGGGAGAAAATTTGCACAATAAAATATCTTGTGGGGGGACAAAGAAGCAATGTATAGAAAGACATATGCAGTGGCCTATGTGTGCTTGTGTGTTTGTTTGTGTGTGTGTGTGTGTGTGTGTGTGTGTGTGTGTTGGCAAAACAGAAAAGGATATAAAACACAGTCACACAAAATCCCTGAAAGATATACCCATGTGAGATGTTTATCTTTCTTCTATCTATAATTTCTAGGATATAAATATATTGCTTTTAGGAGAAGAAAAAATAAACATGAAAAATACAGGAATATATATATGTGTATAAATATATATATATGTGCATACACACACACACACACACACACACACACACACATATATAGTCTTTTGGTCACTGTTTCAAGCTACAGTTGTAACAGTGCTTTTGAAAGAAAACATTTAATCTGTTCAGGTTTTTCTTACTGGTACAAATGAGAAAAAGAAAGAATTATGGCCTGAGAACAGGGAAAAAGTTAAATTATATACCTTGGTGGGAGTACTGTAAGTTTTAAATTCAAACTTGGAGAAAGGTAAAAGGATGCTGTTTCCGTCTTTTACATAGGAAGCAGCTAAAATCCAGAGTGACAGGAGTGCCAGTGAGATCAGAGGACCCCAGTAAGTTCTGTTGTGTTTGTTCCAAAAGGAGGGAGCATGGGTGTAGCCCAGAGTTATATCTAGTGCGGCAATGATTCTTTCATTTGGTTGGAATCAGTTGAGTCTCCACTCTGTGCCAGGCAATGTTTGAAGTAGTAAGGATTTAGCAGTAAAAACAAGCCTGAAAGGCAAGCCCCATCTCATGGATTGTATCTTCTAGTGGGTTGAGAAATGCCCTTGGGTACTAGGGAGGACTCCACAAACAGGGCAGTAGGATTGCAGGGTGCTGCAAGGCCAGGGATAGAGATTCTGTGCCAGGATATTTGTCCTTCTGGTGAGGCTGACCCTAAGTTTGGCTCTGGAATGCAGAAGGGTCCTACTCCCCATAAATCCCGAGGATGGTGTGAAACCAGTTACAAGGCTCTGGTGCAGCCATTTGTGCCTCTCTGGTTCCTTAAACCCAGCTTGAGTAGATGGATTTGTCAGCTCTTGACAGATGGCCGTAGGCACTCTGGGGGCCAGGGGAAGACACCCCCAGTTCTGCTGTGTGGGTTCTTGCTTTGTGCGGCACCTTGCTTTCAGTATCCTTGGTAGAATAAACTGAAACTTACCCCCATATTCGAACGACTGTGTGCACATCACATGCAAGAAAACAATGTTAAACAAGTACCGCTGTGCTGTGTGCAGGAACTAATGTGCACCATCACAAAACGCCACAGATACCACAGCGTCCATTTCAATTTCAAGGGGAAGCTATAGTCAGCTCTGCTATATGGGGTGTTCACTCTTTTACTCACTCATGCAATGAAAAATCTTATCCAGATGCAGATTTAAAGCCTTAATAGAGTCCTATGAATTTTCAAGGAAAAATTTAAATAATGCCTCATATTTTTAATTTGCAAGAGGATAGAATAATGTTCACTTCATAGAAACATGATAAGGATTAAAATGAGAGAATGTAGGTTTTCTTATTAGTGTCATAATTTTCAGTATTCTCAAGGATATGCCAATTTATTAAAAACATATATGCCCTTAAAATATAACTAACTTATTAAGTACACCCTGTATCTCAATATAGTGTATATATATTTAGGTTAAATTGTCATTCACAAGGAAATATCAAGAAAACAAACTCATTTTGTAATCATTCCACAAATGTGTCACTCACGTGCTCACCCTTGTGTAGCTTTTGTTTCACACCCCTGCGTTCAAAACCAAAACCAAAACTAAACAACAAAAAGTCACCTTCTGCCGACCGTTACTTCAATGATCTGTAAAAGGATTTAATGATTTTTTTGTTAACAAATCCAAATAGACCCCAGGAAGATGTGTTGACATCAGATTCCAGCCAGATTTTCAACTTTTCAATAAATGCAAAAAATATTCCATGGTCTATTTCAGTTCTCCAAATGGATTCAGAAATCATTCCTGTAAAAAGTGTTACTGAAATATATTTGAAAGTCCCTAATGCCATTAATATAACCTAACTTACCACAAATAAAAGCGACTCCTTTAATAAAAATGGAAGCACTATGGACAATTACTCTAGAAATGATCCCAGTGAGAAAGATATTTAATTATGTTAACAAAGGATATTCATTTTCCCTTGTTCTCCTTTTTTTTTTCAAACCATTTTACCATTTGTTCACAGAAGTCATGGTTTCCTCTTGCCCTGTCTTGGAAATCATTATTATTAACTGCTATAGGTCAGCTTGGTGGGATCCACTCAGCTATTCTCATGCTCTGATTTCTCTTTCATAGCCTAGAGAACTGACCTTTATTGAATTTTAATTTTAGCCAAAACTTTTCATGCTTTCTGCAGCCAGAAAACGGATTCTCTAAGTGAGCAAGTCAGAGTAGTAGCTCTGTTGCAATTTCCTAATTTTCAAAGCAATCAAAGAAAATAAACCACTGTGTGGGAACAATGCAATGCTCATTGCGAGTTCTTTATCTATGTATCCTTAATGTGAAAATGTCAATCGCTTTGTATCCATTTAGTGTCTTCTGTCAGGGCCCTGAGTGATCAGCAGGCTCCAGTGAGGAACCACAGAGCTGAAAAGTGGAGCTTTTTCCCTGAGACAGATATTATCCCACATAGACAAAGCCTTATGTGTTTGTTTATTTGTTCATATTTTATAATCATGGTCATTTTCAAACATCAGATGAACAGAAAAAAGCCACAGGCTCCATCCAGAGCAAATTTGGCTTTTTTTTTCCTTTTTCTTTTTTCTTTTTCTTCCTTTTCTTTTTTTCTTTTTATTTTATGTTATTTATTTGTTTATTTATTTATTATTTATTTATTTTGCTACTCCACCTCACCACTGCTGTGGATGGAAACATAAGACATCCAGACTTCCAGGACAAGGGCTACAGCAGAAGGCTTTCTTAAGGGTGTTTGCATGCATATCCTCAGCTTACTTTTGCCTAAATACCAAACCATCCTTGTATAAATGAATTCAAGTTGCAAATGAATGACATAGGCACCAGCAAGAACAGTCACACCCCCTCACATGCACTGCACAGACTGGGTGGACCTCAGTGCAAACAATAGCAGAAGAACTGAATGTTGCATTTTCCTCAAGGTTGAAAATTCCCATTGTGAACCCAAAGACCTAGAAAGCAAAGAGCTGATAAGTGGTAAGAGTGAGATTACCGCTCAGGAAATTATTCCTGGGCCTGATGATTTGTTGACAGTGATGAATCAAAGGGGAGAAAAGATTCTAGGAGCTTCAGCTTTCTCACAAGAGCATTAGTGTTCAAATTCTCAAGAAGAAATGACTGTTGACATCAATACTTCTACATGCATGTTTGGCCCCAGAGATTATTTTTGATGAAAATCATGTACCATGGTCAAATCGTGAAGCCATGCTTCTTATTATATCCCTTCTCTTGGAGAATTACTATGTGCATTATCTTATTAAAGACTGAACGAAGCCTGTGGCTCACCTGTCTCCTTAAGTTTGTTTAAGCATCATCTCCTAAATGTAATTATCCACAGAACACTATTTTCTAGGAGTACCTATTACGATCCAATGGAATTTATTCCTGTGGTGGTTACATTCCAGCAATCAAGTTAAGGAGATGCACTAGCTGACTTGTAAGGACCCACCCAGCTCTCAATTTCGGGACCTCTGCTCTCAGGGATGTATATTCCTCCACCTCTTCCCACTGCTAACCAATTTCAATATTTATCATATCCAAGGGCAGAAGCTCTTGTACTTAAGATCTCAGTCTCTTCTGCTTTAATGTGTATCTACTCCTCTTCTCTAGCTCCCCCTTGAACTTGGAGAGCCACTCTGGAGGCAGCACCTTTACCAGAAACAACTTTAATTAATTAGAAGACCACAAATGTCCTTCGTTGTTCTCTAAACATTCGTTCTTTGATTCTTCCCTCAAAATCTATTCTTCCGCCTTGGTATCCTAATCTTCTTATTATGGATATAGAGCCTATGGATTTGAATATTATAATAAAAAGGACAGAAAATTGAAGATGTAATAAACCTATGGTTGAAAAAGTCAAGGAAATAGCCTAACTTCTGAATAACCTTCCCAAATCGTAACTGTTTCAGATCCAAGGCCCCTCCTCATTTTTTTTTTCCCTAACCTCTGATCTCACCCCACATGGTGTTCCAGCTTCCATTTATTCACTCCTAGTGTGGGCAACCAGTAAGAGATAATTTGGCCACCAGCAAAATTACGAACTTTACTTCATAAAGCTCAAGCTATAGAGATGGAGGGCCATGAGAGTGAGATGGGACCTGATATATAATAATAAAACCTGGATCCGTGTTTCACTTCACTAAACAAGATTTCTAAGTTTTCTTCACGTTACTAATTCTGGCCCATCAGTGTGATCAAAACTGATGTGCGTCACTTGAGAGCCATGACAGCAAAATGCCAAGTACAGATCTCTAGTATCTTTCTTCCTTTGCTGTGATGACTCCAGGTACAGGTACAAGATTATGCAGCCTTAGTCCCTGAAAGACTGTATGGAGCAGAGTCCCCTGTTCACCTATGTGGATGGTGGGATGAGTAAGAAGTGTCTGTGGGGTTAATCCATCATGGCTAGAGTTACTTATTATCCCATCCTAACATGATGCTGTGCTCCAGTGTGTCCCTTCCAGCTCCTCCTTGAACTTTGGAAGCCACTCTGTATGCAGCACCTTTACCAGAAATCATTGGTTAAGAATTATCACCAGCCCCATAGTGAAAAGTGACAGGAAAGAGATCTTGGGACACATTTCAATGCTGCGGAGAAAGGGGCTGATAGTTTGGTATAGAGAGGAAGCAGCTTCCAGTCCCTATTTCTAAATATGCCTTCAGCTATTCCCCGTAGACTCATTACACATTCATGAAGTCTTATTTTAGGGAATTCTCAGGATCTTATTACAGATTCCTCCCCTTGAAGCCTCACCTGACCATCAAAGTCAACATTTTAGTGCCCAGAGTGGCTCAGATGGGGGAAGCAACACCTCCTTTTTCTTAAATAATTCAGTCATAGCAAGCCCTATTTCAGTCATGCTATCTTTATATAGAATCACTCCACTAAATAGAAATGAAGTCCTAAAAATACATGTTCTGATTTCTCAATAGGAAAATTTGCGAAAGCAATTTCTAATCCCTTTATGATTGTACTTACTATAACCATGTTCTAATATGCTCTTCCCCAAGAAAAGATAACAAAGGCCAAAAATATATTTTTATCTAAGTTGTAGCTAATAATGACACAAAAACTAAAATTTGACTTTTATTCCATCTTCCACTATTAAACACTTTTAGTAAATTTGTCCTATTAGGAAATGTAAAAATTGTTTAAAGTAATACAGAGCACATTAGCTTAGGTACCTGTGCTATTACTGTTGACTAAGCTCTTATGGGAAAAAAAATGCCTTGCCCCCTATTTTGACAAGAGCAAGTAGAGTGTAGGTGAAGACAAGGGGGAGAAAAGACATATAAATAACAATCTTTCAAACTTCTGTTCACGAATATTGTTTTTGTCATCACAATTGCACAATGAAATATGAAAGTTCAATTTCCTCTTCATTTCCTTTTAATAAAACTTCTGTTCATTTCATTTCTGAGAGAAGATTGAATCTAAATTACTTTGACTTCTCTTGGCCTAACTTTGGTGAATGCTACCAGACATGAAAACAGAGGCCTTTTTGAGCATCACCCATGGAAAGACAGAGGTACAGCTCCCATCTGTGTGTTTTGCCCTGGATCTTCCTCTCCTGCCATGTGGATCTTCTTGAGGAGAAGTGAGTGTTGGCTGTGCTTATATTGTAAGCCTTGCTCCATTTCTTAACCAAGTCACTTGCAGAAAAAGAAAATCTGCAAAGGGTGCCTTGTGGGCTTTTTCTCACTCATTCCATAGCAGACATATTTCCTAGTAATAGGAGATAAAATGGGGTCCTCTACTGGTGAAGTAGCATCGGAATTCACATATGATGTCAAAAATGTTGTTTATGAAATCCATACTGTGGGTTGAATACTCTTCTCCAAAATTCACATGTTTAAATCCTTACCCTCAAGTACCTCAAAACATGACCTTACTTGGGAATAGGATCATTGCAGATGTAATTACTTAAGATCGCTACATACAGGAGTAGGATTGGTTCCTAATCCAATATGATCAGCGTCCTTATAAAAAGGGGAAATTTAGACACAGAGATACACACACTAGGAAAACACCATCTGAAAATTGGAATTATGCCGCCACAAGTTAAGAAACTGTCAGAAACTAAGAGATAGTCCTTGAACAGATCCTTCTTTAGCACCTACAGAGGGAGCAGTTCCTGCTAACACCTTGATCTCACACTTCCAGCCTTTAGAACAGAAAGATAATGAGTGTCTGTTGTGTAAGCCACTTGGTTTATGATGTTTTGTTACAGTATCATGAATTGTTACCAATTCATGAATTTTTAATGGTATCTTATTGCCTAAGGAAACAAACAAGGTATTTGGCATGGCTTTGAAAGAGCTCTTAATACCTGTCCTCTGTGTACTTGCCCAGCCTAACACTTGTTTCATAGGATTTGACCTTTAAAATAGCAATCCTTATTTTTTCTTAGAAGTGCCTCCTTCTCCCATGCCAGGCCTTTGAATATGGAATTCCCTTTAAAAATGGTGGACAAGGATCTAACCTTCATCCAGCTCTTACTATATTCCAGCACTGGTATACTCAAGGGAGTGGACTAAAGATTGCCTATGTCTTCTAAATTATTTACAGATGAGAATGAAAACATGAAGGGCATGTTTAGTGAAAAACTACTGTGGTAAATGGGATTGGAGGTTTCAAGAACCTCAAAGGCATTCTGGATTAGGGATAATAGAATAGTGAGATAGAAAGGTGGCAAGTGATAAGAGGAGAGTGCTGTATTTGAAATAGAGACTCTGTAAATGACGCAGTTATTAGTAATGTCTCAGATCTGACCATGAGAATGTGACCTTGAGGTGAGAAATAGCAGGCTAATCTAACAATGAGTTCAGAGACTCGTGAGACTAGGGCGTTGAATAAATGGTTGATGTGGATGTTGAATTTTCTAAGAATAAGGAACAATTGTGAGTAGTATATAGGGATCTAATGATTACAATCTTTGATGAATGAGAAGAAGTGACCAGAAAGCTAATTAAAAGGTAGTGAGTAGAATGATCTGATCTTATGTGTTTCAAAGGAACACAGGTTATTCGGAGTAGGGAAAGGAGATGGTCTGGATCAGCAATGAAAGTCAGGGAATACTGCACTACTTACAGCCCCTATGTGAATTGTGGGGTAGAAGAAAATAACAGTTTCAAACTCTCCAAATCACACACAAAAACAGATAGAATGAGAAGGTTGCAAAACCAAATGAACATATAACATTTATAGCAAAATTAGGTGTGACACAGTCTCCACACAAACACTAAAATTCAAGTTAGTGAGAAAAAGCACCAGTAGCCACAAGACCTCCATCTGGTTTGGGAAGAGAAAGGAGGAACCAAGAAGGCAACATTGATCAAAAATAGCCAATGGGTGTTCACTGGCAAACGACACCTGAAAGGGGGAGGCACCTTGACTTTTCAAATAGTAGGGCTGCCACTTAGGAATGTTTAAAGAGGTGGGAGCAGTCTATCCCCTGTGAACTTCCAGACCTGAACTCCCAGCCTCCCTTCTTGGACAGAGCTACACGTTCATTTTTCATTCAGTCTATTCTGTTCTACCCACACCCCACCTCTTAAACATTGTCAACTCTCTGACTGTGCAAAAGACCACCCAAAACCTTGGAACATGATCTTCTTACTATATGCTTTTTGCTTTTTCCCCCTCCAGGATCTATTTTAGCTTCGACATTTTCTGTGATTAAATTGATTTGGAAGAGAAAGTTTAAGGCACTGGGGAATGGAATTAAAGAAATGCCTCCAAGTTTAATTACATTTTGCTTATTAAAAGGAAACCAAACCAAAGGCAATGAACACTGAGGAAAGAACAAATCACTGTCAAAGGTTGCATATCAGATGAAAATCAATTCAGAGATGGTGTCAACATTGTCAACAAGATATATCCTTAGGTGCAGGAGGAGAGCTGATCCACAGTAGGAATGACTAGAGTGAAAGAAACCCCAAAATTGTACACTCTGACTTCTGGCAAGGCTTTCAGCACATAAGATCTTCCCCTGGGATGGCAGGGATCTTTTCAAGCCAATCCAGTATACACAGTGAAGGAAACCACCAACAAAATGAAAAAACAACCTACTGAATGGGAGAAAATATTTGCAAACCCTATAGCTGATAAGGGGTTAACACCTAAAATATATAAAGAATTCACACAATTTAATAGCACAGAAATAAATAATCCAATTCAAAAAATGGACAGAGGATCTGAGGAGACTTTTTTTTTCACTTTTTAAAAAAGCTTTTTTGTTTGTTTGAGTAATCTCTATACCCAATATGGAGCTCAAAATCATGACCCTAAGATTAAGAGTCACATGCTTTTCCAACTAAGCCAACCAGGCATTCTGAATAGGTGTTTTTTTTTTTTTTTCTTTTTCAAAGACATACAGATGGCCAACAGGCTCATGAAAAGATGCTCAACATAATTAGTCATCAGGGAAATGCAACTCTAAACTACAAAGAGATTTCACTTCACACCTATTCAAATGGATATTATCAAAAAGACAAGGAATAACAAGTGTTGGAAAGGATATGGAAAAAAAAAAGGAACCCTCATGCACTGTTGGTGGGAATGTGAATTGTGTAGCCACTGTGGAAAACAGTATGGAGCTTCCAAAAAAATTAAAAATAGAATTATCCTATGATCTTCAATTCCGCTCCTAAGTATTTATCCACAGGAAATGGAAACACTAATTCAAAAAGATATATGCAAACTTATATTAATCAAAGCATTATTTATAACAGCTAAAATATGGAAACAACCTAAGTGTACATCAGTGGATGAATGGATTAAACATGATGTGGTATGTATACACAATGGAATATTATTCAGCCATAAAAAAGGAAATCCTGTCATTTGTGACAACAATAGGTAAACCAGAGGGTATTATGCTAAGGGAAAGAAGTCAGACTAATAAGAAAGACTAATACCACATAATCTCACTTATATGTGGAATCTACAACAAATCGAATGAACAAACAAAACCAAACAAACCTCATAGATACAGAGAACAGAACAGTGCTTGTTAAGAACAAAGGGGAGTTGGGTGGGTGGGCGAAATGAGTGAATGTAGTCAGGAAGTATAAATTTCCAATTAAAAAAAATAAATAAATAATGGGGGATGTAATGTATATGGTGACTATAGTCAATAATACTGTAGTGCATACTTGAAAGTTGCTAAAAGAGTAAATCTTAAAAGTTCTCATCACAAGACAAAAAATTGTACCTTTGTATGATGACAGGTGGTAACTAGACTTAATTGTGGTAATTATTTCATACTGTATACAAATATGAATTATTATGTCATATACCTGACACTAATATAATATTACATGCCAATTATACCTCAATAAAATAATATAATTAATTAATTAATTCCCAGGAAAGAGTAGATGCTAAAAAATATTTGTTGCCTGACTGATGGAATGAGTGAATACAATACCATCTCAAAATTCTGAAATAAAATATGAGGTTTTGTTTCTAAAAAAGAAAAAAAGAACTTGATGGATGCCCTTGTATTTATAATTATTTCTATGTCCATCTGCTTATCCATCTATCTATCTATCTATCTATCTATCTTTTAGCAACCTCTTATGGTGGGAAGGGCAAAGACTATGATATAATACAGCTTGGTATTTAGAACCTGACTCTCCCACTTCCTGGCTTTGGACAAGTTACTTATTATTATGAGCCATTTTTTTTAACTTAAACAGTAGCAGTAACATCCATGAATTGCCATGAAGATCAAATTACAAATACAGATTGCTTTCCCATGATTTAGCAACCCATAAATATTGTCTATTAGTAATATTATTACATAAGCTGTTATATTGAATGCCTTTGTTACAATGAGTTCATTTTTCAAACTACACTGTGTTCTCATGTTCTAACTTGCATGAGGGTCCTCATGGAGAAGTGGGGAGAGAAAACATTAAGATAAAAAATATTTCAGAAAACACAAGAGAGGAGGCCCCTGCAGCTTTGGCCCATGATGCACCATCACTGGCTCCATGACTTGATGCCTGCCTCAGACATTTGCTGTAATTAGCACTGAAAGGGTCCCTAAGGGCTTGAAAGGAGGCTCCTTCCCCCAAATCCACATTTCCTTTTAAAAAAAAAAAATTTAACATTTATTTATTTTTGAGACAGAGACAGAGCATGAACAGGGGAGGGGCAGAGAGAGAGGGAGACACAGAATCTGAAATGGGCACCAGGCTCTGAGCTGTCAGCACAGAGCCCGACGCAGGGCTCAAACTCACAGACCGTGAGATCATGACCTGAGCCGAAGTCGGACACTTAACCGACCGAGCCACCCAGGCACCCTCACATTTCCTTTGTAGAGGGCTTCCATAAGTTTAGGCTGCTGGCCAAAGGAGGCAGATCTGGTGGGGCACATGCTTTCCTCAGGATGTGGTGAGCAGATGAAAAGTAGAGAGGAGGGGAATGTCAAAGGACTTCCTAATGAGATCTCTCCTAGTTGTGAGCCCTTTGGGCTGAGGAATTAGTGTGCAGATCATTTGCTAATGAGCATGGCCATATCCATAGAATAACCTTTAAATGCTCAAAGAATGTAAAGCATTTTACTGAGTGCTTTCCTTGTCTGGTATGCTGAGAAAGAAGAGAATCCATTTCCAAATGCAAGTCCTGAAAAAAGGCAGTAGTACACAACACAAATTCTAGTAAACAATTCTGAGACATATGTCACTAATAAATGGTACATTCCAGGAGGGCATAGGGAGATAGCGCTTCTTCAGGATCCCTGATGGGCAGCTGTCTAATTCAGGTCTAACTGCCTCTGTCTTCAGCCCACCCCCAGCAGTCCAATCCTGAGAAGGGGAATTCAGTAAACACCTCATGGCGCTCTCTCTTTCCACCTTCCTTTTTTCATTTCCTCCTGTTGAATTACGTACACCCTAAAGGCACTAAACACATAGGAGGAATGTGATTTTCTTACTTTTAGGTATCTGCATGATAGGAAGAAGTAAAAAGTACTAAGTAGGTATCTAAATGCCGGTCCTGATATTGACTAACTTCTAATTAGATTTGGATGTCTAAGCATCCTATTTCAAATTAATTTTTCCTAGACACGCATGCACACACACCTACACTTTGACCTTTTCTGCTCAACCTCTTTGGGAGAAAGGAAGGCATCTTTCATGGTTCCCCAAGTACTTACAAGTTTATCAGCAAGCCATGCACATTCAATCATGCTCCCCTAATGAACTGCTGCTGTCAATTTAGTTCTCATAAAGACTCAAGTGAGGCAGTGTAGAGTGGTGATTCCTGAGCCCAGGTCTGTGATGCCCCAGGGTGTCTCCAATTATTTTCAGGTGGGGGTTGAGGGTATCAGGAAATTCTCTGACGAAACTAATTTTAATCCACTTCAATTTGCAAAATTGCAGGCCACACAGAATTTTGATTAAGAAGGACATTTCAGAAAATCAAGTGAGTCACAGTGGGATATTGTAAATGGAAAAACAAACAAACAAAAAATCTTTAGTATAGAAATTCATAACCAATTATATGTTTTCTTCTTTTGTCCACATAGCAGGTGGTGGCTCCTATTGTGATTGCAATACTTGGGTAGATACTAAGGAGAAGAAAATATGAGAATCTAATATTTACTGAGAATTTGGAATATGTGTTCCATTGTATGGGAAATTCTTGCATATTACATTTCAACATCTACAACATCGTTATGAGATACAACCAATATGGACTTTACAAGAGAGAAATTGAGAGCTTAGAGATAGTAAATAATTACCCCAAGGTCCAATCTAATAAAACATGGAGCTGCCACATGAACTTTGATCTTTCTAATTTGAAAGCTTACTTTTTTCTCATTAATATGTTTTCATAAATAGGGTGTAAGAACCTACAAAGAGGTTTTGGTCTGGCTAGGAAGAAAAATCACTTGAGAATGCAAGGACAATTAAATAGACATAAGACAATATAGGGGTGTTGGATTTTTATTAAAAAATAAAATGTGATGAGTTATTAACCCAGGCTAAGAGAAATTTAAAAAAAAAAGAAGTGGGGGGGGTGGTTCATGAATGAACATACTCAGGATCCTGAAGAATGAGTGCAATGGGAGAAAGAGTGAAATTGAGAAGAACAGAAATAGGATTTTTAAGTAAAGGAAAAGGTAGGAGCATTTAGTTGTGTGTGAGAAAGGCCATCTTAGTCACAGGGAGGTTTGATTGCCCAGAGTGGCCAGTTTGGGTGGGGCAGTAGTGGGAGATCTATTTGGTTAAGTAGTGTGTGGCCAGACTCAAGGAGAACTAGTAAGCCTTTGTGGACAGCTGCTCTTTGCCTTATCTGTTTTGTTTTGTTATAATGGACGTATTAACTACCTAAGCTGGGTTAAGTACAGGAGGAGGCCAAACAAGTGCTCTGCACTAATTAGAAGTTAATTTCCTAGGAATCAGTTCTACCCTCCCCTGGATATTTATGACTTAACAAGTTACTGAGCCTCACTTAATCCATAATGTCTTCATACCTTCAAATGAAACCATAATGCATTATTTGTATGATTGCTAAAATTGTCATTAATAGCCCTGATACCTTAATAGATTTCTAGACCTTTGAATTCAACTGTTTGACATCTCCACTTGGATTCAGATGTATCATGTCTTAAAAGAACTCTTTATTTCATCCCTTCACAAAAAAAAAAAAAAAAAAAAAAAAAAAAACAACAATGTAAAATATAAAGCAAAATGATGATGATGATGATGGTGGTGGTGGTGATAGTGATGATGATTTTGGCTTGCACTGCTACCTTGGCCACTTCATTTTGGTTTCTTCTCCCAATTTTGACTACCTCTGACCAACAAATTCTCCAAACCATAGCCAAAGGGCCCTTTTAAAAAGTATAACGCAGGGTGCCTAGGTGGCTCAGTCATTTAAGCCTCTGCCTCTTGATTTTGGCTCACAGTTTGTGGGATCAAGCCCTGTGTTGGATTTTGCACTGACAGCACAGAGTCTGCTTGGGATTCTCTCTCCCATCTCTCTGTACCTCTCCTGCTTACATGTGTTCTCTCTCTCTCTCTCTCTCTCTCTCTCTGAAATTAAATAAATAAACCTTTTTTATAAGGTAAGGCACAATCTTTAAAGCCTTTCATGTATTTCCATAACTCTTAGAATGAAATCTAAATCTTGTTTCCTTGACCTCAAGCCCAAAGTGCTCTTCACTCTGCCTTTTTGCAGTTTCATTTATCAACCATTTATTTTCCCTCTGCCACACTGCCCAGAATATTCTTCCCCCGACCATTGTGTGTTTGACATCTTCTTGCCATTCAAGTATTCAATTCAAATGTCCCCTTTTTAGAGAAGACTTGACAGCACTCATTCTAAAAGGGACCCCCAGTGTTGGTCTGTTACCATCCCTTTCAGTCCTGTATTGTACTTATCATCATCTAAGATACTTCTCAGATGATTTTTATGTTTCTTTTGTCTCTGACTCCTCTAGCATAAAGCTGCATGAACTCCACAAGACCTTTACTCCTTGTTTACCGTTTTATCTCTGTACATGGCAGTGTATGTGGTATTTAGGATGACTTAACAGGTATTCGCTGTGTTGATAAAATAGTCAACCCATATTTAGATAGATGTTTGACATGAGTCAAGTACACTTTAATGGGCAAGTGGAAATAACATGTAGGCTGATTTGAGTAGAGGGTGACTTGAATGTGGGTCTCATTTTGGTGACTGTACCAGGAAAACAGAGTGAGGGAGTCACTACCCTGGGGACAGCTGAAGTGGGACAGAAAAGGAGACGCCGAAGAGAAGGGAAATTTGAAAATGTTTGGGGATTGATTGCTCTGAAAGGTTTGAAGTATATAAACCATTTCTGCTTCCTAGCCAGAGAGCTCATGTAAAATACAGAAACTATAAAGTAATGGGATTCCTTTGGCAAGAGTATATGGAAAGTGGTTCCCTTTAGGAATGACATAGTACATTCAAGAAAACTTATCCAGTAGGCAATTCACTGACCTAACATGTTGAGAGGACCATAAAACTGATATTGGCAAATGTGGTAGATAGCATTGTTGTTATCCCTTTCCATAATTTTATGTGGGGAATGGGCTTCTCTGCCCCTTAGTTTTGAATCCAGTCATTTAACTTTTTAAGATACTGTGAAACAGGATGCAAGCAGTTTTGGAATGTGCTTGGTAAGTAAGGCTTTGCCTCCCATGTTTAGCTATTGTTCTAAAGGAGGATGAGAGACACATGGGAAAACAAAACAAAACAAAACAAAACCTAGATTCAGCCTATAGTCCATAGCCTGAAGCCAAGCCCAGATGAGTCCTGTCTAGGCCAACTGAACCCAAACCAATGTGGAGTCGTGGAAGCAAAAGTAAGTGGTTTTAAGACACAACATTGAAGTGGTTTGTTAAGCCTCATTGTGGCAATTTCTAACTGATACAGAATTGCCAGAAGAGTTAAGGAGTTGAAACTTAAAACCAATGAACTTACTGAATGAGTGAGTATAGAAAATTAGAAGCAGATAAGTAATGATAGAGTACTGAAAGATTGCTTAACTTAAACTATTTATTGTCTTCATTCACCAAAACATAACTGTTTCTCTCTTTCATATTATTTCAGTTCATTCACTGATTCATGTGTCTATTCATGTATTGCTTCAAAAATACATATTGAGCAACACAGGTATTTATGTGTAAGGATTATAGCAGAAAACAAGGTAAAATGCACATTACAACCTTGGTGTCCAGAGTTTTTAATGAATGTTTCAGCAAACTCTTCCAAAATGTGTAACCCTATCCTCAGACTGTCTACCACAGTCCTGATATATATTTCAAAATGTCAGCGTGACCTCTGGGATGTCCCAAAGGTATCCTAAACTCAACATATCCAAGTACTAGTTTATTAACCTTCTCACTTTTCAACCAACCATCTACTCCTCTTCATGTCTTTCCCATCTGTAAATCTGTCATCAATTCACTAAAGTCAGGAAATCTGAAATGTTCATTTCTTCCTTCTTCTCCTCCTCCATTCCCAGTGAACCTTGTCTTACCATCAAGTTTCTCTCCTAGATGTGTCTTCTGGCACATGTCATCATCACTCTGAGGAGAGTCTCTCAGTTCCATTAGAGCAATTGTTTTCTGTGTAGACATAAATGATCGAGAAAACATGGAAGGAGGCTATGCAGTTTCCAGTACAAGTATATCATTAGTTTTTCTCTGGCTAGAAAACTCATGTTCATCTGCTAAAGGACAGCAGAAATGCCATGTCTATGTTGAGAATGAGTCCAGCAAGGCATTTGAGATGGTAACTACTGAGGCCTGAGGAAAAATAGAAATACTTCCCATAGCCCCCATAGCAGTTTATCTTATCAGCCAAAAAAAGGAGGGCATGGTGGGGAGGGAGAAAATGAAAACAGAATACTTACACATAGAACCAGTTTCATTTGAAAATTTTAATGAATAATCCAGAAATTAGAGCATAAAATTTGTGGGTTTTATTTTTGTAATTCCCACCAAATATTTTTTAAAGAATCACCTGACAGACTGGTTTATTTGAAAAAGGAAACACCAGACCTTCATAACCTCAATTTCCCTTATTAAAATAAATGAATTTTGGCTTTGTTTGTACTTAATCTTGGCTGGAAATTTACATTACCCAATCAGGAGTTAACAAGCCCCACAGGGGAAATCAAGTGTCGCATAAAAATTCCACAGGAAATCCACCAATAAATCAGGCAGGCAAGGCTGTATATATGGAGATTTCTAGCCCTTCTAAAGTCTATTAAAAACCTTTAAATCCTGCTTTAGACAAAACATAAAGGAGGGTTGGGAGCTCTGTCATTCCTGAGAGGCCCTTCAATTTCTACATACTAATATTTAATCATTGAAAATGTCTATATATCCAAAATTAAGTCATTTAGGCTTGGTATATATAACACATTAATTTTATATAAACTCTTACTCTGACATGAAGTGGTTTACATAAGAGGGAAATAAAATCCTCTGGAGCTGAGCATAGAACATTTCTCTTCTGCCCATCCTTTATCAAGAGAGAGTCGTGATGGTGGTTTAAAATGGCATTTGGAAAGCAGCTCTTGATGGCATCTTTCCCATCTCTCTGCCAAAATACCTATGAAGACAATATCAGAGGTGAGAAATCACATTTCTGAAAACTAGACAAGGCTGTCAATTTTACTACCAGAATTTGAGAGGACTTTCTACTCACCTCAAGGCTAAAGGCAAATAATTAATAATAATAATAATAATAACAACAACAACAATAAATAAATAAATAAATAAATAGATAGATAGATAGATAGATAAATAAATAAATAAATAAATAAATAGGAAAACAGTAGGATTAGAATATTCCTGTTCCCCCAGAAAGTTAGTAGGAAGATCCCTAATTACTTTCTTCACTCTTGGGTCCTATTTCACAAGTTCACATTCTGTAACGTGTTGCATATTGGACAAGCTGTTACCCACCTCACTCTCAACATTGAATGCCAATTTGTCATCATTTGATTGTGTGTGTGTGTGTGTGTGTGTGTGTGTGCATGTGTGTGAGCGTGCGTGTGTGCGTATGGCTTCCCAAATGCTGCTGCTTTGAATCTTCCTCCTCCAGAGAAATTTTCTTTTAACATCAAAGAGAGTGTGAAATGCCAAGAAGACAATTGGCAAGAAGTAAAAGGGAATGGTGGGCACTTGCTCTCCTGGAGACAGAAGCAACGTAGAAGCAAGACTGTCAGTGTCTTGGCAGTAAATAGTTCTTGACACGGTTCATCCAGTTATAAATTTTCATCTTCTCCAATTATGCAGAACATGAGAGGACCAGGTGCTGGAGACAGGAGACAATCACTTTTTATACAGCAAAGTTGGATCCTGCACTGGGGAAAGTCCTATGGACTTTGAAAGAGAGGCTGATAGTACTTCAGTGAACAATGAGGCCAAAATAAATCTGCATTCTCTGTTTTTG
This sequence comes from Panthera leo, assembly GCF_018350215.1. NCBI lineage: Eukaryota > Metazoa > Chordata > Mammalia > Carnivora > Felidae > Panthera > Panthera leo. Next base: position 40,348,766 of record NC_056693.1, read on the forward strand.
GTCAAGTACCAAAAACAAAAGCAAAGCAGACAAGTGGGGAAAAAAAGATTCTGGGGCATCTCATGTATATGAAAGAATGAAGAAACCAGAATATTATCCTGAAGACCCAGTGAGAGGAAAAAGAGGCCTTTCTCTTCATAATATGGCTTTTGCTGGAGCAAATAGACTCTATTTACCATGTGCATCTTTGCACTGAGGCCAGCAGTGGACAAGACTGTGCCTCACTCATGTGTCTTTAAACTTCTTATAACCTTACAAATGACTTAGAGCATATTAAATTATTCTATGATTTGTGGCAGAATGGAAAATGAGGCTGTCTTAATTCTCCATACTAATGGAAGTTCTCTGTACTGAGAATTAGAAGGTCAGGACAAATGTGACCTCTCTTCCATTCCTAAAATTCTTACCTTACTATACAGTTGTATAATCCCCATGCTTCCGCTTCGTTTCCATTGAAAATAATACTTAATCTCTATTTTTTAAAGTTCTTGAATTGGAAACTAAACTACAGAAGCTTGACCTGGCTGTTACATAAGATTAAGTCTCTTATTTTGGTCAGGTCCATTAATTTCCCTCAGTCCCCATCTTCACAGCTTTAGAAGGAAGTGTTAGGAGGTAATTGGTGGTTTTAAACTGTAGTCTATGGAGTTGAGGGACTTCTAACTTTGGATTTGGGACAGAGATGATTGGGCAGATCTCCAGTCCCCACTTTTGCTTCAAACAGGACAGTTTAGCATTCATCTGTTTATATGATGGTCTTCTACATGAGAATGAGTCCTGTTTTAATCAGAGTTCTCTAGAAGGGCACCTGGGTTGCTCAGTCGGTTGAGCATCAGACTTCAAGCTCAGATCATGATCTCATGGTTTGTGGGTTCGAGCCCCATGTCAGGCTCTGTGCTGACAGCTTGCTCAGAGCCTGGAGCCTGCTTCGGATTCCATGTCTCCTTCTCTCTCTGCCCCTCCCCTGCTCCCACTCTGTCTCACTCTGTCTCTAAAAAATAAATGTAAATAACAACAATAACAACAACAACAACAACAACAACAACAACAACCAGAGTTCTCCACAGATATAGAAACAATAGGGGATATACATATAGAAACAATAGGAGTGATGATGATAGATAGATAGATAGATAGATAGATAGATAGATAGACAGACAGATAGATATGAAGAGATTCATTATAAGGAACTCGATCACATCATTATGGAGGCCAAGAAGTCCCAACATTTGTCTGTATATGAACCAGAGACCCAAAAAAGCCTGTAGTATAATTCAGGCTAAGTATGAAGGCCTGGGAAGGAGCACCAAGAGTAGGCATGATGGATGTTCTGGCTCAAGCACTCAGGCAGGAAAGGGTGAATTCTTCCTTCCTCCAACTCGTTGCTCTGTTAAGGCCATCAAGGGATTGGATGACACCCACTCACATTGGGGAAGGAAAGTTTGTTTCCTGAATCCATTAATTCAATTTTGTCCTAATTTTTTCTAGGACAAAATGGTCCAATCACTTAATATTTTTAATTGCAAGATAGATTGATTTTTGGTGAATTCTCCATATTCACAATTTTTAAAAATGGGAATAGTGTGCTCCAACATATTTAACCTGTTAGTGTCAAAGATGTAGTCCAGAACAAATTTCTAATTTTAGAGCCTTGGTGATGATAAAATAAAGTCTTCTTCCTTTTTCCTAATTTCAAATGTACCAAAATGAGTGTGCTGAAAATGCAGGACACTGATAATGATAAAATAATAATGATATTTTTTTTCTTTTTCTTAATTTGTTTCTGATGCTAGTTATGCAGGAAACTTACCTTGCCATAGACTTTATAGAATATAATGTGGAAAATCCAATTCTATATCTCTGACTTACAAAAAATTGAAATAAGACAATTGATGGGAAAAATCAACTGTTGGAAAATTTTGTCATCAAGGCTTTTTTTTCGAGCCATTGGAATTCAAGGACTTTAGGCTTTTCTATTTTTATCATAAATTTTACTTTAATGTCTGGATATAGCTGATTAGGAAGTGTAGAATGTAGTTCAAAAGAAATACAGCAGCAGGAAGGGTCTCTTGAAAGATCTCCTTGAGATGTATTAGCTAACGCTCTATCTAGACCACTCATAAATTTTTAGAAGAAAATTGATTTTGTTTTCTCTTCACTGCAGCAGTAAATAATTTTACAGCTTGGAAACAATTTCTATGCAAACTCTTCAGTATATATTTTAAAAGAATAGAATTTGTTTTTGCAGAGGTATGATATCACTCACATAACTGTAATACTGTATCTTCAATTAAAATAAAAGCCTCTCTAAACCATTTTGGATGATACACACATTAGGATAGAATTTTATTCTGAAATGTATAATATAACTAAAATAGCAAGCAAAATAAGAGAATATAGACAGTTTTCTGTGACCAAATTGCATCCATCCATCCATCTATCCATCCATCCATCCATCCTTCCATCCCTCATCCATCCATTCCCATTCTTTCATTCAATCAACATATCTTGTTATCACATCTACTCTGTGTCCAGCCCTGTGCTGACTGCTGAATGCATAAACATTAATTCTACATGATTCTTCAAGGAGCTCATAAAATCATAAATGAGTGGGCACAAATATTGACACCCACATTATAATACGTGATAAATAAGTGATGCCTCATAATATATGTTTTTGAAGTACAGATAACTAGAGAAGTCTAAGCTGGCAAGCAGACTGACTTGAGTGGCTAAAATGAGAAGCAAAATAGTACTGAATATAAGGAGGTGGGCTCTGGGTTAAGACAGATCTACATTATAAAATCCAAATTTTGGCTACTCGCCACTTGTGTAACTTTGAACAGATTTCTAACATCTCACAACTTTAGACATGTCTGGTGTGAAAATAGGGAGAATGTTCCACTCGAAAATATCGTGCATATAAAGAGACATAGGAATAATTATGAATACTTCCAGGCATCCAGGAAATGTCTGAAAGACATTATTCATTCTCCCTTCCTCTTCTTTATAAATTTACCAGTTGAAGAGGAGGTGTCAGTGAATGTAAATGCATCAAGATGCCAATGAAAGGATGTGGCAGGATCACAGATCAGCTGAATGTTCCCTGCAGTGGACAAGTCAACAGACTTTCTAGGAGTCAACTCCTTTCTAGGAGTCAACAGACAATGGAGAAAATGGGGTGCAGATCAGAGAAAAGAGGGCTGAATTTTGAGGGACCTTGTGGGCTATGCTGAGTTTTTATATTATGTTTGTTAATATACTTTGGTAAAGTGTATTTATTTATTTTGAAAGAGAGAGAGAGCAGGGGAGGGATAGAGAGAGAAGGAGAGAGAGAGAATCTCAAGCAGGCTCCATGCTGTCAGCCCTGAGCCAGACATGGAGCTCAATCCCAGGAACCATGAGATCATGACCTAAGTCAAAACCAAGAGTTGGACACTTAACAGACTGAGCTACCCAGGTGTTCCAGTCTACTTAAATTTAGTAATAACATGACATAAATATAATGAAAAGATTTAAAATTACATTTATATTCCAAATATTTTCTAAAAAGCAATAATAAAAATTGGGGCACCTAGGTGGCTCAGTCAGTTAAGCTTCAGACTTCAGCCCAAGTCATGATCTCATGACTCGTGAGTTGGAGCCCTGCGTCGAGCTCTGCACTGACAGCTCCGAGCCTGGAACCTGCTTCAGATTCTATGCCTCCTTCTCTCTGCCCCTCCCCCACTCACTCTCTGTCTCTCTCTCTCTCTCAAAAATAAATAAACATTAATTTTTTTTAAAAAAAGGAGCAATGCTAAAAATCAGTATGATTTTCTATGTCAATATATATATCCAAGCAATTCCAACTAGATGAAATTATTAAATGTAAAATTCACAAAAATATTTTTAAAATAAGGAGTAAATATAGGTAGCTAATTAATCATGGAGGAGAAGGACTACTAAGCAGTAAAGCAAGTTGAGAAAGGATACAGTGATTTGAATCCAAACACTGAAAATATTTCAAATACTGAAGATAAAAACTAACTCAAAGACAAACTGAGTTGAAAAATCACAGATCTACATGTATTAATACATCACTAAGGAACTGTTTGATTAGCCTTTTTAGACTATGCACATATTCAACAAGCATTGTGTCCTTCAAATTCATACTAAATGTAAAAAGGAAAATCATTAATGCTATTTTTTTAATCCAAGATTATGAAGTGCCATGGGAACAGATGTTTGGTTTTTAGACTGAATGATGGAAATATTTTCATGGGGAAAAAAAAGCACAGAAATAAGTAATCAATGAATTTATTTGATAATATTTGGTAGGTAGAATGTGATGTTACATATTTATCAAAATATATTGCCACTATTTCAGGGTTATAATGAAAATCACATTTTCTACATACTGTTTTCCTTGGTTAATTTTGAACCCTATTATTGGCACTGATCCTAAAAATAAGAGATGTACTAGAATTAATGATTCAGAATCAACCACCATTTACTGAGCATCGACTGTACCAAAACTGTACTGGTTGCTTTGACCTGTATTTTATTATTTAATCCTTACAGAAGGCTACACACAGGTATTCCCATTACAATAAAAATGAATAAACTGAAAAGTATAGAGAGTGAGAGAATTAAATACTTGATGTCGCTAAGAGGAATTACTTACCCAAAGTAAGTAATTTGGATTCTTACCCAAATTCTCAAATCTAACATCTACTGACATCCCACATGATTGCCTTGGGAAGATTGAATTTGTGACAAAAATTATATAACAAGGTAGCAGATAGATAGAACCAAAGAACCCTTCTTTTAAAAGAGAACAGTGGCGCTGACTGCACTTCTTCATAATTAGGCAGTGCCTTTACTTTCTGTCCCATAACAGGTGACTCCATCTCTATGACAGTCTGTATCTTACCTGTATGATTTAACCAGATTAATTATACCAGGGGTTGACAATCTCAATCTTTGTTGCGCATGAGAATAGTCTAGAGGGCATTCATGTAAAAATAATGGAGTCTAGGGACACTTGTGTGTGGCTCAGTCGGTTAAATATCTGACTTCGTCTCAGGTCATGATCTCACGGTTTGTGGGTTTAGTTCCAGCCCTTCCTCAGACTCTGCTCTGATAGTGCAGAGCCTGCTCCAAATCCTCTCTCTCCCGCGCTCTCTACTTCTGTCTCTCTCTCTCTCTCTCTCTCTCTCTCTCTCTCTCTCTTCCCCCCCCCCCCAAATAAGCATTAAATAATAATAATGGAGTCTAAATCTGTCTCTATCTCAGAGATTCAGACTTTCATACTGTGGGATGGGGGCTCAGACATTGGCATTATCTTTTCCAAGTCTCTCCAGATGATTGTAATGTGCAAAGTTGAGAACCATTACTCTAGATCCTTGGATATTTCAACAGCAGTAATTGGGTTTTGTGAGCTATTTTCTATGTTAAAAAACAAACAAAAACTCCTCACTTGACTGTGCAGTTTAAATACATTTGCAGGTTACTTCCTTTTTTTTTTTAATTTGTGGAAACTATATGAAGTTACTGGTGGTTAGCTCATGTTGGCAAGGCACTTTGATTGAAAGGTATGTCTCTGATTAATAACCATAAGAAAAAAAATGAGCTGTTAATAAAAGCAGTTTGTTTGGTAAGCAAACTCAGATCATGATGTTGATAGAAAAATGCTAAAAACAGTATTCTGTTAATGAAAAACTTGGAAACCACCTCATACAACATTGTAATGTGTATCCCAGTTCCTAGATCCAAGCAGTCTAGGGATTATTCTCAGTCATAGAATTTTTAGAAAATATTAAACAAACAAAACAAATCCATGGAGAGATTTTGTGAATTTGTAATTATGATTTAACCAACTGAAGAATTCCGAGAAACTACAGGGCAGGTTTCCTGAAACCCCTCTGCATTACTCTTCTTCCCCTGCTCCTGGATATTGGTAGGTTGTGTTGTTGTTGTTGTTGTTGTTGTTGTTATTATTATTATTATTATTATTATTATTCCATCTTCAAATACCTTGGACAATTTTGAGTTAAAGAAAGATAAATGTTTCTTGGCTCTAGGACTTGTCAGAAACTTTAAGATGATAATATATGTTATGACTCTCCAAGAAAAATGAAATGTTTCCCAAATATATGACACTATGGTACTTTTTTCTCCCGCATTATAGGACAAATAACTATAGTTCCCTATATTCTGTAAGCAACAGTGATGTCCACAAACCCCACAAAATATGGATTTGAAATACCTTATGACCTGAATCCAGCTTAAATGTGACTTTAACTTTTAGATTTCACAACAGAAGTTAATGTTCAATAACTGCAAATGATAGGTTCTGTTATAGCAGATGATGCTAACATAACTATTCAGTCTTGCAGCAGGTTAATTCAGGACATTAAGGCCTTCAAACTTAAGAGGTAGAATCAGATAATTATCTTCATCAGGATTGACAGAGGTGTGATGGAAGGAAAGAAGGAAGGAAGGGAGGGAAAAAGGAAGCAAGGGAAGAAGGGAGGAAGGAAGGAAGGAAGGAATCGAATCATCTTTCACCCACTCCCTAAATAAGACACAGACATTGAAAAGAGTTTTCCATGGTTGCAATTTGGTTTTTTTGAACACTTTCATTAATCAGGATGTGATAGATTATCTCCGAAGAAGGTTGCACATAGTACAAAGGCTGCAGTAACTTATGGCTCCTCCCATTACATGATTGAGTATATTTACTGAGGCTGTAAAGAACTGATAGAATGTGGCAGAAGAAGCACCATTCCAGACCTGGAACTAGCCCATAAGATATATGAACAGTGCCAACTTTTGTTTCATATAAAACATTATTAGATCCAGATACTGAATAATGAGACACCAGGAAGATAGCCACATTGAGAAGAGTTTAAGGTCTCCAGCCAAGAGCCACAGCCAAGGGCCTAGACATAGGAAAGAGACTGTGCAGAATGTTACAGCCCCACAAGCTCCCAGCTAAATGAACCATACAAGGAACCTGAGCCAATGAAGAAGAACCACTCTCCCCAACCTCAGCATCATGAGCAATAATCAATAAATGTTTTAAGCCACTACGTTTTGGAGTGGTTTTGTAGCAATAGGTAAAACACATAGAATCTCACACAACAGGGAAGAATCCACGGGCAGGCCTGAATTTGTACTTTTCTACTGCTTTTCAGTTTAGACCACACATAGACACTGGAAAAGTGGATGGCATCAGGGTTAAACATTGGACAATCATGACAGGAGATGCCTCCTGCTCCTGAGCTGATACATACGGCATCTGGTACATGCTTGCTTTTCTGCCATGGTTAAACAATGTCATGTCTAAATCATAGCTCTTCCTCAGTGCCCATTCACCAGAATGGAGAGCTCTTGCTTCTGCAAGCTCTACCCTTGTTTCCTTGCTCTCTTGCCTCTCCCCAGCCAGTCTCCTGTGCCTCCTATCAGACATTCCTGATACTTTCCTGTGAGCTATTTGCCAACAAAGAACCCAAAGTGAGAACTATCCACCCTGTGGAAGACTTAGACACATTTTGTCATTGTTATTCTTGATTTTGTATTAGTCTAAATTGCTGATCTGTTTTAGGCAAGATAGATATCCAGGCTGGCAGTGGATTTTGAAAAGTAATTCGTTCAATAGCAGTCTTAGAAGGGGTGGGGGGTATGCACAAATTATGAATGTACAAAAATAGTTTCTACAAAACTCTATTTATGAACTTTTAAAAATACTCCTCATTCTCTCTCTAGTCCTCACTAGGATGGGCACTCAGCCAGTATTTGAAAAAATTCTCATTTTTTTAGAGTAGACTTGTACTTTCCTTTTCATTCTAACCCAACTGACGAAATCAACAAATCTTCAGTCTAAGCTAGTGGTTTGTTACCTCTTTATCTTCTTCTCTTTTGCCCTTTAACATATATCTTAGAGGGTTATAAAGATAAATTTAGTTGGGGTAGGGAATTATAAACACTAAGAGCTGGAAGGAACCATAAAAGTTACCTGTGTCACACCAAAACTGTGACCGAAATGACACAAGGTGAACCGTGCTCCACTCTAGAAAATGTTAAATCAAATGTAAAATCGACTAAACCTCAGTCTCCCTGTGCCCCTCTTCCATCCCTAACTGGGTCCCAGATGCCTATGTAAATAATCCCAATTAGAAATGCATTCATCACATAAAAACTCACCAAATGAATGCCTACAGGAAATAACACTCCAATAAATCTTGCAAAATGTCTGCTATTCACCATCTTCGAAGTTATGAGCATATGGAAATGAACATAATGTTTGCAATTAAAAGACTTACTTCACTTCAGGTACAGTAAAAACATGCCTGAACCTTTCAAACGTATTCCAAGACTATGAATAAGAGTCCATAAAAATTGGAGTATGCTTTATTATACAGAGATTTATCATTTATTTCTTAAAAATTGTATTCTTTCAGTGACTTCCTTCCCCTGTCAATATGTTTGGGGGCATACATTACAGAGATGAAATCTGAAATTCTTCCATGTATTTCAAAAAGAGCTAGGTAATAATATTTTGTTGATCATGAAAACGACTTTGCAGTAGCTATTATGAACTGTTAAACTTGGAATATTAATGCCTCCCACTCATGATTATTTTAATGAGGTAATCCATAAATCCTCCATCAAACTATAATTCCCTTTATAGTACTTATTTATAAGGGTGTGTTTCTACAAAAATATTTTTGGAAATTAAATCATTTTCTTCTCCATTGCTTCCAAATAGAGATTTCTCTCTTTTAAAAGTTGGCAAGACTAAGTCAGAAAATTTAACCACTTGGGGTCTGTTTGCATACCTGCGTTTCTTCTATAACAAGGATTCACAAATGTTTCTTTAAAGAGACACTAGTGGGGCACCTGGGTTGGGTTCAAGCCCCACGTTGGGCTCTTTGCTGACAGCTCAGAGCCTGGAGCCTCCTTTGGATTCTGTGTCTCCCTCTCTCTCTGCTTCTCTTTCTCTCTCTCTCTCTCTCTCTCTCTCTCTCTCTCAAAAATAAAGATTAAAAACAAATTTTTTTAAAGAGACAGATAGTAGGTGTTATAGGTTGTTTGGACCTTTATAAAGCCTCTGTTGTAACTACTCAGCTCTGCTTTGTAAAGTTAAAGCATAGACAAGACAATGTGTAAATAAGTGGATGGGGTGAATCCTCATAAAACTGGCAGCTGGCTGACCTTTGCCTGGAACCCTTACTTTACTGACTCCTCTTCTACAACTTTCCATTCAGATGCTTTCCAAGATTGCTCTGGATCCTCTAGTGACTGGGATCTCACTATACCCTTTAAAGTTTTTTTTTTTCTTTAATTTGAGGATGAATCTGATTTTTACAAAGTAATCTTAATTTGTTGAAATAAATATATTTTCAAACTTTTAGAATTACTGAAAAATTTAAAAGATCTTATTTTCACAGGATGCTTCTTTATATATCTTAATTCTACCCTCCTGTCCTGCTATTCATTTTCTTCTCTGGCCTCCAGTTCCTCAATTTTTCCATAAGAGGATATTTTTAGTTCTTTCTCCATTCTTGCCAATTCCTTCTGAATACCATCTGTCCATTGGTCAAAGTTCATTTAGGGTGGTACCCAGGATGAAAACCAACACTCAGGGTGTGGTATAGCCACTGTCGCAGAGTAGAAACCTCTTCTCCCTCACTTCAGACATCATTTTTCCCTTAGCACTATTCACAAAGCTAGTGTCTGATCACTTATGAGCCAACTCTCAATTATACTTTTAGGGAATAAATTAAAAAGAAAGATTTGGCAGGTTAGAACAGAAATACTATGTAAAATGGATATCACAACAGAAAGACATGGTTTTTTTGCAGTGCACTCTTAGTAAAGAGGATTAAATTAAATCCTCGTGCATTGAGACCAAAGGAGCAGATCCCGGAATCTCAGGAGGGGGAGGAGAGAAAGGAGCTGAGACAAGGAGGTAATGGACCTTTGTCCATACACTGGCATGATGTTTTCATGGAAAAGCTGAGGCCATATGTTGTGTATTAGGGTTCTAGCATTTGTGTTGCCCATGAAAATGATGGAGAAATAGCTTAGATACCCATAGGATTTGTCCTCCAGCTACACTTGACTGTGGAGATTAAATCAAGGTCACTCTAAGATTGTTTATTTTTGTGAGCTCTAGCACTGGGGTTATAGTCATCCATTTCTAGGCTAAGTCAGGGCTATGAGGTTAGGGTAAACAAATACCTGATTTTTTTTTTTCCTGTAAGTGCGTGCTTTCCTCATCCTGACACGGGCCCTCCTGCTCTCAATGAGCACTTCACTCTCAAATGTAGATGCCCAGCACACGGCCACTGCGAGTGGATTTGAAACCTTGTGACTTGCCCACCGGAATCCTGAGAGTGAAAGTCCAGGGTTAACTGAGGTCTTGGCACAACATGAAGAAGAGGGCAATGAACAAAACAGAGGCTAACTGTAGACTCTCTTGCATCCTTCGCATCAGCTCTGCAAGGTCAGAGGTTGTACGAAAGGGTTGCACAACATAACCTGTGAGCACTCTGTCTACTTTCTGACAGCTTCAGTGCATTTTAGACCATTGTGCTCACTTGACTTACAACAGTAGTACTTAACCTCATGGAAACCATCTCCACACCCCTATCTTTTATTCTTAAATACATGCTTATACCTCATTAAAAACCACTTGAGGGGTTAGTTGTTAAAATTTTAGCTATTTCATTAGTAAGCAATGTAAGATTTGTTATTATTTTTAATTTTTATTTGCAAAAGAATCCTAAGAGTTCGTGAAACCTTGTCAAACTTACTGTCCCTTCTAAATGTTTTAATTAATTAATTTTGTTTTGCTAGGTCAGTCACACTCTATTGTCTATGACTTTGGAAAAATGAAGGAACCTTGTAGAAATAGACATGTGTACATCATCACTTCCATTTAGGTGGTTGCAGGTCTTTGCTTGGATGTGCACAGTGATGATAATTCTGTCTGGCACCCAGGTCTACAGCACTGTCTTTGTGAGTTGTGGGAAATGATACTCAAGCACATCAGATTCTCAAACTTCAGTATCATTCCCTTTATTCATCCTTCCTATCACAAAATATTGTTGAGCTCCTATTACTTGCCAGGCACTGTCCCAGATGCTTTCACTTGGGACACAACACTGTAAACGCTTACACCTAATGCGCTGCTTCTGACACATCCGTCCTGGAAAAGGCTCCAGTGTTCACTTTTCTTTTTCTCACTAATACCCCCAGTGTGAGAAGATCCATGGAAAGAAGATTTTGAATGTTGCAAATGCACAGTTACCTTCCATGTGGGAGACATTCCTTCATTTTACAGAGCAACTCTTTCTAAACAAACAAACATACAAACAAAAGTAACAAAATAATTATGTTTATCAAAGTCCTTTGAGCCACATAGAGTTTCCTAATAAAAGGATGCAATGTCACTCTAGCCATTGTTTTGTTTACCATGGTTTTAACTAATGTGTATTTAGTGCATTTAAGTATTTGAATGTATCTGCTATATACAATTACTTCTAAGTCAGCTAAACTATCGTTTCAGTTGTAAAGAAACACATCTTCATTTTTCACGTTTGAAAAAATATATAAAAGTAATTTTCTAGCTACAAGTAAGTCACCTCACTTTTTCAAGGAAAAGAAAAGCAGTGCTCTCTATCATTTATTAGCAAAAGAAATAGAATCAATGATAATTGAGAGCACATCTTCCCTTGAAGTTGACTATGTTCACTGCGGTAAGCAAACCATCCTTTGATTGTGATGAATGGGGTTTGCAGCCTTTTCATGATTATGCAACATAAAATCTGTAATGAAGCTGTGAGGTACTCCTTTCTTAGGGAACAATTCTGGAATTTCCCCAAGCTTAGCAGGGCATCACTGGTGTAGATCAATCTACATGTGGCGACGTGTTTTTATGCTGCTAACAGAACTCTCTGATAAGCTTGAACACATCTATGTATTTTCCTTTTAAATGCAGTGGTTCATAACATAAGCCTTGGTCTGTGATTACTTTCTCTTTTATGGACTCCACAAACACTGACAGCTGAATGCACTTATCAGCTGCTGTTGACTCATCAGGTTGAATACCCTCTTTCAGGAGACAAATCTTGGTTTCTTCTATAACCTGTTCCAGGAGATCCTGGCTCTTTTTATTAAATCTAAAATAAGTCATTCCACTTGACAATGGAACAATGAGAATTTCTTTTGTTTGTTTGCACTGCATAAGTTACATCATTTTGCCATTTACCAGTGTAATGTTTCAACTGTAGTAAAATCCTCCCTCATACCACTTCTCTCTCTCTCTCTCTCTCTCTCTCTCTCTCTCCACACACACATTAATATGATTTATTATATATTACTTATATAATATATTTTATATTATTAAATATGCATTATAAAATAGAAATATATATCAAAATGTAAATTATATTTAATTATTTAATATATTACATAATATATATTGTATATTTACTAATACTACTAGTATACATATATAATATGATATATAATATGTAACTAATGTGGCATATGTATGTATATGTGTATATATATATGTATATGTGTGTGTATATATGTATATGTGTGTGTGTGTGTGTGTGTATATATATATATATATATATATATATATATATATATATATATATATATAAACTCAGTAGTAATGCAGATTCTTACGTTTGGATGAAACAAACCCAACTCAAATTGGAATAAACAAAAAAGGGGCTTTATTGACTCATTGTAATTAATAAATCCAAATGTGAGTATGATTTCAGACTTGGCGGGATTTAGGGGCTCATTCCATGCATCTGGAATGAGGCTTTTCTTTACCATTTTACTCTCTCTGTTCACTTGTGTGCTGTTTTCACCCTAAGATTTACATATTGTCTACCTGCCCATCCTCAGAAGCTGAAGACATAATCTGATCTTCAGGTTAAATAGAAAATTATGTCTTCCTTTGAAATTAAAACAAAAAATAAATAAAATGTTGTTAGGAGTGTTAACTCAGAGTAGCCCAGTCCAGGCTATCTCTCACTATCCCTGAATCAAGCTTTAAGGACTGAGATGTGTGAGATGTGTGTTGGCCAAACCTGGTTACCTACTCAAGTCCTGGCACTAAAAACAGTCAGCCTTACCATGCCCAGAAAGACGAAAGATAATGTCTTCTGAATCTGAGTGTTCTTTCTGGAAGAAGAGTTGAGTACTGAGGAGGCAGAACAATAAATATTCTTTATGGTATTAACCATATGCTTCCCAAAGATTTCCCTAGTGACCATGTCCCAAGTGTCCTTAGATTTCTGCTGCCATCATATCGTTATTTAATAGATTTCAGTGTGTCAAGGTCACATGCAGCTTATCCACATCACATTTCAGTTCAGGCAGCACCTAAAGTTTGAGATTGACATTTAAAAATAACATGTTGCACAGTATACATTATAGACGCTGAGTTCTGTCCATTTTATGTCATCTAAGTATATCCACTACACAAACATAATCTTCACATTTATATTTCTTCAACATGACAAAAACAAGCAGAAATGGCATGCGGTTTTGTTGTGGTAGTGCTCTTTTTCCAACAGATAATTTGCCCAGTTAAATCATCATATTGGTGCACCTCAAAAAACTACGTACCACAAAACTATGGAAGATCAGATTTAACTCTGACTATAAAAATTTAACTTGGGCAACTTCCCTCTACCTACTTCACTATTGGTCCCTCACTAGAGTTGCCAGGGTACTAAAAATGTCAGCACAAATTTATCTTAACTTTAGATCTTTAATTATTTGACTTTTAACCAAATCACCTCTGTCTCCCATTTTAAAAAACAAGAGCTCTCACTGTTAGTTACCAGGCATTATTCCACAATCTGAAATGCAAGTATATTCATGAGCCACATTTGTATAAACAGGAAGCCACTGACTGAGAAGTAGAGTATACAACAGCTGCCATTAGAATTAGCCAGCATCTACTGTGATGATCCTGTTGCAAAGTTATCAGAAAGGCCAAAATGTCACTTTCTGCTTCTCATGACTTTCATACTTCTCTCCCCCACTTCATCTCTACCAAAACCAAGTATTTCTTATCTATTTGCACATCAATTTCTGCTGGGCACTTACACACCCAAAACATGCATCCCACTTTACTTTTTCATGGAATTAAAGAATCACTACATTGAAAGGGACCTTTAAACTTACCAGGCTCTGTGCTTAAATTACCTCTATAATATTCCCAACAAGCAAATCATTTCTAAGTCCCTGCATAAAAGGAGCTGTATTTGGAGTGGTCTAAACCATCACTTTTGGGAGCTAATACCTAGGGTTTCCAATCCCAGGTCCCTCAGAAGAGTGGGTAAACCTGGTAATTTACTTACTCTTCTAAGATCCAATTTCATCTTATGGAAATAAGTGTACCTCCTCCCTGGGGTTCTAGCAATAAATTTTTGAGATAATGTCTACATAACAAGTTTAATACAAGGCAAGGTATAAGCTCAAAGATGTTAATAGCTATATACATTGATCTATTTGTCTGTATTGATAAATCTATATTCAATATTCATTTCAGTTTTATTTAAATATATAAATAATACATGTTCAAAAAAGAAAATTGGATAATATGAAAATAATGAACAAAAAAATGCATAGAATTTCTGAGAGCCAAAGTGTGTAAATTTGGTGCTTTGCCCTCTAAGCTTTTCTCCTCTGAATATCTTTCTTTTACATAGTTGAGACCATAGTATGCATATACTTTGGAAACACATTTTTAATATTGTAACACACTATTCTCCATGTTATTAAAATGTTACACAAGTACCATTTTTAATGGTTGATTAACTTTCCATCTTGTTGTCTTTCCTCAATTTACTTAACTTCTTGAACATTGAGGGCAAACATATTTTTCAAGCTGTATTTGCATAAAAATGAGAACTATCGATATTGACAGAAAGTTTGTCAAAAGGAAATAGGGTAATATATGCCCAACATGACCAAGAGACAAGGAATATAGATACCTTGTGGGTACCTTTGTAAGATACCAAAGATAGTTTCTCTTCTTCTACTTATTCCTTACACTGATACTAATTACTAGCGCTATTACCAATAATAAAACTTATTGAGTGCCTACCCTGTGCCAGAAATGTTGCATTATTTAATTCTGTCACTTCAAAAGGCTCATGAGGTAGCTTTTAATATCTGGTTTTGCAGAGAGGAAATGAAACTAAGAGACATAATAAGCATTTTGCAAAGTTCATGTGGCTAGTGGCTGAGTCAGCATTTTAATCTAAATCTGATTGCCTGTAATGTCCTTGTTTTTCTTGTCTTGTTTTGTTTTTCACAAGAATAGGTGGCCAACCTAGTCTTGGTCTGTCTGAGATTCTCACATTAGCATCAGGTAGGATTCCATGGCAGTTATAACCAAGCTTAGATTCTTTGTCAGATTCTAAGAGAACACAATACAGATGCTAGCAGAGGTAAACCTTCCTTCTACAAGGAAATGCAGTTCCAGGAAGTGAAAAAAAGATAGCCCTAGATGTTATTCTGGTTGCTTCTTTAATGTCCTAAATTCCATGCAATATTTAGCTCAGGCCAGTTATAGCACCCCTACTCTTTTGCCCATTATTAATTTAGGAATAAGTCTGTCACCCAGTTGTGGCAAATAAATTTTCAGGAAACTTCTGCTAGGAAGGGGTGTAAGGAAGGGTGGAATTTATGTGTTTCTTGAGGCCAAAGGAAGAAAAACGGTGAATATTGATCCTTCATCTTACTTTTAACCATTTTCTCTGGATATTGACACCTGGAACTGCCCCAATCTCTTTTTTAATAGACTAAGGACAAAGCATAAAGGATTTGAGTATGGAGAAAACTTGAGTTATTAATGATTTGCCATATTAACCTTTCTCTGGACTTGCCATTAGGGAGGATGAGTGTCCCCATTGTTTAAGTCTGTTTTAAGTTAGGTCATCTTTTATTTGCAACTGAAAGCATTCTGACTTCAAAAGGATCTATAGGAACCTAAAACCCTCAACTCAATCCACCTGTCAATGTTACACTTATTAAGTATATAATGATTGTTACCACACTTCTAAACCTATCATCTAAAAAGAAACTCATAACTCACCTCCAATGGTTTTAGGGCATATATCACTATTCCATTTACATAATGGGAAATCTGAAACTTAAATACGTAACTTGAGAAAAAGTAGCTTAAATTAAGTGTTGATGTAAGGATTTGAATGAAGATATTATGGCACCAGGCCCCACACTCTTCATGGTGTATATAAGCTCACCTTTGGATGCTGCTTTATAGCAGTCTCGACATTTTTGTGGTCATAATGCTACTTGATATTTGACATAATCCTACCATTTGAAAATACAGTTTTATGTATTCACTCTTGAATACACTATGGTCCAAGAGGCCATGCAAGCTTTACAAGGTCATGTGAGAAGGTAAGAGACAGAGACAAGATCCACCCTTGTCGGTAAAAAAGAACCACCCTTATTTTAGTCTTTCTCAGAATAAAGTTAAGGCCCTGTGGCTAGTTCTGGGTGATGGGGGGGGGGGGGTGCGGGGAGCAGAATTGGCTTGTATTATTCTTAGCCCAAGGTAGTTAGGAAGGGATGTAAATCTTCTGAGCTCTCTTATTTTTTGTCTTATTTTCATGGAAGCAGAGGGCACCAAGATGTCCAACTCACCAGAGGAAAGCAGCCAAGATCCAGCTGGGGTCCCTAGGCAATGGGGACGATAATCTCAAACTTAGAACCTCCATAGGACTTGACATGAGCAGGAACTCGAGTATGATGGATTAAGGCACTGAACTTTTGGGAATGTGTGTTATTGCAGCACACCTATGCTCTTCTAACTAACTCAGCTGCTATAAAGTTGTCAATGGCTAGTTGGGTTACCCACTACCTAAGAAGAGGTCTGGTTTTAACTTTGAGTAGCCAATAGACCATTTCAGCACATTACACCTTTCTAGCTTTTCAGCTTCTGCTTTAAAGTCCTTGGATACAAAGTGCTGGTGCTTTTTAAAGCTCCTTTTTCTCTTTGTTTTACATGGGTGAATAGTAGCTTTATTTATTATGCAGTTGATGGTGGTTATGGAGAATTTTTCTTCACTATGCTTGAGATTTATAGAGCTGGGCTGCCCTTTTATTAGGCAATATATTCAGTTTGGCGTTCTTAGGTGCCTAGAGAATTTGGCATAGATATAGTTTTATCATAAAAAAATCCTCATAATGATTATTATTAGCATACCCTGTTGTTTATCAAGCCTCGGTCTAAAAAAAATGCACATGAGGCTCTGAGAGGCTAAGTCTTTTGGTCTTTGAGTAGAAAAAAGAATGGCATAAATATTTCTGAGGCTTGGTGAATATACTGGCCAAGAAATGCATGATGTACTAAAATTACAAATAGGGCATTGCTGCTGGCATCCTTGAATCGAAGGTTTCCCCACTGTGCAATGGATTTCACAAACCTGAAGTTCCCCCTTTATACCTCCAGGCACAGCTACCATTTATTGAAATCTGAAACCATCAAATCCTTGTGACTACTCCTGGGGAAAAGAAAAAAAAAAGCTCAATCTCTCACCCCTAACATTGTAAAGCCTGAAAAAACATTGACAATTACCCAACTGAAACCCCTTAAATTATAGGTGAGAAAAGACAGAGAATGACAAATAATTTTCAATAGGTCACAAAGCATTCAGGATCACAAAGCAATTGTACATCTTCCTCCAGACCCCAGAAGAAGGGACAACTGGGCCATACCATGTGTCCTAGAATGTGCTTCTTCAGCAACAGTCATCCTTATCTGCATCTAGGATGTAACAAAAGAAATATGTATATAAACCTTTGTGATGGATGTAGTCTACTGCCACCACCATGTGTTGAACACCTACTAGGTACCAGAAACTAAGTTACCATCTGTAATAATCACAACAGTGTCATGAAGAAGGTATCATCATCTCAAAAAGCTTCAGAAAACTTAAGTGATTTATCACTCCAGGGTGATAAAGTAAATGACTAAGTGATAAAGACAGAACTTCACATCAGGGCCTTCCCATCTAATGCTCCTAGTCAATGGGGATGAGAATCTCAAACTTAGAACCTGAGTGTTCTCAGGAACAAAATCAAATATGACTGTCCCCATTTTACATGAAGACATATATGGCAAAAGGATGTTAAACTATTTAGAATATCACATTGGATTGGTGATGGAATTGGAACCAACTATACCAAAAGCCATAATGATCCACGATTATTTTTCTTCTAACTAAACCTTTGTTTTCTGTGTTGAAGTGAATGTCATATGAATTTAAAAATGGAACAAGTATAGTCTGGAAAACATTTTATTGTCTTTCCAAACTTTGTTTTCTATAGAAAGTGAAGAATCCACATGGCATGTGCATTTCACACCTTAAAATGTATCTGAGGTACTGTTTCATTTTTTAGAAAGGAAGAGAAGAGGTGATTTGGCATGTAATGGCACTGACCTGGCGCTCTGCCATCATCTACAGAAAGACGACTATAGCCACAAGAGCTAAGCAAGATCCAGACCCAGAGACAGATCCGGGAAGATCCTCTTACCCTCATGCCCGATGATAAACCTCATAAGAATCTGCAAGCCTCACCTGCTCACAAGAAAATTTTTCATTTGAAATTTATTTCATATCTTACTTCTGGAATAAGGGTAGCTTTCCAAAGTCACAGAATTTAAAAAATTAAGGCTCTTAGAAATCAGCAAGCCTGCGGCCTCATTTTGCAGATGGGAAAGCTGTGGCTCAGGAAGGGAAGTGGCTTGTCAAAGGCCATGCAGCTGGATTTGTAACAAAGTCTAAATCAAAAGGCAGGTTATTATGAATCACACCGCAGTCAGCTGAACGCCTGAAAGCCTGGAGGTATAACCTATAAACAAAGTCATGATGACCTGTAGGCAAAGAAAGCTGGAAAGCAGAAAAAAAAAAAAAATGTCTGTGATAATGACTCTAAGCCAAAGAGCAGAGAAGAGAAAGAAAAGTAGGCAAAGAAAAAAATGATCCATATTTAATAAGCCAGCATTTATTAGTTATCTTCTCCACGTAAAACCCAGGTGCTAAGGGCAGGGGGCAGGAGCCATTACACTGACCCTGTCTTTAATGGACTCACATTCTGTTATGAGAGAGTAGACCTTAGTCACAAAGATTGGAAGAAATACCTTTTGGAAGTACAGTGCAGATAAATGGTATTGAGGTCAGAGAACCAATAGATCTCAAAGGTGATCAATTATATTCAGCCTACTTGAAGGAAATTTATTTATAATTTGGGGGTCTCACATTGTTAGAGTTCATACAATGTCTCCAGATTAGGAAGCCTTATGAAAAACTACAGGACAGCTGATTAAAATCAAAAAGAAAGATGCTATGCCTTCTCTCTTCCACTTCTCTCCATCCGCGCATCTACTTAGCCTGCTCTTGAGACAGCTTTTCCTTCATACTAGCCTATGTGTTCACCATGACTTGATTTCTCATTTTTGATGTCTACTGTCTGATGACCCCTGGGGATGCTACCAATGTGCATTCCATCAACTGCGAGTCTACCTAATAGATGATGTAATTACTCCATTTTCAGATGGGAGGATGCAATGTAGAGACTTTAAGATGCTTTACCAAAAGTCACAGCTTTTCTGGATTCCCATCCTGAAACCAAAACTCGAGCCATAAATGGAACATTTAAAAAAATAAAGATCAACTGTACTGTAATATAAATTAAAAATGTATATCCATAAAAGGCCTCCTTATGTCTATATATAGGTCTTTCCAAATGATAAACATAATTACTTCTAAACTAAGTCTAGCTGTTATCTCTGTATCTTTGCACCTTGATGAAATAGAATTTGCATCTTAAACTATATATTTTGTTCTTCCCAATACTGGATACTGGTGATATAAGGACATTATACTCACAAAGTTCTGCCATATTAGGCAAATCAATTTCTCTTCCTTGAGCTTCAGGAAAAGCAAAAGCTGATTAAACTGAAGAGGCATGTAATGAATGAAATTAAATATGGAGATGTCAGCTTCAGAACTTCCTGGTTGCAAATTCCAGGTTCAATACATCACTATATTGTGGACTAGCTGCTTCATCGCTCTGTAACTTAGTTTTATCATCTGTAAAATGGGAAAATGAAAAAAAAAAAAGGAAGTGATAGGAAATACTTTACAATTGTGCAAACATCAAAGGAGATCGTATATTTAAAATGCTCACTACAGTGTCTAGCCTCAGAGAGTCAAAAATTGATAATTGTAGATCTTTTGATGTTTTACACAAACGAACATTTCCAGTTAGAGTAAGAATCTTATTAGCTTCCTTTTGTCCATGAATTTAAGATACGAAAGAGTATCTAAGATTTTTGTTGTTGTTGTTCGTAAAAGCCTAGATCATTTGCCTGAGAAAGAAGAAAACAGGAATTTTCAAAGTATCAGGAATAATAACCAGTCGCATATGTGCTGGCTATGCAAATAAACACACACGGTGAAATGGAAAAAGAAACAGAAAAAGCAACAGTGGTTTCAATTTGTGTCGGATCTTAATTAAGTTGGAAACTTAGTACTAGCTTTACTTATATAGTGATTCTTTCTTTAAATGATACTTCTTCAGAGAAGCCTTCCTGACCTCTTTAAAAAGATTAGTCCTCTTATTATATGGATTTCTAAGATCCCATAGTTCTCCTTCATATCATTGGTTTTCTAAGAGCTCATACTTCTCAGATCATTTGTCATCTTAGTTATTACATGATCATTTCTAGTGACTTCTTTATTTCCTGTCTCCACCACTAAAAGTTAAGTACTCTGGGACCAAGGGCATGTTGTTCTTGTTTAACACCTGCCCCCACTTTTCCTGATGGTACCGGGGACAAATAACAGATAAAATAACAGAATAAACATGAGCATGTTAATGAAGGAAATGAAAGGAAGAGAAGAGACAGAAATGTGGGAGAAAGAAGGAATACTGGGATTTGAAGCAAATCTTCTAAAGCGAAATTGAGCCTTTTCCCCTTTCCCTCCATAATTTTCATTTATTTAAAAATACAATCCAATGACTATGTGGTTGGATGCTGGGCTCCTATTTCAGAAAGTCTGGGGAGAGCTTTTTACACCAGTGGGTTTGATACTTTTGCTAACACCATTGAACATAGGCAGTAGAGATGCCGACCTTGGGTACGACAGTCACCACCTTACTTAGCAGAGCCCAAATAAAGCACAGCTGCAGGACCAAGGTGATAACCTTGCCAACACCTGATATCAGTCCCCTTGACGAGGTCAGCAGACCTACAACACTGCATCAGGGTGTGCACTTGCGCCTTTAACCAACAACACTCTTTGCCCCTATATCCGCTTTAGTCATGGGCCACCTTGACTCTCCCCTAGGTTCAGGTACCAGGTTTTTAGTCTTCATTTCTGGACCAAGTGCAGATGATTGAAAATAAATGCTCAAGTGACATCCTTTTACACCTCACATTTTCTCATGGTCATGTAATTGGCATCCTGGTACAGCCATCACCCCTGGTTATTAGGCCCTGGCCCAGCTTCTTCTAGACACTTACATTAGTACCCAGAACACTCATCGAAGGAACCTCACAGACAAAATCACCATCTTCCCCATTTCTTAATAATGATTGAACTAAGGCCCAGAGACAGGAAGTGATTTGACTAAGGTTTCATATTATGAACCATTATGGGAGAGTTATACCTAGCTTCAGTAGACTCAGGTACCTTGACCTGGATCCCAAGGACCAGTATAGGAAGATACTTTTTTTTTTTCCTTTCTCTTTTGTCTGCTTGGTTGTTTTAATGCATTGCAGGTACTGAAGCAAACCCAAGTAGCTGGGCTATTTCCATGACCAAACTTCTAGGTCTGCATTCTGCATCCCACTGACCCTCCTCAGACCTCTATGTCTTCCATTAAATCAATGAGAAAAGGAAGGGGCTGCTCCTCTATGCTTCCTATTTTCACTACCACATGTAAGCTCAGGCTCAGAAGAATATCTCCTAATACTCACACACACACACACACACACACACACACACACACACACACACACGTCTTGATTTAGACTAAGGCCCGAGCTCTGTTCAATAACCCACTAAATGTAGGCACACACAGGATGGAGACTGTTTAAATCTTATTATGGTTCATTTTAATGTAAATTTAGTGATCACTCTGGGGTGCCCCACAGGCTATGACTCTGCTCCCCTGACGCAACGTCCCTCCCCAAACATCTTGGAGAAATAAACAGAAACAAGATCCACATTTTTCATGTCTGTTAACTTTGCAACATGTGGTAACCAAGCAGGTTACTGTAATAGGAAACTGCTATAATTAAGCCCTTTTCTCCCCATGCCAGGCTGGAGCTGAGAGTCTGCCGGGAGCGATAAGAAAGTTCTGTTCTACTGAATGTTTTGACGTTGTCTTTTGAAATTTACAGCTATAGAATATAAAACCTTTTTTATTTGGGTTGTGGGAGACTAAAAACCATATAAACAATTACATATGAATTGGAAATGCAATATTAAATGTTGAACAAAGGGTATATTTTCTTCTAATTCCAATGAAGCCATATATTTCTAATGGACTCCTATGATTCAAACATATTTAAATTGAAAAAAAAAAAAAAAAAAAAAAACCTTCAATCTTCCAGTCAGTTATAAGACCCTGGTGTACAGAGAAACTTTATAACAGCATGGGAGTTTATAATCCCCCAGGGGGAGGATTAGAAAGTCCTTAATCTTGCACTTACATAACTGCACAGCTTTTAGATTTAAATTGTACAAATCAAAAAAAATGAGGATCATTTTGTTCTTTTCTAAAGGGTACTCATAGATAAATGATGACTGGTTAGAGCCTATTGAATGTTTGAAACATTTGTAGAATGTAATTTATTCATACCAAATACATCAGAAAAGTAACTCTAGTGTTAAATTACAGCACGAAGAAATTAAAAGGCAGAAGTGAGCAGTTGGGTTTAAATGGATGCTCTGAGGTTTGCAGAAAATGTCAAAAGAGTTCAAATGTTCGTAATGTGAAAGTAAATATTTGGGCATACTGTAGGAAGGTTTCATCCTAGTGTAAGATAACACAGTTCTTGGGATATGTTATAAAGAGAAGACTGTTTAGTCTAGCTCATTTAATTTCCATATGTTTTATTAATAAACAATTGTGCCCAAAAGGTAATGTTCTTATTCCTCCTCTTCCTCATTCAGTTCCATCGAGTTGTCCCATAAAGTTCATCCCCAAGTGAATCAAACCAATCATGATTTTCCTTTTTCTTAGTGATTTTTTTTTTCATTTGTCAGAAAGTTCACTAGATTAATAAGACATATATCTGTAGGGGCTTGAGGATGGGAGGCTACTAAGGGACACTGGGTCCATTGGATCTAAAAATACCTAGACACTGTAGTCATCTGTCAATAATTCCTCTCCATTGTGTGACGGGAGATAGAGACACAAAGAAGGCAAATACAGGTGGAGTTTTACTCTACACAAGGCTAGCATTGGCCTTACTTAAACTTACTAGGCTGAGCTGAGTTATATGGAGAATTCTTTTGCTGTAGTTTGAAATTTTAAATGATACCGTTCTTTAAGACCAGATTTGCTTCTTGGAACTTACTATTTAGTAAGTCTAAAATAACATTATTCAACTACAACAAGGACCAAAATATGTGTACAAAATAAAACAAACAAAACAAACAAAAAAACATAGAGCCAAAGCATAGTGTCAAAGAGAGATGTTTAGCCTTTAAGGAAATCATGAAGACACCCACAGTTCTATGCACATATTTACCTGATGTCCACCTTGCCACCTAATAAACTTCCAGGAATATAAACAACAAGGTCAGTACACTTCCTTTAAACTGAAGCAGAAGAAAGACAACCAGAATGTAGCCATGGCTTTGAGGACAAAGTTTTCTTAAACAGGACACCAAAAGCTCTAACCGTACAGACAACAAAAGATGAACTGGACTACAGTGAAATTTAAAATGCACATTCATTAAAACAAACAAACAAAACCTTAACCTATTGTTAAAAATGATTCAAGAAGACAGTTTAGGTGGATGCAAATGAACTTTATTTAACACTTCATGAAGCTAACAGTCTCCTTTTGGAGAACTGCAACATGGGGCAGAAGGCAAGAAGCTTTTATAGGATAAAGAATAAGGAAGAGAGAAATAGAAATATTTCATTGCCTGGAGTCATATAGTCAACTTTGTTTGGAGTGAGAAAGCCTAGAGTTGGCTAAACTATGCTGAGGTGAATATACTGTATTTTTAGTCAAGTGGAACATTTACAGGGACTCTAAAATTATGTAAGTTCCAGTTTGCTGACATGGCAGCCCAGGCAGGAGAAACCCCTTTTTGTTCCCAGAAATTTATTTCAACAATATCTACCTGAATGAGAGAGGAGGAGAGAGGAATAAGCATTTGTGGTAAAACATTAATACTTGAGGAATCTGAGTAAAAGGTAATCAGTAAGATTTTTTTTCTTCAGTGGTTTGAAAAGCATATCTCACAAAGAACTCTTATCTATAAGACAGACTCCTTGACTCCTACAAGTCAACAAGAAAAAAAAGCAAATAATATTTTTCAAATGGCAAATCAAATGAACAGATACTCAAATTCACTAGTATTCAGAGAAAGAGAAATTAAAACAACAGTGTAATACCACAACATTCCCCAAAAAATAGGAAAGAGAGGGGAGGCGAAAAGGGAGAAGGAGGGAAAGAAATAGAGGGAAGGAGGGAAGGGAAAGGGGGGAAGGAGTAGACATAACAAGTATTGACAAGGATTTAGAATAATCAGAAATCTTACACATTTCTGGTAGAAATGTAATATGGGATAGCCACTTTGAAAACTGCTTGGCAATATCTTCTCAAGTTGAATTATCCAGCAGTTCTACCCCACACTCCAAAGTGTGCTCATAGGAATGTCCACACGTTCACTGAAAGACCTGTACAAAAATGTACATTTTCAAAAATGTTCATAGCAGCACTATTTTTAGTAGTAAAAAGCTGGAAGCCATCTATGTATTCACATGCAGTACAATAGATAAATAAATTAGGGTATATCTACACAATGATTTCAATAGCATTATGAAGATGAAGGAACCCCAGTTACACAGCACAAAATGAACGAATCTTGTGAAAATTAAGCAAAAGCAGTTCAACACCAAAGACTAGATACAGCAGGATCCCATTTCAATGTAGTTTAAAAATGAGGAAAACTAATCAGTAGTGTCCGAAGTCCCTATAGGGTTAATCATGACCATAGGCAGGGAGGGTACTGATTGAAATGGGGTAAAAGAGAAATTTTGATGGGGAGAGCCATGCTGGTCGTAAAGATAATGACTCAGATGTGTTCATTTTTTTAACATGTATCCACCTTTATGATTTATGTAATTTTTCGGCATATGTCTTATATTTCACTGACATTTACCTCAAAAATAGAACTTTTTTTCATGAGGACTTTCCCCCAGGAGAGTATTTCCTGAGTTTAAATATTACATGGATCATTTCACAACAGGAAAAATATTTCTATTTATATAAAGGTCTCGGGGTTCACTTTGTTCAGAGAAAATGATGTGAATAATATTTAATTTAAGAAAATAAAATCTTGGGGCACCTCAGTGGCTCAGTGGGTTAAGCATCTGACTTGGGCTCCGTCGGGATCTTGTGGTTCGTGAGTTTGAGCCCCACATCAGGCTGTCTGCTGTCAATGTAGAGCCCGCTTCAGATCCTCTATGATCACAGCAAAGGAAATTTATTATCCTGTTATAAAATGTGTTTTTAGTTGTAAATATATGTTTAATTTTTTTAATCTTATGAATCTTTTAGTCTCCAGTTTGAGAAGCACTAAATGAGGCAGAATAGGATATGCTGTGTGAAACTAAAAATATGGAAGTTAAAAGAATGAGTTTTATTTATTGTACAGAGTTCATGTCCACTACAATATGCCTGGTAGAAAACTACAGTTATAACATTAACCACACTGACCTTTCAATTAGTTCTAACATCACATCAGTTAGTTTTCGCATCCATAAGCCTCATCAGAGCCTTAACAGCAGTGTGTTCCAATGACACCAGAAACGCATCTCAGATACATGTGGGCCAGTTGCAGTCACCTACCGCTTAAGTTCCAGTGCTTGGCAGAGCGCCTGACATATGGCCTATGCTCCCTGCATGTTGGTTGAATAAATCAAGACAAATGAGGGTATAATCAATTCTGGGCAAAGGGTATAAGTATCAGGAAAAGATACAAAAAGCAAAAATGGTAAATTTTGAAGAAGTCTGAGAAAGCATCTGTCAGAAAAGAGGCTGGGGGTGAGAAAAGCAGAAAGGAGGGTTCAAGAGGTACTATAAATAAAGATGATGACATATAAAGTATGTGATGAACAAATTCACATATCTATATTGGCCAAATATATATTGTAAATGAGCTAAAGGTCCAGAGACAATCAATAGGGAGGGGTAGGGACCATGGCACACAGGAGAATCCCTTCTTCATCTACACAGTTTAGACATTACTTAGTTCTAACTAATTATTGCCATGGAGGAGTATGAACCTACTGTTTTCAGACCTTCCCCTTTTTATTTTTATTTTTTAGAGCGTCATCAAAGTTCTAGCTTTTTTAAGTAAAATATCCTAGTTTTCAAACACCAAATAGGTCAAACAAAACACTTTGACTCATCGGTTTTCAACTATGGGCTATTTGATGTGTAACTACCTCACTCTTGTTGTAAGTGAAATTTAGGGAATAGTGATTGCCTGTGGAGTTCAGTGACAGCACTGGGGCTGAAGGTTGAAATCTGGTTGTGGAGGACTTCATATGAAAAGCATTAAATATTCTCCTCTGATATTTACAGAGATGTTAATTAAATATTGATGCAACTTGAAAAATTACATAAAAATTGATTTAAAATAAATTTCGACGCTGGTTTCAAAATTTTGCAAACGCCCATTATTTCCTGTCTATAAAACAAAGGAAAACACTGTTTTCCCCAGTGTTGGTTTTGTGAGATAAAAGTCCAAAGGTGTTGACAAGGAAAAATGGAATATGCACCACAAGTATTACGTTGTTGCTGCTGTTGTTAAAATATTCAAAAGTATTTGGCTTTCATCATGCTCAAATGCAAAAAGTTTCTCCCTAAGTTAAGCAGATACAGTAAGGTCAAAATGTTTCCAGAACCTAAACATTTCAGAACCATGTAAAACAAAACAAAACAAAACAAAACAAAACAAAACAAAACAAAACAAAAAACCCAAAAACTGCCTCTCATTAAGTATTTAATTTAATTATTTTTCCATGCTTGGGGCTAATAGTGCCTGAGCACATAGTTCTTCTTAATTTCATTAGCAGGCATTTATGAGTCCCTGTGGCGGGTGGATATGGAAGAAATAGAAACTTTAGGGTATTTTTCTTTCTTATTAAGATGAAATGCAAAACAATTCATTGTAATTTTCAGGGTCAAAATAGAGCAATTTTTTGTGGCTGCTTCTGGGGAGCATTTGTTACCATCCTCATTCAACCAAAGAAGGCATTAGTCCAAATTTCTAGAAATAAAATTCATCCAGAGGACATAGTTTAATTTTAACGCATACTCAAAAATTTCTGGGATATTAACTCCCCTATTCTCAAAAGAACTCAAAAGTGACCATTTAAGCCTAAATTTAGAATTCATTCTCTTTGGTTCCAAATCCTCTTCCATCTCCAATAATTGTTAAAGGTGTTGAAAATGCCAGAATGAAGTAACCAAGGAGAAAAACCTCATTGTTTTCTTCACAGGATTGGTATAAATTGTACATTTATTCATAAATTGTACATTGTACAGTCTCTTAAATTGTGCTTTCCTGTCTAAATGCTCCTGCCTATGGTTTCATTGGATCAGAAAAACACATCATGACTATGAATGAAGAGTCTAATCCTAATGTCTCATTCCCAATTTATAACCCTGTCAGCAGCCTGCAAAGGCACTTAGCTAAGCAGAGGCAAATTCTATTTTCAGTGGAGAATCAGTGGACATTCCACCTTGGGTTATGCAGATAAACCTCACTCAGAGAAACTAGCAGGGAGGAAGGATACTGATCACAAATGACATGATAGTACCCTAAAGTGACAAGCATTTACTTAATTCAACAGTTTACTCACATCCAGATGTGCTATGTACAGGCTCAGTGTGGTTTAATGAGCATGGATAGATGTGCCTCATAGATAAGATGAAGAAAAAATAGACCACTGAAGAACAGAGTTTTCCTCAAAAAATCATGCCTATCCTGTCCTTGCATTGAGTAGAGAAATCTGAACACTTAACTTGATATTTGCCTTGCTGTGTCCCCAGTTCGTTTGGGCCTGATGTCAGATGAAGGGGACGAATATCCAGCTTCATCATGTATTTAGTTTAACTAACATTGTTTGAATCGCTTAACTGTGGTGAATTTTATCATCAGTAAAGAGGGATTATAACTACATGCCTTCTAGTACTGTTGTGTTAACTGTAATACAATTCAGTGTATCACATAGTAAGTGATACAAAAAAAGAACACAATAACTGCTGTTACCAATTTCATTGTTGTTGGTGGTGATATTATTATCAACATTATTATTATTTTGTCTGTTTCCAGATTAGGGATGGCTTCACCATAACCATGAATTAATTTAGACTGGGGATTTCCTTTAATATTTTCCTTTAATATTTTCCCACTTTTTCTCCAAGAAATGTAGGCTTGTTTATCCCAGTTTTCAGCCTTCAGGTACTCACACAAGTAACTAAAGGAAACCATTCTATGTCCTCTGACTTCTATAGGTTTTAGGACATTGCTTCAGTAAGGTGCAAGTGCACACACACACACACACACACACACACACACACACACACAGCTTCAGACCCGTGGTTCTTTGCCTCCCCCCCACCCCCCCCCCCCCCCCCGTCATTTATGCCTTCATTCCATAAATGCTGATTTGCATACAATAGTTCTGTCCTGTATTTCAAGAGAGCATTGGCTGCAATCTGTAGGATCTATAGGAAAAAAAATGTTATGTATCCTAGATACATGTTGTGTGTGGGGCAGCAGGGAGGGCATTAAGGGGATATAATTTCTATTTGTTTTTCAGTGTGGGGAACTGCTGCAAAGCAAAGTTAAGTGAGAGAAGGCTTTCGAAAGTTTGCCTCAGGGCAGAACCTCAGGCTTTGGGCAGGGACTGTCTGCAAACAACTACCTTCTCCAAACATCACTCTCTCTAACCATGCCAAAACCCTGGCTGCCAGTTCACTCCTCTTGCCTTTTTTTTTTCCCACTAGCCTGCTCTGGTTTTAGCCGGACATCATCGTGTGGCTTGATGAAGAACACTGCCCACTCCTTGGGCTTCCCTCCTGCACACTGATTGGCATCTGGCTTTCCTGAGATTTGACTGATATCCCATTCCTGAGTTTGGCCTCCAATGCTTCCCTTGGCCCCATAAGAACTCACCCTAGCCCCACTTATCTTTCTTGGCTGTTTTCTCTTCACACAATTAATTGCCAGTCAGGGACCACTTTGCAGTGTTTCTAGGTCTGGGTGTCTGAAAATCCTCCCCTGGACAGCAGGAAGCTCTGGCTCCTCCTTCTTGATCCTCCTCGCCTGTATAAATTTCCCTAAGAGCAATTTCAGTCTCTAATTAGAGGAATCGTATTATTCCATAATTACTGGCCTACTGGATGCACTAGCCTCCTCTGGAGCTTATGCCCAGAATGCTGTTAGCTGAGTTTAGTTAGTGACTCAACAGTTAATTGATCAAATTTCACCAATTTTCATTTTCCATAACCCACTTTTATTCAGGGTTGATGCATTTAAAAAATGTGAAGTGATTATCATTTAACAGCTGTTGCCCGAACCATTTGCAAAGAAATGCTTTCAATTTTCATTCCCAAAGCATGGATGCCCTATACCATCCTCTCCTATCATGTCTCTGAACCTTGATATACCAACAACCTTTGTATTCCCTACCCCAGTCACATACAACAAGCTGACAGGGCAGTGCAAAACACACGGGGTCTGTAGGCAAAGAGATCTGGGTTCAAATTCTAGTTCAGCTCCTTACAGGTAACAGGAACTGAGACAAGTCTTGTAGCTTCTGGGAGTCTCACATTATTTATGCACAAAGTAGGGATGTTGTCTACATTGCAGAATTCCATTGAATATTGTTTGAATATTGAAGTACATACATACACACACACACACACACACACACACACATACACACACCCATACATACACGCACCCATACAAATATATGTCATTAGATTATACTGTGTATGTGTGACAGCTGATCCCCAATAAATAAATACTTGATTCAGAGGATAGCTATTGTCATTATTCTTCACCATGAAAAAGGAAAAGGTGAGATTTCCTTAGGCCAGAGGGTAAGGTGACTTTAGGTTTAAGGCAACTCCACCAGCAGCTGTTAAAAAAAAAAAGTATATATATATATATATATATATATATATATATATATATATATATGAAATTAATTTTAAGATCTATAGAAACCAAACGCATAGAATGCCCACCATCCCCAAGACTGCCTGGGCCCACCATCTGGGGTCTTTTGTGCCTCTGAAGTTGACTTCATGTTCATGCTGGCCCTTGAAACTGTGCGTCTGAATCAGAAAGGAATTAGCCTTACAGCTTGGTTTTCTCCCTGTGCTCCTTCTCTTCTGTTTATATAGAGTCTACTAGCTGCAACACTTGAAATTACGGTCCTGGAGAATTCTGGTCAGATCTTGTTGTTGCTATAATGTTGCTGCCAATCTCCTGCTTCTAGCCAGCTCTGTGGGGCTGTACCATCAAGGCTCCCACTTAAGTTTACCTCCAGCCCCACCAATGCACTAATGTACTCTATCACTCACCCTCAGCCAGGGGACTAAAAATAGCCTGTGGCTTCAATCGCTTGTTTGGAAAGGAAAAACAAAATTGAAAGAGAGAGAGCAGAAATGATGACAGTTCTCTCTTCCATCCGCTGTAACAAAGACCTTCTCTAAGGGAAACACAGTCTTTCAATTAGACTCACCTGATTACATCACCTAGGCTCTGCTGAGATTTGCACACACTGGTGGGTAGCCTGGCTTCTGCCAAGTTTCAGTTCTCTCCTACTTGATGTCCTTCTATGCCCCGGAATCTTTTCCTGTCAGATGTGATAGTCTAATTCACTGCCTTTCAGGGAAATGGCAAGAGAAGTTTTCTGACAAGGGCTTATTAGGGGGAACCTCTGGTGAGACCATTCAGTTCAGAGAACCAGAGTGACTGACGGATTGGGTTTCAAGTTAGACACTTTGTACACATGTTCCAGAACATCTGTATAATTCAGATTGTGTTGTATTCATAGGGACTATCATGTAAAGGTTTCCATGTATTCTGACATTTAAGGACCTAAGTAACTGTTCCCAGACCCATCTTAGAACTTTTTTGTGCTACTGCTACCTCTAACCCCCAGTTCCTTCAACAGTGCTGTGTTCTGGCCATACCTAATTTTCCTGACAACCTCCCCCCATGATGCATCATTGCCTGAACAAATAAACTCTTATGGGTTTTTTCCTTTTTTTAATTTTTTTTTTGTTTTGTTTATAATTCCTAAAAAGGCCTAAATATATTTCCTGTATTCATTTTTGCACTTATGTAATATATGAATATCATTCTAAAACATCTAATTCAAATGATTGTTCCTGAATTTTGTAGCCCACAAAATGCTAAAAATTAAAAAAAAAAATTCATTTCTCAGGGTACAACACCTGTTGATATTTGTTATCACTATGTTGATGATAAAATGATGATGGTGATGTTGACGATAATAATAATGAGGATTGAAGTTCATGTCTTATTTTCAACATTAAAAGGTGAAGGTCTTAGAGCTTGAACTGAGGATATATTTTTTAAATTTTTTTTAATGTTTATTTTTCAGAGAGAGACAGAGACAGAACGCAAGTGGGTTAGGGGCAGAGAGAGAGGGAGACACAGAATCCGAAGCAGGCTCCAGGCTCTGAGCTGTCAGCACAGAGCCTGACGAGGGGCTCAAGCTCAGGAGCTGTGAGATCATGACTTGACCCAAAGTCGGACACTCAACCGACTGAGCCACCCAGGCGCCCCTTGAACTGAGTATATCTTAATGTTCCTGCCTCTTCAGTGTATTAAAATGCACATAATGGGTGCTTGATAATTTTGCTTGAATTAAATTGACTAACGCGTACAGAAAATTTAAACAGAGTAATTGATGTTCTTGGCACATTTGGTGTTTGAAACTTCAGAGTTGTTTTCATTTCCATGACTCTTCTTTAGACCTTTTGTCCATCTTTCAAAGATAGATCATATCTTTGGAAACTACCAGGGTAAGGGTAATTGAAGGCTTGCAAATGCAAAAGATATAGTCTTTACATTTTGAACAATTTCTTTACATCAATTTTCTTCTACTATTTTATGGCTGGGATCTCTTATCTAAGCCAAAGCTAAGAGCATATTAAACTGAGATTATTCATGGGTATTTTGAATCCCATTTGGCATTCAGAATTCTGATTACTTCTATTCTATCTGGCACACTCTTTCTTTAAAAAAAAAAAGTAAAATGAATGTAGCAAAAAGCATTCTTATAAAAAAAAAAAACATACTGGATGTCTAATGATAACGATTGTGGCCGTTAAGATGTCCATTGTGCTGTATCAGTTGGAACTTCCTTGAATTTTGATCCCTAGAAAATTAAAGTACAAGGAGGCAAGGAGGGTAAGTTATTATGCCTCTGTGCACCAGAGCATTCCTTTTCCAAAAGTGGGGGGAATGAATGAGAAGCCAGCTGTGATGTCACAGGGAGGTAGAGAAGGAAGAATGGCTATGGAAACAGCCATGGTATGATCCACAAGATGTAGGATTTCAATGGTAAGAACAGATGCATGTGTTAAGTCTTCCCCTACCCACAAAACAGAGCAGTGTTTTTTTTTTTTAATCTATGGGGCTTTACTAAATATGCTAAAAATTTCTTTCTGAGATTTTAAGCTCTGAAAACTTAAAGTGATGATGTGTTGAGAGAGGCATTTTGCATTTTTGGGATAGACATGAAGAGATTTGTGTGTGTGTGTGTGTGTGTGTGTGAGAGAGAGAGAGAGAGAGAGAGAGAGAGAGAGAGAGATCTGTTTGTTTGGAATCCTTTGTGAAGGAATGTTTATACACACCCTTGTCTCTCTTCCTCCACCATCCCTCAAGATTACCTGTTATAACTGGGAACCAAATGGAGTAGTGTCTACAGATCAAGTGCCATGTTTTGTCATGTTACTCAGAGGAAATGAGCTAATATCTAAGCAGCTCAACCAATATAGATGTGACATACTTGATTTGACTTTTTAAATCAAGATTGTGATATAGTCATAACAATAAAATACTATACAATGCTTATATAATATTTGATCTAATCAACTCTGTGGTAATGTAACCTGGCATCTACCATGGTAATCTCTGGTATTTTTCAGCCATTTAGAGCTGTGTCTAAAAGGTTTAGACAAGTGATTCTTAGCCAAGTCTGATCCCCCTCTCCCCAAATGACTTTTGTCAATGCATGGACATTTTTGTTTGTTAAATCTTGAAGGATGCAATTATTATCTAGTGGATGGTGCCAGAGAGGCTGGTAAAATTCTTATAATGCATGGGACAGTCCTTCACAAGAAAGAATTATCTAATCCAAAATGTCAGTAGTGCCCAGGCAGAAAAATCTGGTCTAGAGCACTTGTACTCAGATTGTATTCTGTGGATCAGAAGCCTTAACGTCACCTGGAAGTTAAATAGAGGTTCCGTGTCCCACCTTGCCCCCAAAATGGAATAAAAATCTTTACTTAGACAAGGCTCCAAAATATTCTACAATTTGAGAAACACTAGGCCAGCGTGGTGGTTTTGTTTTTTTGTTTTTTTCTACACGTAATAGGTCACAGAGTCACCTGGGAAGGTCTGCAATAACCCCCTACCAAAAAAAAATCCTTCACCCCTTGGCACAAACTTGGAAATCCTGATTCACTGGTCTGAGGTGGTTCATCGGATAGCAATAGCTTTTAAAAGCTTCTTAGGTAATTTAATGTGCCACCAAGATTGAGACTCACTGATTTGGTGTAACTTAGACTGGGGAGAGTATACTTAGAGTGAACACATGTCTTGGTATGCCCAGGACAGTTCAGTTATGTCTTTTGTCTGAGAATATTGCAATGCCACTTTTCATTGTCAAATGTGTCCTGAGCTTGGAGTAAGCAACAGTTTCTTAAAAACCAACAAAAAAGCTCTCATCATAAAAGATTTAAAAAGATGATAAATTATTTTCTTACATCTTATTAAAATTAGGAAATTCCATTTGTCAAAACAGACCATTAGAACTGTGAAAACGCCAGGCACAGAGTGGGAAAAAGATACTCTGAGTGCATGTATCCAACGCATACTTTGCGAATGCTGAATACATAAAGAAGGCCAACAAATCAGTAAGAAAAAAGACAACTCACTAGGGGCAAAAGACTTGAACAAGTGCTTTACAAAAGAAGCTATGCCAGGGCGCCTGGGTGGCTCTGTTGGTTAAGTGTCTGACTTAGGCTTAGGTCATGATCTTGCAGTTTGTGAGTTTGAGCCCTGAGTCAGGTGCTGTGCTGACAGCTCTGAGCCTGGAGCCTGCTTTGGATTCTGTGTCTCCCTCTCTCTCTCTCTCTCACTCACACTCTGTCTCTGTCTCTGTCTCTGTCTCTCTCTCTCTCTCAAAAAAAAAATTAAAATATTCTGAAAAACAAAGCTATGCAAATAGATAACCAACACATGAATACATATGAACACATGCCTTCCAATTGTCATGGAAATACAAATTTGAATCTCAGTAATCTACTAGCCAGTGACAGTGGCTAAAATGGTAAAGTCTTATGATACCAACTGTTGTTGGGATGTGGAGCAAGTGGAACCCTTTAATGGAAGGTCATGTGAAGGTCATGTAGGACACTCTTCCACACCGCTACAACCAGTTCCTTTGACAGTTGTTTACCAAAGTTCAACATACGCATATGTATACCCTTGATGAATATTTCTACACCTAGATATATAATCAAAAAAATTCATAATATGCTCACCAAAATACAGTCACTGTATTAAATTTCTCACAGTGGCCTTATTGGTAATAGTCCGAGATTGGAAGTTATCCAAAGGCCTGGCAGTAGAATACATAAATAAATCATGATACACTCACAACAATGAAATATTATAGAGCAACAAAAATGAATGGTCTCCAACTAAACCCAACGATGTAGATGCATCTGTGTTAGATGCAAGGTACCAGACCAGGGTTGTAAAAATAGATTGTAAGCCTCTGGGAGCAAAGATCGTACCTTTCTAGTTCTGTGCTGTCATCTCAGTGCCAAGCACTGGTACACATAACAGGCCTCAGAATAAGTCTGGGGAACTTGTCAGGAACACAAAAGTATTTTAGATGAGACAAGCAACATCATGACAGTGCAGAGCCACTTTTTGTCATCAGAGTGAAATGACCCACTTCTCACCCCAGGGCATTGGAGCCTCAACAACTCCACAAATACGAACTGCTACCCCCATAATAGCAATACTTCTACTACTACTACTACTACTACTACTACTAATTCTGTCATAAATGACTGGATTTTGCCTTCTCCCTTTCCTTCCACCTCAACATCTTATCCTCGGTGTTTAGCACATCCTAGAGGTGGTCAGTCAATATTTGTTGAATAAATTAATAATTGAACAAGTGAAAAAAATAATCTCTCAGGAAAGGAAGGGTGAATTAACATTTATTGAATACCAAATATGCTCCATCCACCCGCCAAGCACCTCGTGTTCTTATGCTATTTAATAATCATGGAGCATTGTCAATGGTAGGCATGATTATCTTCATCCCAAAGTTTAAATAAAATATGAGGCCCAGAGAGTGTGATAAATGTCCCAAGGTCACAGGGCTATTTGGCAGAATCTGGATCTAAACCCTGATTTGTTGCAGTTCAGCGCCCCTGCTCTGGGCAAGGTGCTGCACACAGCAGCGGGACAGTGATGAGCCTGGGACAGAGTCCATCCAGGCCCATCTGGCCCCTGCTCTTCTCTGAGGCTGAATGACTTCCGCACAAATCTCCCACTGCCACGTCTTGCTTTTCTCTCATTGCTCATATTTATAATGCAGCATCCAATTATCTTATTAACAACATGCTGATTAAGACATGATAGAGGTGCCACTGTGGAATCGGCGATATTTCCATGGAAACTAAATGCAACCCCCTCTCCCCAACCCTGCAATTTTATTTGAATCTCCCGAGGAAGAAAAATAAATACAGAATTTTGAGAATAGCCAGCTCTTGTTGAAACATATCTCAGAAGTTTCCAGGAGAAAATGAGTAGAGAACCCTGTGGCACTTACTGGATCTTTCCCACCTTCCTCCCTTTCTTTCTCCCTCTTTGCTTTCCTCTCTTTCTTCTTTTTTTCCTACTGTTTGGTCCCTTCTGTCTCTCATGAGTGTTTCTCCTCTATCCATGAATATAGAGCGTGTTATTGAAACCACAGCCCTCAGAAGTCACTTCCAACTGGCTAGAGAAGCAATGGCCTCCAAAGTTTTTATGGAATTTTCTAACTGCTCCCTGGTTATGGATCTAAATGAAGTTTTTTACTTAAAACTGGAAATCCGATTCATGATCTGGGTTCCTTTGTATTATATTTTCTCCTTCTATTAACTTCTCTATTAGACTAGATTCTCTGGAGAAACAAAACCAACAGGATAAATTAGTTAGTGATACAGATATAAATAACAGTATATATAAACTTAAATAAATAAAAATAAATTATATATATAATATATAATTATATATTATATATACACATCTGTCCATTTCTCTGTCACGACTTGCATTTTAGCAGTTTAAGCATCATTCCTTTTAATAATCTTAACAGCTATCTTCTGAGAGTGTGCTCATTGGCTTTAGACAGATTTTCTATTCTAGCTTTCTCTTGACTACAGAGTCCAGAGTCACCTCGTCTCCCAACTGGAGACAGTCACTGAGACAGGCTTGCAGACCACTTCCATTCCCTTTCAACCCAACTTATTGCAAGTCCCAAAGTAGGGATACTTCTCTTCCCTTGGTATCTGTTATAAGAGTAATTCCCAAAGTGTGTTCAAAACAGGATAGGTTCCATGCTAAGTTGGTAGGGACATGATAGGTAAATAGCTGCTGAACAGGTGGATAAATGTGAAAGAATTTGCAAGATAGCTCCATGTCCAAATCGTTAGTAAGCAGCCAGTATCATGCGCTTCTCTTGGATCTTTATGCTTCATTTTATTTTCTGTAATGCATATTAACAGTGTAAGAGCTCTGAAAGGCATTTTTTCATTTCCTCGGTGAATATTTACAGAATGCCATACCGTGGGTAAGGCACTTTTCTAAGCACAGGAACAATAGTTAGTTAGATATGAAATATTCCCTGCTCTCATGAAGCTTGCATTTTAATTGGGGGGAAACAGAAAGTAAACAAGTACGTGATAATTAAAACAGGCAAGGAGACAAAGCGTTGGAGGACATACTGTTCCATAAAGGACAGTCAGAGAAAATATCTCTGAAAAACCTCTACTTGAATAAAAGCCTAAATGAGGTAGGGAGCAATGTATGGATGTATTACAGAGGAGCAATGCAGCAGTCCTAAAATGAGAATACAGTTTGTAGGGTTAAAAATCGAGGTGACTGGACCCCCTGGACGGCTCAAGTGGTTAAGCATCTGACTCTTGATGTCAGCTCAAGTCATGATCTCACGGTTTGTGGGACTGAGCCCCACATGGGGCTCTGCTCTGACAGCACAGAACCTGCTTGGGATTCTCTCTCTCTCTCTCTCTCTCTCTCTCTCTCTCTCTCAGTGCCTTTCCCCTGCGTGTGCTCATTCTCTCTCTCTTAATAAATAAATAAACTTAAAAAAATTAAGGCTGTGTGGCTAGTGGGAGATGGGAAAAGAAGTGGGAGAGGGAGAGATGTCTCAAGAGTCCAGATGATCTACTGTATTAGAGGCCAAGGTAAGGATTGCTGGAATTTATTCTGTGTGAGATGGGTAGTAGTAGATGGTGGGCTGTGAGAGGAAGAGTGACATAATCTAGTTGGCATTTCAGAAGGAGCCCTCAGTGTGGCTTGCACATGGCTGGGAGTTAGGAGATAAGCTCCAAAGTTCCCATACTTACCTAGGTGGTACAAAGCTTTGGTTGGGCTAA
Organism: Panthera leo; assembly: GCF_018350215.1. Lineage (NCBI taxonomy): Eukaryota > Metazoa > Chordata > Mammalia > Carnivora > Felidae > Panthera > Panthera leo. The sequence continues at coordinate 40,387,041 of NC_056693.1, forward strand.
ATGTAAAATAGTGAAGGTGAAGAAAAGTCAGTAGACTTTTTTCCCCCATACAATTGAGACTATTTATTTATTTTGATGGGGACATAGTAGAGAGAGGGAGAGGGAAAATCCCAGGCAGACGCCATGCTGTCATTGCAGAGCCCAAGACAGGGCTCAAACTCATGAACCGTGAGATCATGACCTGAGCTGAAATCAGGAGTCAGATGCTTAACTGACTGAGTCACCCAGGCACAAGTATTTTTTTTTTTTTGAGTAAACAATCCAAATATAAATTATTAAGTTAGTGCATTTGTCTCTGATTAGTAAATACTGTGTGGTTTATCCTTATGTCTGATCTATTTTTATTTCAGATTATTCTTTTGTGTTTACTGTTTATATGCAAGTAACCCTAGGAGTGGTAACGTATGAATCTGCTAGTAGTAGCTTAGGTGGATTATGTATTTCCTTTCCATATGTGAAATTTTGTGAGTGTATGTTCTTCTTAATATGGATCTAAGGCATCCATGGGAGTGGCTACACTATTACTTCTGTCCACTGTAAACATCTTTTTTTTTTTTTAAGTTTATTTATTTATTTTGAGAAAAAGATAAAGAGAGGGAGTGATGCAGGGGCAGAGAGAGAGGGAGAGAGAGAGAATTCCAAGCTTTAAGAAATATTAACTTATTTGTTTGTGTAGGAAATATTTATTTAGTGCTTGCTAAATTCATAGGACCTTCTACTAGATATATTAATAAATATATATATTCATCAATTGACACAATCAAGTCAATAGATTTTTATCAGCCATTTTGCATAGTATAATAAATATAAATTGCCGATTCACCATAGAAGGGCTTTAGGCAATAAGGATTCTTTCCATGGAAATTCTAGCAGGAGAAGAATCTGGGAGGCAGGACTGCCATGTATTTTCAGAAGACAAGTAGTCCAAAATGATTGGAAGTGCTACAAGGGAAATGGGAATAAATACAAGCAAAGGGTGGATTAGAGTTTGGACTCTCTCCAGTGCATACAATGGGTGCAGATACATGAGGCTTAAAAAAAAAAAAAAAAAAAAAAAAAAAATATATATATATATATATATATATATATATATTTAATATTATATTAATAATATTAATGTTATAATATGATAACACATATATGATATAATTAATTATAATATAATTAATATAAATATACATAATATAATATAATTAATATTATATATATATATATATATATATATATATATATATATATTTGTCAAATGGTAGGATTCAGTTTATTTGGGTTTTCTACCTAGTTTTTTCTACAGTTACCATTGAGGATAAAGTCAACATCTTTTTCAACCAGAACATGGAAAAGAATCAAAAGATAACTTTATTGGGGGAGAAAGGAACAGGGCATTCATCAGAGAACACTGAGACCCATGTGATTAGGAAACATGAGATCTGTCTCCTGAGATAATATGAACACAGGTATTGATGAATTGGTGTGATGATGTCGTTTAGTTGGTAAGTGGGATTAGAGTGAATTAACGCTGGGAAATGTTATTTATGTTTCCAAATTTGTCTCAGTTGGTTTACCTGAAGTTCTTGTGGTACTATGAGGAAAAAAAAGAATGATATTGGATACAAATGGCAAAAATGGGCAGGTACAATTTGTATGAGGATAAATAATAATTTTCTTTATCATAATTATCATCACCATTCCTTTACTCAGACAATTAAACATTTCACATTTATTTTTCTCTTTAGACCTAAAATTCAATATAACAATAGCAGTGAGCCTATGCATTTAGGGAATATATTAAATATAATAAAATTGATTTATATTCAAGTTAATATCTTATAGTAATGGCTAAGCTTCTTCTGTCTTACAAGAAATGCCTTTTGAATGGCATTTTCAGGTTATATTTCTCTCTTTTTTTAAGCAGTCCTATAAAGAAATTCTCTGCTTTATGTGGCCAATAAGTTTTGAGGACACAGTGTGTTCTATTGTTAATGTCTACCTGGAACATTCATTAAATAATTGAGTATCGGAAAAAAGGTTTATCTCCATATGAAATAATATGCTTTCTGTTTCTATAGGCTATGCATTTATCAAAACATTGACTGCTCCTTTGGCCTTGATATCTAGGAAGCCCCAAACTAGATTTACTGCTAAAGTCACAATATTAATTTTTTAAGGATATTTTTTCCTTCCATTTCAATGCTATTTTTCTTTATGCCTGCTATTTTATCATATGCCACTTCAAATCAGCCTTGGAAATGGATGGAATATAAATGAATATATTAGCAGGCAGCAGCCTAAATAAATGGGAGACGAGAGAGAGTAATATGGAAATTGTAAGATCCAAAAGGATAATTCTTCCTGTGTAAATTACAATCAGCAAATAGAAGCGGTGCTCCAGAAGTAATGTATTGTTTTAAAACAATGATTTGAAAATAGAAACAGAGATACTTGGCAATTATTAAGAGGTGAGGGGAATGAGAGATGCATTAATAATTTATATGAAAAAACAGTAGAAATCATTAAGATGCCATAATTTACTAATATCACTGGCTCTGCATGAAAAAAGTTGGTATTGCTGGATTTTGACCAAGTGGGAAAACAGACACTGCTTCATCTGGTTAGTTGAAATGAAAATTGGTATAACCATTTTGCAAGGCAAATTAGCAATATCTGTCAACATTTCAAATGCACACACACACACACACACACACACACACACACACACACAGAGACACACACACACGTATATTGAAGACAGAATGCATTTTTGACCCAGCCACTTTTAGAAATGTACACGCTACATTCATTTACTCAAGAGTACAAAGGTATCACACAAGGGTGTTTATTGAAGTATTTATTGTAATAGTAAAGTTCTAGGAAAAATACTTTAATGTCTTCTCAATGGTGGACCAAATAAATAATAGAGTATATATAATGGAATTGTACACAGCCAGTAAAAAGAATGTAACAAACCTTTGTTTATAAATGTGAGAATTTGCTTAAAGTATATTAAATGTTGCACAATATATGTTTACTTTTTGACATATTTGCTTATAATAAACCATTGTTTGTAGCTATTTATGATAGACATATGGGCCATATATGCAAGATATTCTTAACAGTGGTGCTTCTAGAAACCAGAACTGGTATAAGGCATTGATAAAGTGGCTTTTATTATTTAACTGATTTTTCATTCTGAAGCATTTCATTTTTCACGAATATCTACAATTATTGTAGTAATTACAAGAAAAAAACCTGCCTAGTTTTAGAAAAGAGCTTATAAAGACCGAATGTCATCTAAAATGGTAAAATACCCAAGGGAACTACCTATCACTTCTTCAACAAAGTCCAGGAAGAGAGAGCTGATTAATCACGAGATCCACCATGTAGATTTATATGTGCTAATAATGTTATTGCAAAATGTAGGAGAAAGTGTTTACCCTGGTTCAGATACAAAGTCCCATAGCATAAGGGAGAAAACATTTTTTAAAAAGACAAACTATGTTTTTGTTATTCAGAGTGAATACAGCCTTGTCAACATAAAACAGATGCTTGCAATAGTGCTAGACAGGCCTGAGACAAGGGGTTTTGTCTGAAGGAAAGCCCCCAGCACAAACCTGGCATAGATCTCACTGCATTCCCTGATAAGTCTATTCTTTTGCATTCTCTCTCTCTCTTTCTTTTTCTCTGTCTTTCCCCACCACCTCCTCCTTTCTTCCTTTCTCCCCCACTCCTGTGCCCCAATTTATATTTCAAAACTCTGACAGTTTTATAACTGCATAAGCCTTAAAATATTTAACATTTTCTTTTTTATTGATGAGAAAAATAATATCCTTAGAAAAAGGAAACAATTTAGCCATTACAAATAATTGATAGATTGGGGCACCTGGGTGGCTCCGTTGGTTAAGTATCCAACTCTTAGTTTCAGCTCCGGTCATGAACTTGCAGTTTGTGAGTTCGAGCCCCACCTCGGGCTCTGTGCTTATAGTGCAGAGACTGCTTGGGATTCTCTCTCTCCCTCTCTTTCCCCCTAAAACCACTAGCTCTCTCATCTCTCTCTCAAAATAAATAAATAAACTTAAAAATTAAAAAAAAAAATGATAGATTATAATCATCTACTAAGTGCCTACTGACGACTTATATATGTATTAAGATACGAATGAGTATTTGTTTTTCATTTTTTCCCCCACTGATCGAAATATGTGGCAGTTTTCCACTGTCTGGGAATTAGGAGAGGTTACATTACCCATCTCCATTCTGTCCTCAATCTCAACAAGGATGAAGGGTTAGAATTCCCATAAAACAGTTATTCAAAGGAAGATTACTGCCTCTATTTAATTAACATTATTCCACAGACCAAGGGCTTTGAAAGCAGGCAAACATGATATTCAAACCCAATTCCTTCACCCATTTACCTCTAGAGACTCGGTTTTTCTAGCACTAAAATGAAGATAATAACATCTAGTACATGGAGTTGATTAATGAAATAAACAGTATATTAAAAGTCAGCTCAGTTTATGTACATATCCTGAGATTCTTAACCTAGAAACCAAACACCCCTCCCAGGAGGTCCTTACATGAAGTTCAGGCACGTTTAAACCCTTTGACAGTGTGTTTTTCTGTATGTAAGCATTCTTTTCTTTGGTAAAAAGTCCCTAACTTTTATTAGATTCTAAAAGTTGTCTGCCTTCCCTATTATTTTAAGAAAACTGTCTTAAATAGAACTGTAATTGCTGGTGTTAATAATTATAACTGCAATAACATTACTAATATTACACTACAAACAAATTATATTATTATAATTATTAATATTCAATTCCCTGAACATGACCCAAAATTGGTGGATGAATCATATTTAAAACCATTGGATGCTTTGCTTTTAGGAAGTAGAATCTTCCATTTTCTTATTATGTGAGGCCTTGAGATCTTACTTCACTCTGTTTCACAAAAAGGAATGCATTTCCCCCAGAAAGGCAGGCTAATGAGGTCTGCTTAATTTATAGCTGAGTCCATTTATGTGGTCTCTTGGTTAGAAGGGACGTCTGTTTAATTCAGTAGAACGCTGTACGTTCACGGTGCACATAGAAGACATTATGACCTGTATCCACTCCACATGCATTTATTACCCTAATGCCTCTGACATACACAAACAAACCGTGTTTTACAAACTGCTTAAAGATTTGATTAAGTCCCATCATGCGTTTTTGTTGTAACGAGAAGGGCGATTTAAAATCATTAAGCCTAAAATGTAGGCCTCCGTGTGCTTTGAAGTCAAGGGGAACAATTTGTCAACCAGTTGATCTTTTGCTTCTAAAGCTAGTTAACTGATCAATCTAATGTCAAAGGAGCAGAGACAAATGGGAGAGATTTTACTACATGGAAAAGTGTACATGAAGATAAATCCAGCATTCTGGTTCATTTCATCTGCAGTAATCTTTGCAGTAATTGCTTTGGAACACTCAAGGTGCTCTTTGCATAAAGGAAGTGTTGGAAGCTTTAAATCATCTGCATAGTCTGGTAGATTCTTGCATCAAATAATCTTGCTTTGCTCCATTTTTGGGTAGGGAGGGCTGTAATCGCTCACTGTAAATGCACACTTGGCAGTGAACAAAGGTAGCGATTCTTGACTAGTTGTTTACTGCATAATCAATTCACACATTTCTGAAATTCCTGACATGTTTGCAAAGTAAATCTATTCCTTAGCAAATTTATTTGATTTCTTTTGCTATGAACATAATGATGAAAGTGGATCTAGAGAAAAGGCTTCCCTATAAATAGACTTGGTTACTCCAGCTGTTCTAGTTCTCTACTGCTGCATTTCTAAAACAAAACAGAACAAAACAAAAACTACTCCCAAACTAGCTAACCGGCTTCAAGCAATAACCATTAATTATATTTCATTAATTTGTGGATCAGGAGTTGAAATGGGGGGGGTGCGCAATAGTAAAGGCCATTTACTGGCATTGGGCCAGCATGCTCTAAGGTCCAATATACTTTCACACTGATGTCTGGAGCTTTGGAGCCAGGAGGGAAAGGTGACAGAGAGACTGGGTTTAGCTCGGACTGTCAACTAAAGCATCTACATGTGGCTTCCTCAGCTGGCAGAATGAGGCAGGGCACCCTCTTGCTTGGTGGCTCAGAGCTCTCCCAGAATTCAAAGGCCCCTTGTTGGAAGGTGCAACAATTCTGTAACCAAGTGTCAATGTCCCAGAACATCACTTGCTACTGGACAAACAAACAGCTAAGGCCATCTCAGGCTCAGGGTGAGGGAAACTAGACTCTACTTCATGAAGAGAGGAGAAGCGGGGTTTATATTTGCCACTAACCTACCACAACGATACAGTCTGATTCTTCAAAAACCCCGTTAACAAATCTTTTTACTGTCATCACCCCAAACCTCTCTGCTTTGTGCTAGCATTTTCTGCAAGACTATTGTGCGGAGAGGGGAGATGATTGGTCAGTTAGCTATTATCTAAAAAGCCTACAATGGGGACTTGTAGTCCTGAAACTGTGGCAACTATGCTGCTTTAGAAAATCAACAAGTCAATGTCTTGCCCAGAAAAAGATTTGAAATTCAGGAAAGGAACTTTATCAGAGTCTTGTTTGTTCATTTGTTTCTTCCCTCTGATAGCCCCACCTCCATTTTTAGACTGACAGATTGCTTTGGACAATGGCTATCTGCCCCCGCCCCCTCCCCATGGCTCTGTAAACAGAAAATTGTTTTATTTTTGCAGATTTTAAATATTTTATTTTTTCAATCTTTTTTTTTTCAAAGTGTTAGTCTTACTTTGATTTTAGATTTCAACCCATCTGTCTGTCCATCATCCTAAGAGACTGGATATATTTTAGAAAGCACTGGACACAGAACAAGTACTCCACAAATAAACTCATAATCCAACAGCACAATTAAGCAATTGGTAGGCACTCTATGCAAATGAGAAATGCAAATGAGAACAAGTGAAACACAATCTGATAAATGTTCCTTTTTGTTTGTTTTCATTTACTGATAAATATAAAATATATGTAATACATATAAGTATATTGCAAAGCAAAAAAAAGAACATTTTTTTTGTTTTTAGAAGAATTTGAATGATTTAAGTTTAAATTGCATTTCCACTTATTTTTATTTTTGTTTTCAGAGGAATTTGAGTTAAGTTGGAATTGCATTTCTGGAGTTGGCTAGCAGAGCAAATTTGGGCAGTTCTTAGAGTTTCTATTTTCCTGTCTCTGAAGTGAGAGGTAATATTGGAGAGGAAGAGTTTCCTCTGCCCTTCAAGGTACTTCTAGCTGGACTTAGAATCAAACTGACGTGAGATAGATTAACAGGAGAAAATCAGGGGTGCCTGGGTGGCTCAGTCAGTTGAGCGTCTGGCTTCGGCTCAGGTCGTGATTTCACGGTGTGTGTTTGAGCCCCATGTGGGGCTCTGTGCTGACAGCTCAGAGCCTGGAGCAGACTTGGGATTCTGTGTCTCCCACTCTCTCTTCCCCCTCCCCTGCTCATTCTCTGTCTGTCTCTGACTCTCAAAAAATTAAACATTAAAAAATATGTTAAAAAACAGGAGAAAATCAAATTTACTAGTGTTTGTACACAGAATCCACACAGAGGTAGAAATTAAAAGACAGGCAACATAATGCTTATTTGACCTGAGGACAGGGGTAGGAATCTGAGGATACAAAGGGGAGAAAGACAATTAGCAGGAAAAGGAAAGGAGATGTTTGGAAAACAGAGGTTGCCTTGTTATGCAGGTAAGTTTCTCAGGTAGAGAGGAATCTCTATGAATAGCTCTCTTCCTGATAAAGCAGGCAGTTGAAGGGAAGATAAGGACTTTCTTTTTGCATCCAGTGAGTTTGGATTGCTTTTAACTCCAAATAATAGTCGCACCAAAGTAGCTCATCTTGGAGTCGCCCGCCTTTGGCCCCTACAGTATCATCTGGTAGTATTATTATCAGTCTTAATGACAAAAGTGATGTGAAGCTTTGCTTCTCAATTAATGTCTCATGTGTTTAAGAATCACCTGGAATCTTGTTCAAAGGAGGAGGGTCTGTGATTCTACATTTCTAATAAACTCCCAGATGAGAAAGGTGTCAGAGGCCCATGGATGACATCTTGACTAACAAGGCTACAGAGCATCTAATATCAATACGCACTCAGAAATGTTGGTTTCTGGTCTCCACTCCCTCCAGCTTCCCCTTAGAAATTTCCAGAAGACAGAAATGGATTTTTGTATTTGTTCTGAATCTGCAGTTTGATGGTTTCTCAGTTGTGCTCCTCTATTTAAAATATTGTGTCTCCTGCACTTTGTTTAATGTTGCTTGACAATCAGTGATTTGTGATTCTCCTCTTTCCTGAGTATGTTTATAAGACAGTGACCTTGGGATTGGAGACTGCTGCCAGACACAGTGACCTTGGGATTGGAGACTGCTGCCTAGACTTTCTATGGATGTAGAAAACTGAATGAAAGTTTATTTTATCATCCTCAAGTTTATTTTGTGTTTTCCCTTTTCTTTCTTTCTCTTTCTTTCTTTCTTTTCTTTTGTCTTTCTTTCGTCTTTTTTTTTTTTTTTTTTTTTTGCTTTGTCTTTATATGTCAATAGAGTCAACATCACTGTTTGCCATTATAGTGCTTTTTAGGAAGCTTTATCTCAGATTTCCTATGATTTTTATGCTCATTAGTCTTCTAGCTGAATCAGAGATTTCCTGCTATAACACCACAAGGTTTCTCAATAAACCTTCTTGGCTCCTCGTTGAGTCTTTTGAACGACTTTATTATAACAAATTTGACTTGGAGCCAGAGGAGGCAGAACTCCAGTGCTGGGCTTTCTTTCCAGTTTTATGGGTTTTTCTCAGAAGTCTAATGCCAGTTTAATAAAGTTTTATAGCTATTAATACTCCACCACTCTAGCTGCTCTAAGAAATATGTAACTAAACAATCACTGGAAATAGGTAAATTCATGATTAAGTTGCACTAAAAACTAATGCCTCTTGGTCATAGTTCATAATTTCCAAATGCACATCATTTAGAATGGTAACTTCAGCCTTGTAACTCCTTCAAGGAGAAAGACTATGAACTTAAATCACTACATTAAGCTGACAGTGGGACTCATATTTTCTGAGCTAAAGATATATTTTTATGGCCACACAGTGGACTCTGTTTATCACTCATCATAAACCATAGAAAACCATTTTTGTTTTAAATTAGGTGCTCAGGCTTTTGTCCTGTAATCTGTTTCCTTATTTCCCCTTTTCACTTGTGTTGGTCCATTTTCAACAGCTCCCAATTGTCTTCCATTTCCTGAAAATGGCTCATATTTTATAACTCAACTTCTTTAAAGGTATTTCATCCTAGTTGAGGTCACCTTAATTTACACCTTAAATTATGGTTCTAAAGCCAACTTCAATGCTGCTGATATTGAGTAATCCTGCCAAAGAGTCCAATTTTAAAATAAGGCACAGTCTTATCCTAAAATGCCAGGCATAAGAAACCCACAAATTTTGCATATCTCTCTAGTACTTTTACTTATTGAATTACATTTCTCCCCTTCCTTTGAGCCACTTAGTCAATTATGCTTTATTTTACTGCCTAGTCTGTTTCTAGAGGCTGTCCCTTCTTAAAGACCATAAGTAAGTCACTTTTTTTTCCCAGACTAGGCAACAGCCCCAAATCATTTGAAAGTCAAATGCCTGTGAGATTTGGGTTTTAATGATTTTAAAGCTGTCTCCTTTTCCCTGTCTGTCTCCCCTCCTCGCCCTTCCCCCCACCCCCACCCCCCTTAGATAGATATCCTGCTCATAGAGGCCCATATTTGTGTTGCCTGATGTGACACACTTGGATCAAAGCTACATACTGGACGGCTGCCACAGCCCCGTCACTGGTTGGGGGGAGGGAAACCAATAGGCATGTCTCCTTGATGAAAACCACTGTACCTTTAACTCATATGGAATTTTAAAATGCACTTGTCAATCTACAAATGGTAGAAAGAAAAACAAAAAAGAACAAATAAACATACTGAAAATGATTTTTCTTTTTAACTTCTAGGGCAATTAAAAGAACACCTTGGCTCCTATCTTCTTACGTAAATGAATAAGGAATGTGGGCCTATGCTTGATGATCACAGGAGATAGAAATCTGCATATTTTGCTGCTGACTGCTCTTGAAAGGTGGGTTTGACCCTTTTCCCCTTTATTTTCTCCTTCACTTCTATTCACCTTTCTAGTGTTCTTATCTGTCTACATGCCTGTGTCTTATCTTTCTAGACCTGCACTGTTTAATATGGTAGCTGTTTGCTACACACTGCAATTGAGCATTACTGGAACTATGGCTACTCCAAATTGACATGTGGATATTGGATTTGAAAGATTTGGTACCAAAAACAAAGCAAAACAAAACAAAAAAAACAGGATGCAAAATATCTTAGTGACTCATAGTAATTACATGTTGGAATGATGCTGTTTTGGATATATGGGGTTAAAATATGTATTAGAATTCATATCGCCTTTTTTTATCTTCCTAGATTTGTAAATTATATAGGTGGCTCTGATTTAAAGCTTGCATTTTATTTCTAATAGAGGTAACCTAAACAGTAGCCCCTCAAAAGCAGGAATTGAGTCTTATTCCTTTCCATGTTACCAGTGATCAGAAGTCATTTATGGTCATTGAATGAGTGAGTAGATAGGGGTCCCTGGGTGTCTCAGATGGTTAAGCATCTGACGTCCACTCAGGCATGATCTCACAGTTCATGGGCTCGAGCCCTACATTGGGTTCTGTGCTGACAGCTTGGACCTGGAGCCCACTTCAGTTTCTGTGTCTCCCTCCCTCTCTGCCCCTCTCCTGCTCACACTCTGTCTCTCTCTGTCTCAAAAATAAACATTAAAAAATTAATCAGTGGATATATCGATTAAGTTATTATTTGTTACAATTTGTACTTCACCCCCAAGTATAGCTATATGCTTCAGATTCCATACAAGTATGAAAACCATTTTCTGTGTCCTAGCTCCAAGCTTCCTTCCCAACTTCTAACTTCTAGTATTCCTGAATGGATTGCAAATAGGCCAAAAGATTGATTATATCAGCTCTAGGTCCTGCCAGATGGGACATGGGGCTAGCTGGGTCCCCAAATCCATTGCTTTCCACAGCAAACAACCTCATCTATTTAACCCACAATATTGTACAAAAATAATCATATTATCTGTTTATCATAATATAAAAATCATTGGGAAATACTGTCTATATTTTATATGATAGAGCTGAACTTTTATATTTAGAAGATAGAACTCAAAAATTAATTTAACTGTGAACTGTGTGCTCAAATCTTTTTTTCCTTATTTCTTTTTTTCTTTAAACCATTAATATTGGTGGGTGTTGGTCTGAGGGTTAATCTCACTTTAGAATGTTATGGCTTGAGGATTATTTCAAGTTGGTATATTTCCTTTCAAACATCTCTGAATGTGGTAGGTATAAATAGTATTATTTCTCTGGAATATCATTCCTCTGGCTTGATGAAACACATCCTAGGCAACAGAGATTCACTCTGTTGGGCTGTATAAGACCATGAGTTAGAACTTTCAACATCTCCTTATGCCAGCTCGATGGGATATTATTAGACTACTATTTTGAAGTAGATGAAACTAAGGTTTGCCCAGATTCACACAGTATTCTGTTAAATTTTGGGACTTTGGATCTCAGCCTGTTTGTGTCCAGTGCCTTTATCATATTTCCTCAGGGTGTGTTTCTGAGGGGAATGCAAGCAAACTAAAAGAAAATTAATTACTGCTATAATTTATTGAGATACAGATTTGAGTGTGCCCTCCCTATAGTTTCTTTTCCCTTTTTATTTATTTGCCTCAGAAAATTTATAAGGCAGAAAACAGTTGCTTGAAACCAAAGTCTATTCCTAAATACTGAAAAGAAAATGCGATGGGCTTTAAAGGGAAAGTGGGGAGGAAAGAGAGTAGAAGTTATCCAAATCAGGAGACAGAACTGGCCTGGACAGATGGGGTCCTAGGCTTGTATGGGATACTCTAGCTTCACAGTGGATAAGGAAACAACATGCCCTACATCTGAAAGTGTGTTGTTCTTGCAGGTAGAGGAAAGGGTTGTGGTAGATACCGTGGCCCACGGGGTTGTCTCCAATGCTGGGTGTGATACTGCGATATATAACAGAAATATATATTGAGCCTTTGTCCCCTATTCTACTCAGAGTTCCTAAAACTCTTGGAATTTTCTACGTGATGAGAGCAACAATGGTGTGTTTTGTTATGTTCATCAAGTGATTTTGGACCCCACCTAAGGATGGGGGCAGGTTGCCAGGAGAACCAATGGCTTGATTAGAAGGCTGGGATTTTTCAGTCCCACCCCCTTACCTCTGGAGAGGCAAGAGGGGCTGAAGAGTAAATCAGTCATCAATGTTCAATGATGTAATCAGTTGTGATGTGTAATGAGGCCTCCATAAAATCCCAAGAAACTGTGTTCGGAGAGCTTCCAGGTTGTGAACACATGGGGCAGAGTCAGGGCAGGGGGCGGGGGATGGGGAGGCGCGGGAAAAATGGCATGTTCAGGGAGGGCATGGTAGCTGTGTGCCCTTTCTCCATACCTTGCCTTGTGCATTTCTTCTGACTGGCTGTTCCTGAGTTATATCCTTTTATAATAAACCAGTAATCTAGTAAGTGAAATGATTCTTGGAGTTCTGTTAGCCTCATGAGCAAATGAACTGAACCCAGGGGGGGATTGTTGGAACCTCTGTTCCATAGCCAGTCAGTCAGAAGCACAGGTGACAACTTAAACTTGTGTCTGAAGTGGGTGTGTGTATGTGGGGGTCCAGGGGGTGGGGCAGTGTTGTCCCTGCGTCAGGGACAGACCGAGCCCTTAACCTGTGAGATCTGGTGCGATCTCCAGGCAGATAGTGTCCAATTGTGTTGAATTGTAGGACACCAAGATGATGTCAGACAGTTGCATGTTGCTGGGAGAACACCCCACACCTTAGAATTATCCTAGAATGTGCCAGGACACTGGTAGGGATAGAGATGAGACACCATGGACAAAAACATTTCCTTTATCCTACACCAGCTTTCAGGCATCCCAGTGGCCTCTTGCACTGACTTCAAAGCCCATCTAGGACTGCTCTGAGGGAATGGAATGGGGATCACAATGGGAGCCAGATGATTAGAACAGCTACTCTTTCACCCAGTAGGCTCCTAGCTTGGCTAATTGTCCCCACAGTCGACATTCTAGCAGAACTCTGCAAGACACTCTGTTCCAGCTCCAAAAGAACAATATATCCTATTTGAAGGCAAAGGTATAGAGGAAGGATGGGCTTTTCTGTTCTCAGGAAATGCGGTCCTTTCAAGTCAGCTACATCTCTCTTTGTGCCCTCTGGCCTACGCCCAGCACTCTGAGCTGTTTATCAACCTTAATCAACATGAGTGACAGAAAACCTGATAATAGACAAGGGCTGGCACTGCTGGTGGGGGTGACCTCTTTTGAAATGTCAGGCCTGAATAAGCTGTATTTACATTTCTTTGGGCTCCAGCTTTTAAAAAGATTTTCATCTTCTACATAGGAGGGATGAAAGTGAAAGTTATTTTGGTATCCATCCAAAATTGCATTTTAGGACAGCGTTAACTCCGGGTACCTCCTCTAAGCTGAGAACTCCCTGTCAGGATCAGCAGCCACCAGAACAGCAGAAGCTAGAAGTGTCACATAACTTCAGTCTTAGGATTGTTAAAAAACAAAAGAAAACAAAGGGCACAAAGGTGTGTTTTAACTCGTTCAAAGATGCCACCTTTTACCATGCTGTAAAAGGTGGTCACCATGCCACCTTTTACCATGCTGTAATGTAAACCATAGACAGAACTGGGGTATACCCCTGCTTGGCTATTTTTCTCAGTTACCTTGGGGAAGCCCCCTAATCTGTCTGAGGATATTTCATGATGGATATAAAAGAGAAAACAGCATGTTGTTTTGGTGAGAATTGAATGATATAATGATGAACAGGGGTCAGCAGCAGTATCTAGCACAATTCTTGGCACATATTAAGGAATGGCAGAAACTTTATCCCCTACTCCTTCATTTTCTCCTTACCTTCATTGGGACCCTCTCACCAGAGGAAAGAAAAATTATCCTGGAAAAAACGAGTTCACTTCAGCATGTTCATGCCAAAGTATGATTAAGTAATGTGCTCTGGCGGGCTACTGTGATTTAATACTTAGCTTCTCAAAGTGCGGTGCTTGGCCCAGCTGTGCTGGATCTTATTAGAAATGACTGAATCTCAGGCTTCACTCTAGACCAGCATGACCAGAGTCAGCATTTAAACCAGAACCCATGTGATTCCTATGCATATTCATGTTTAGGAAGTGCTGTTTGATGGAAAGAGTGCTAATTTAGGAATCCGGAGATTGGCTTTGTAGTCTGTTTTTCTTCTTACAAACAAGTAAGGACTCTAAATACTCTGGTTTTCTTTTCTTTAAAGCCAGTTACTGTGGGGCACCTGGGTGGCTCAGTAGGTTAAGCTTCTGACTTCTGCTCAGGTCATGATCTTGCAGTCAGTGGGTTTGTGCCCCACGTTGGGCTCTGTGCTGTCAACTTAGAGCCCGGAACCTGCTTTGGATTCTGTGTCTCCTTCTCTCTCTGCCCCTCCCTCCCCCGCTTGCACTCTGTCTCTCTCTCTATCTCAAAAATAAATAAATATTAAAAAATAAAATAAATATTAAAAAATAAAATAAATAAAGCCAGTTATTGTTTTTACCTATTTCTGAAAAGGTCAGATACGATCTGGAAGAACAAAAGCAAACCCTGACCTTAACTGTATGTAGTAAATAACATACATATAATGCTTTTTGGATGTAAATGAATTTATATAAAACTGCAAAAGTAACCCCAAACACACACACACACACACACACACACACACACACACACACAGACATACACACACACTACACACACATACATGCATATACACACATGCGCTTATGCGCACACACACACACACACACGCACACACTCCTAATTGTCAACAGCTTTGTGTTGCGAGATGAGAAAAGCAGTGAACTTCACTCCCTGGGACATGTCCTGTAACATTTATCACCTTGGAGATGTGTTTCTCTATTTTCTTACTGAAGGGGTTCAGAACGGGCCTCCCTCCAACATGCCACTTTGGCACATGTCTTATTTTGAGCGGAAGATAGTCAAGGTCCAAAAGATTCCCGAAGAGCTTTTTACCTCCCTCTTGACTATCCCTGAGAATTGAGATTGGGGGCCTGGTCCAGGAGAGAGCTATCACCAGGGATAACTAGAGAGCAAGGACTAGGTGTGGTAAACTGGAGGGAGCTCCTCAGGGCACGTCTATTCAGATCGTTCTCCAGGTCCCATTGTCTCGGCATGCTATGACAAAAATTGATTTTCCAAATACTGCTCTTCCCATCTTCCTGTGAATTGTCTTCTTTCCCTTTGAGCTCCAGTCCCCTCAATTGGCTGACTCTCTTAGAGCCTCTCATGTCTTTGTGGGGCTCCCATATGTACAAAATTAAATTTGTTTTTCTCCTCTTAATCTGTCTCATGTCAATTTAATTAATAGACCAGCTAAAAGAACCTATAAAGATAGAAGAAAACTTCCCCTCCCTTACACTGCCCAAGAGAAAAATATTTGCAATTCTGTGAAGCTGCCCTTCATCCAGCACTGCAAGGGCAGAGAAGTAGAAGAAAGGGCATTGAATCTAGTGGGTGCATAAGACACTGGTTTGAATCTGCAATCAAGTCATGTAATTGGGACCTATTTGCAAACACCAGTGCTGTTTGGGGATGGATGTTATTGTAGAGGACACTTTTGAAAACCGGTCCCCGGAGGACAGACTTTTATCATCTTAGGATTTGAAATGCTATTTTGCTTCTCATCTTTTCTTATTCAATTCACTTTCATTCTTCATTCTTTCAGGTTTTACATTATATATTTCCCTCTGTGGTCAAAATAGCTGCACTCCTCCTAATTTAAAGATGTTTCATCATTAGAAATTATATTAAACAGTCGACCATCCTCAGGGAAGACTTAATTTCCACTTTCTGCTGCAGTCAGCATGGTTGAGGTTCAATCTTTCCATAAACTTGGAATCTATTTAAAGCTATTTCCATAAACCTGGAGTCATTTGATACCTCTTCATAGTCTTGCTAACCAACTAACTACCCAGTTTTAGGAGCCAATAAAATTGACCTGATTTCGGCTAAACGAGAGAAACACATTTTAAATTCTGCAGAACTGAGAAATTATAGAAACAGAGTTTATTGGGTGAAAGCAATAAAATTGCAAATGCAAATATTTTGGAGTCTTAGACTATTGATGTTGGATTTTGAAAGGAACCTAGGGGAGGGGGAGGGCAGTGGCTTCCCCCCTCCCCAGAGCAATCTTCATAGTTGCTTTAAACCCATTTGTGACTCACATCAGCATTTTTTTTTATTTCTGGAGGAAAATATATTATTACCGTTATTTTGCTGTTTGTTACAGTAACATGTAGTCAGTAGAGAAAATCCCTAAGGTCTATGAAGAAGGAAAACAATCTCTTTAATTAGAAGCAACATTCATTTCTCTGATATATTTCTCTTCTATTTCTGTTACTTGTACACCTTATACCCCTCTGTTAGTTACAAATGTTAATTTGGGGACATAAATTTAACAAAGTTGTGGGAAAGGCGGTGTGTCGTAACAATATCTTCCTCTCTGGGTTCCCAAAGGGCCTCTTAGACAGTTTAAGTGAATGATCTGACTTATTTCACTCTCAGGAAGGAAGAATCCTAGTATTTCCTCTCCCGAGTGACCCCACCATTGTGCTTGATCCTCCTTACAGAATGGCGTTGGGTATGTGACAAAGAGGATTTTATGGCAGAGAGAAATGGAGTTTGACTTTTGATGAGGTGGTCAGAGAAGTTTATCTTACAGGCAATAAATGAGACCTGACATATGAAGCAGCCCCCTGAATGCAGACTCTTGACAACTACTCCAGGAACATGCCTATTCAACACCTGCACATTAGGTCTGCCAATGCAGACCTGCCCATACCCGATATGCCCTTGAGAAGTGCTCAGGGATAGTCTTGACGCAGAAGCAGAAACTTCTTTCCAGGAGAGTGGATCTCAACCATGGCCATCAGGGCACTAAAATATGGACACCTGGTCTCTGCCTAGTCAGTTGTATCAGAAACCTGGTGGTGGGAAGGGACTGGACATCAGCATTTTTCAAAGTTTTCTAGATAAAGCTAATGCAATGAGAGCTGAGAAGCACTTCTGCAGGTGTTTACCAGCAGGTGGAACACTTAAGACAGTAAACATATCAGTGAGCAAAGAGTTATCTATGGAATAATAGGTATGTTTATGGGATTCTGAAAGGAGAAAAAGAAAAACAATTTTCTTATCCGAGTGTGAGAGCAAGTGTGGAAGTAGAAAGACGAGAGTAATGAGAACAGAGAGATTTCATTCATTTATTCATTCATTCTTTCTCCAAATAGTTATAATTTAGATAATATATAAATAAATATAATAGGTTTATTTTTATAAATAAATATAATAGCTAATTAGCTATGTATATGGCACTGTGCATGATTCTTAGAGAACCAAATATACCCTACTTGTGAAACTTAGAATTTAGTCAAGAGATTGACCCCCCCCCAAAAAAAAAAGCAAATGAGTAATCACAATTGTGTGTTCCGCAAAGAGGAAAAGGAATGTGAAGGATGGCAGTAGGTAGGGGTCCAAGGTAGGGGGTTTGATATGGGCATGGTGTTAAAGAAGTCCCTGCTCTAGGACAGGTATGGCATGATCTCAAGGAGGGGGGGAAGAATCAGGCTGGGAAGGGAAGAGAGAATGACATTCTTGGCAGAGGGAACAGGGTGTTCAAAGGAGGTCTTGAGGATGGAAAGGGACTAGAAAGAGAACAGAGAGCCAGAGTATTGGGAGGAAATAGGGGTTTCAGAAAATGAGGTCAAAG
The DNA here is from genome assembly GCF_018350215.1 of Panthera leo. Lineage (NCBI taxonomy): Eukaryota > Metazoa > Chordata > Mammalia > Carnivora > Felidae > Panthera > Panthera leo. Next base: position 40,405,005 of record NC_056693.1, read on the forward strand.
ACCACCAATGAGAGCCAGATTATGCTGCAGCTTGTGGGCCACAATGAAGGGTATGGGGTTTATCCTAGATATAATAACAAGTCAGTGGCGTCTTTATGCAGAAGAACTTAGTGCAGTTTGTGTTTTAAAATGATGCCACTGTCTTTAGGGTGCAGAATAAAAAAGAGTGAAAACGGGCTGGTCAGGGAAGATGCTACAATAATTTTCCAAACAAGAGTTAATGTGGCTTAAAACTAAGGCAGTGGAAGCATAAATGAAGAGTTGGTCAGATCCAAGATATATTTGGGGAGCAGGATGAACAATGTCTTAAGAATGTAAGCCATAGGTCAGGTGAAAGAGGTTGATGGTTAATGGGTCTGGTCAAATGGCCTCTCAATTACACTGAAACCACCACATTTTAAGTATAGATATTTCACAGTAATGTTGTCCTTGTTTCTATTAATATATATAGATTATGCATTTAGTGTCTTTATTATACATTTCTATGATTATCTGGACAGACTATATCTGTTAAATCTAAATGTATTTCCTCTTATGTGAGTTTTACCTTTCCTTTCTATTTCCAATTCTACTGGGGATCTGATTTTTTTTCTTCATCAAGTTGTGTGAGGTAGTTCCTCATCAAATATGAAAGTCATATTATGTCATGTTATATTTGGTGTCGGTGTTTTTTCTTGCTTTGTATTTTTAATTTTTTATCATATTATTTTCCCATACATGAATATTTAATATCTGTGCTATTGAATTCATCTCTTCCTTTCTGATTTTCCCTATTAATTTAAACCTAAGAAAGTTGTTATGCTTCATATAATCTGAGTAGTTCTATTTTATTATATATGTATGTGTGTGTGTATGTGTGTATACTCATATATATAATGAGTACATAGACTTAATGAATCTATTTATTGTTTGTTTTGGCATATGCTGTAAGATGTGGATATGAATTAACTTTTAGGGGCCCCTGCTTGGCTCAGTTAATAGAGTGTACGACTCTTGATCTTAGGGTCATGAGTTCGAGCCCCACATTGCACATAGAGATCACTTAAAAAATAAATACAGATTTAAAAAAAAAGAATTCCTCACTTTCAAAAGTAAAAATGAAATTAACTTTTATTCTTCAACAGGTAACCAGTTCTCCTCACATCATTAAAAGTTGCTTCTCTTCACCATTACTACTCCATCATATATTAAATTCCGTATATGTTTTCAGGTATTTTCCTTAGATCTATTTTGCTCCTTTGACCTAGATTCTTGTCTTAGTTGAAGGAAGAGACAAAACCCTATGTTTTTTTTTTTTTTTTAAGTTTATTTATTTTGAGAGAGAGAGAGAGAGAGAGCACTAGCAGGAGAGGGGCAGAGAGAGAGAGAGAGAGAGAGAATGCCAAACAGGCTCTGCACTGTCAGCACAGAGCCTGATGTGGGGCTTGAACTCACGAACCATGGGATCATGACCACAGCAGAGACCAACAGTCAGTCGCTCAACCCACTGAGCCACCCAGGCCCCCAGACACAACCCTATTATTTATGCTGTCTATCAGCAAAGGCTTTCTGCTGGGTATTTCTTTATCAAGATGATATTTGATAAACACATTTGTTATTTCATAAGAATAAGCTTCTTTTATTTTGGTTATTATTTAATTAAATACATAAGTATTTAAAATTATATGTATCGTTTATTTATACACTTTATATTAAAGATTGTAAATTTTAAGCTCCGTGAGGACCCACCTGGATTTCTGCCACTGAATCCCCAGCACTCAACGTGGCATCTACTAAGGGCTCAAAATATTTTATGAATGAATAAATAAACCAGTACATTTTAGTCAACCACATCTGTGTCTTAAAATTAACCTGGAAAAGCAATCTTTATATTGTTCAGCTTTCCGCTGTGGAAACACAGAGTGTTTGCCTTTTATGCGAGGCTCTTTTTATAAGTTTTATTTGCAAATATAGGTCACAGACATTTTATTATGTTTATTTTAAAAATATTTTGCTTTCAGCATTGAAGATGGGATCTTACTTTTTGTTTTCATCATCTAACAGATTACTGCTCTTTACAGAAAACAATTGATTTTATTTATCTTGTACTCAGCCAGTATAATAAACATTTATTGATTCAAGTGACATTTTACTAAAACCTAAAATAGCTTTTATTGTAAAATACACCATTGATTTAATAAGAACTTAAAATATAACCATATTAAATAGACACATGATAGCAAGACTCATTCAATTTCAGATTTTTTTAAATCAGACTTAATACTAACGTCATTTAGTAGTTTCTATTTAATTATTTAGACTGTGTGCAAATAATCCTTAGGACATGACATCTGTAAGAGATACCATTTTCCTTTTTTTTTTTAATTATATCTTTGTGTCATATTTTATGATACTAAAACTTCAAAAATTGTGTGAGTAAATACATGTTTCCTTATTAAGAATGACAAAAAATGGTAGTTTTTCAGTTAACAAGTATTCACTGAGCCCCCACCATGGGGACATAGCAGACAAAATGTGTTTCAAGACACTGAACACTGAGCACAGGGAAGAGGGACGTATTAAGACCCAACACTGAGAGCAGAGCTGTGTCCAGGGTGTTACTTCTGTGTGAATTAAACACGGGTAATCTGGTGCCAAACTCAATTAAGGTTGAGAAGTTTTTCACCCTTCCTGCACAAGAGAATCTGCTGGGCTCCTATTTCACAGATACAGACTTATTTGTCCCCAAAGGGGCTCACACATGGGTATGTTCTTCAGTCTCTCCAGGTGTGAGAAAATGAAGTCAGAGCTGAGTTCCACATTGCTGGTGAGGATGCTGTGCTAGTGGAAATGTGTAAGGAATATTTGCATCCCAGGGATTCCCAGAGCCCTTAGTGAGCCAGAGTACATTTTATTTATTTTTATTCATTATTTTTACAGTGCTATTATAATACCCTTGACTAGATTCCCTATGTGGTACTTTTTATCCCCATAACTTATTCATCCCATACTGGAAGCCAGTATCTCCTACTCCCCTTCAACCATTTTTCCCAACCCCCACACTCCTCCCCTTGGGCAGCAACCAGTTTGTTCCCTGTATTTATGGGTCTGTTTCTGCTTTTGTTTGTTTGTTTGTTCATTTTTTTGTTTTGTTTTGTTTTGTTTTGTTTAGATTCCACATGTAAAAGAGATCATACAGTATTTGTCTTTCTCTGTCTGACTTATTTCACTTAGCATAACATCCATGTTATTGCAAATGGCAAGATCTCATTCCTTTTTATGGCTAATATTCCATTGTATATATGTATATATACATATATATGTACATGTATAAACACACACACACACACACACACACATACCACATCTTCCCTGTCCATTTGTCTATCAGTGGACACTTAGGCTCTTTCCATATCTTAACTATTACAAATAATGCTGCCATAAACATAAGGGTGCTTGTATCTTTTTGAAATAGTTTTTGTTTCATTTTGTTTTGTTTTCTTTGGGTAAATACCCAGTAGTGGAATTACTGCATTGTATTTTATTTCTCTTTTTAATTTATTGAGGAACTTTGATATTGTTTTCCATAGTGGCTACACCATTTTGCATTCTTACCAAAAATGTACAAGGATTCCTTTTTTTTTTTTCCTACATCCTTGCCAACACTTGTTACTTCTTGTCTTTTTAATACTGGCCATCATGACAGGTGCAAAGTGTTATATCATTGTGGTTTTGACTTACATTTCCCTGATGATTGGTGATAGTGAGCATCTTTTCATATGCTTCTTCTTGTCCATCTATATGTCTGCTTTGGAAAAATGTCTGTTCAGGTCCTCTGCCCATTTTTTAGTCAGATTGTTTTTGGGTATTGAGTTGTATAAATTCTTTATATAGTTTGAATTAACTTCTTATCAGATATGTCATTTGTGAGTATCGTCTCCCATTCAGTAGGTTGCCTTTTCATTTTGTTGACGATTTCCTTAACTGTTGAAAGTATTTTTTTTATTTTGGTTTAGTCCTAATAGTTTATTTTTGCTTTTGTTTCCCTTGCCTGAGAGACATAATATAGTATAGTTTCATGTCATCTGCAAATAGTAATAGTTTTACATCTTCCTTACTGATTTTGATGCCTTTTATTTCTTTTTCTTATCTGATTGCTGTGGCTAGGACTTCCAGTACTATGTTGAATATGAGTGGTATGAGTGTGTTTCCTACTATAGTCTAGCACTATGTGAGTAAGGACCATATCCAAATTTATGCCACATCGTACCCACAGTAGCTACATTTTCCCAAACAAAATGGACCATGTATTTTTTTTTAAGTATCTCACATGACTCATTCCAAAACCATATTTTTGGAATATGCTGCTGTAAAGTGAATTCTTTCCAGAATCTTCTCATTTGGTGGAGCTGTGAAGCTTCTTCTGCAAATGGCAAATAAATGGGAAGGGGGAAACCACATTCATATTTGAAGTTGAGATTTCTCAAGGAGCTGATGAATATATAATTGTCAACAGAAAATTTCCAGTTCCTGAGATAATTGACTACTTCCTCACTTCATGAGCAACAATGAAAAAATATTTATGACATGCCAGGTACTATACTTGGTGCTAGTCATCAAACACAAATAAATAAACATTTATTAAGGGCTTGTCACATGTAAGAAATTATGATAGATTCCAGAAAAACATTGATAAGTAAACAATGTGCAGGTTGTTCCTGATCTTCTGGAGCTTGCTCACCTGCAGGGAGCTCATATACCTATGAAAGAGACACAATATAGCCTCTGACACCATTAATCATCCACTGTTCCTTCAGTCTCTTCTGTTTTTCTTTTTTTTTTCTTTTAAATTTCTAGCCACTCTGCTATACTTTTCAAAGACACTATTTCTTATATAGGTATGGTGCCACCCACCCCAGGACTCTATTTTCTTGCTTTCTCTTTCTCTCCTCACCCTTTTCTTTCTTTCTTTCCCTAATAACAGATAAGTACATCCATTCTTCTGACTTAGCACATATGTGATAATGACACTGAAATCCTTTATTGTATGTTTAATGAATCTTTATAGTTCATAAACTCAGGTCAAGCATTTCAGTCACCCTATTGCCCACCAAGAAGTCTTTTCACATAGAAGATTCTAAACATTTGAAAAAAAATGACTTAATTAAATGCATATTTACTGAGGTATGCTTCATGTCAGAATTGTGCTCTAAACTGATGAACAATTAATCTTTGCCCCAAAGAGTTCACATTCTGAAGGTGAGGGGCAGAAGAAGCCAATGCAAATTGTAATAGCTAAGGCAGCTTTAAAGCATAGATTTTGTAGGGAAGTAGATAAAGATAAGAGTAAAATGTAAGGTTTATAGTAGATTGCAAACAGCCTTGGAAGCTCACCCATTTCAATATCCACCCCTACCTCCATCCAGGAAAAAGCTGAGAAAAGCATTGCTCTTTCTCCACAATTTGGTTTCATTTTGCCGCTTGCTTAGGGAAGTTGAGAGAGTAAAGTGCCTGAAACACATAGAGTTTCCTCACTTTCCTGCCCTAGCACCCCTTAAGGTAGACAGTTTTCTGGAGTCAGAAAAGGGGAGGGGCCTGTCTGCCCAAGAATGAAGAGGCCGCTAGTCAGGTCAAGCAAACACCTTTTATTTCTAGAGTGCCTTTCCCATTAACAGGTATTGATGGCAGCTTCTTTTCTAAGGATAAAAATATGTTCTTGTTAATTAACATCACTTGTAATAACAACAACGAGTAAGTGAACTTTCTCCGTAGCCAGGACTCTAAATTCTAAAGCATGCAGTCCCTGCATTCACTCTTGAGCACAGCCTGGACTTTTCCCCTGGAAATCGCATGCACTGCTGTCCAGTTACCTCTAAACTCCTCCTCAGACACTCCCAGTGGAGCAAGCCAGACATCAGTGGCTCCCCTTCCCTTAGAGTCCCTGCCACTTACACATGGCATTCTTATCATTATATCATTAGCGTGATGGAAGGGGCTGGCTGTTGCCTGGGAAACCAAGAGGGGTGCAGTTCTGCTTGGATTTTGCTGAGAACTCAGTGCCACATGAAGAGACACCACCAACCATGTTCTTAGCTCTTGCACCTGATGGCAAGAATGCAAATACTGTACATTCTCTTTCCTTCTTCTTCTTCTCTCCTTCTTCCTCTCCTCCACTTCTTCCCTCCACTTCTTCTTCTCCTTCCCCTCACCCACCCCAACCCCCATGACTCCTCCTCCTCCTCTTCCTTCTTCCTTTTCTTCCTCTTCTTGTTTTGGTTATTATTACTTCCTGAGTTCACTTTGAACTCTAAACTTATATGTGAACTCCTTTTATGTCACACCAACATTGATTCCTTTGTTTCCTTCAAACTTTATACTTTAGGTCAACACAATTAGGATTACCCAGCCAGTAGCTTTAATAATTTTATTTCAAGCAAGATTTTTACTTTAATGACTTGAGTCTTGTTCTAAACAATAATTTCCATAAAATTTCAGGGTTTGTGCTACCTTACATCATTCTAATATACATTCATAAATAGATAGAGAGAGAGAGAGAGAATTTAAATACATATATAAATTAAAACCTGCTCACCCAATTTGTCTTATATAGACTCCTCCTAAATTCATGTTGTATATACTAGTTATACCCTGGGATAGCCATCTTTAAATTTATTTTTTCTTCCTCACTTTTAGGAACTTTCCTTAAGTAAAACTTCCTCTTCTCATGTTATCATTTCTTTCACACACTGATAAAGTTGGGGAATTGCCCTTTATTTATTTAGGGAATAGAAATTCTAGACCTTGTAAAATTCACTCCAGTCATACTGAACTGCCTGCGGGTCCCTGAACACAAAAGCCTATTTCATTATGTAGGGTTCTTATTTATTCTGTTCCCTCTTCCTATAATACCCTTCCAAAGTCTGTACTTTATTTGTAATCTTTCAAAATGTATCTCACATAATATCGGGAAACTATCCAGAGGCCTCTATCTAGTTTGATTTAGGGAATTACTCTGTGTTCTCAGTGTGCCTTGATGTACATCTATGATAGTTACTATAAAATTACATTCTTATATGTATGAATACTTTGTATGAATAAATCAAAAAGTACCTTAGGAATACAGAACTTGCCCAAATTTTCCCCTCTGCCCCTAGGGCCTATTATAGCATCTGTACAGAGAAACCACCTGGCAAACGTTCATAAACTGAAGTCAACTGAATTCTGTTGCGTGTTCTTCTCCTTACGGTGTTTTCCCAGATATAAAATGAAGGTATCCCCCTTAACAGTCCCTAAGTAGTTCCAAGTATCGTCCTCACATTCTCACTAACATGACTTTTACTGTCCTGCCTCACTATCTTCTTGAGTCTTCAACATTTAACTATTTGGACTTGGATACAAGGCAGATGCATGTATTGAGGAAAGAGCTGCAATCCCAAAGAAGTGTTTCTACTTTTCTTTTTTTTCCCAAACAGATGGCAAATTGAGAAGATTCACATTCAATATACTGATAAACATTTTCTCCTCTTGAGGACCTGGGTTTGTGATATTCATTTATATTAATGCTTTCAAGAAGAAAAAAAGCAGATTCTCAGTTCCTTATGAATTTGCTGATGCAGGGAAAGCAAGCGGGAGGCCCTGAGGACCCCCATGGAACCCCGGGTGTGAGTTCCTGGCATCAGCTGTTTGAGTCGCTGGAGGTCTACACTGGCTCTGATCTTTTTAATTATCTGCCAGAAGCTCCAGCTTAAAGCATAGCTCTTCCCCTCTCCTGCTTGCAATCACATGCACACAATAGTGCTCCATAAGCAATACCAAATGGCAGCACCTTGAACATTTTACCATTTCTCAGACACACACCAGCAATTTAAGCACTGCTGCCTCAACCACCTTTTCCTGCCCCCTCTCCGCTTTCCCTTTGGTCCCAGATCCCTTGATCAACCCAAGAGCAGGAGTAAAACCATGTAATTATATGCATGGACTACATCCTGAATTCAAAGTGCAACCTGGCCACTTTAACCTGTTAGTTAACTTCTCTGTTCCTCAGTTTCCATGCATGCCAGATAGAATCATAATACCCAATTCTGAATACTGAGATGAAAATGAAAATATGTTCATTTATGAGCCCTGAGGAGTTACCATTATCATATTTTCTATCTTCCTATATTTTGGTTAAAAAAAGATGGAAAAATAGCATTTATTCTCTCAGCTACTCTCAAGTTTATCTAGGCCTCATTATATTGCTGTGAAGTAGGTTTATTATTCTCAATCTACAGAAGAAGAAATTGAGGCTCGGAGAAGTTTAGAATTTTGCCAAAATTAGTAAAAGCTGCAAGTTGTGATTAAAACCCAGGTGTTTCTGAATCTAAAGCTGTGTTAGTTTTCTTCCTGGCTCCTCAAATGCCAAATGCATGCCTCCCCAGTGGCTGACACAGGAGGACAATGGTAAATAGTTATTAAATAGGTCAGCTGATAAGCCCCTCCCTTTCTCAAGCACCTTTCCACAAAGCAATGTGGTGTTTTCAGGTGATTCTGGATTTGCTGTTGTTGTTGTTCTTTTTGGTGAGATATTCGAAAACTCACAGAACAAAAATCAAAGAAGAATTAAAGCACAGATCTTTGCTTTGGCTTCAGTGTGACTAGCCCCCTTCCAAAGCGAAGAGCAGTGGAGCCCATCTCCTTCACTCGTAGCAAAGATGGTAGGTGGGACCCTCAGGCACGCCTGCATTAGGACTCTGCCTTTGCCACTTACAGCTCATTTCCTCATCTGTAAAATGGGCTATTAGTTCCCATTCCAGATTTGTCATAAACCTAAGAGAGATTCCCAGCACACAGCAGGCACTCTATAAATATCTATTCCCTTAATGATGCCTTCTCTACTTCTCTATCCCCAGTCCCACAAAGACATTCAAGCTGGGTCAGTCCTGACAATCAAGTGAATGCTCCACAACTAGAACTCTTGCTCTATAGGGGCCTGCAACACCAGTCCTACAATTGCCCTGGGGACACCCTCCCCCTTTCCCTAGGGTGCGTTTCACTGTCACATACCCACAATGCTAAGTTCCCCTCGCATCCACTCTTTGGTAGGGTCCAGTGATCAGAACCTGAAAAGACAGATTCAGAGCCACACAACACATGAGCGTATTTCTTAAGAGAAAATGTGCCTTGTTTGTAAGATTGAACACTTACCATCTATTCCATGTCTCACCCTCCACTAGCTGTCTTCAGGTCCATGAACTCATTTAGTGCTCATAAATACCAGAGCAGTTGGGGATATTATCTCCATTTTATAAATGAGATCATCAAGACTCAGAGAAGTTCTGGATTTACGCATTAATTTTACACATATTCACTGAAGACCTGCACAGCCAGGGGTCATAAAGGCAGTACAAAGATGGGTTGGTGGAGAAGGACACCACCTGATTGATATCCTATTGTGCAGCCACGAGCAATATGCTTAAGCTCGTTCTGCCTCTGTTTTCTCATCTCTAACATGGGATAGGGTTTCGTATAAGATGCAAATGCAAGAGGTGTAGAATGAAAAGCATTTAGCACGTTCTGCCCTGTAGCATGTGCTCAAAATGTATTTGCTGTTACTGATAAATAATAAGAAACAGCCCGGCTGCTTAGAAGTAGGGAACAATTAAACAAATAGTTAATTTCCATTTCACAATGGAGGGGTTAACAAGAGTCACTTCATGCACTAAGAAGGAGATAATCAACTACCAGAGGGAGGGAGGGCCCCAGATTGAAGTAACTCATTTAGCAGGCCTCTAGCATTCAGCAGTAGATGCCATGTCCCAAATACATATAACTCCCAACACAGCTCTCCTGCTAAGGAGACCTCAGTAAATGTCCCGCAGTAATTCTTTTTAGAATCAAATAAATATGTAATCTCTGTTCAAAACTGTCTCCAGTAAAGATGCAAACACAAATCAAATGCATTTGCAGTGTTTTTCATAAAAGCTTATTTATTTTGAGAGAGAGAGAGAGAGAGAGAGAGAGTCAGCATGAAGGTGGGGGAGGGGCAGAGAGAGAAAGATGGAGAGAATCCCAAGCGGGCTCCATACTGTCAGCTCAGAGCCCGATGCAAGGCTCAAACTCAACGAACTATGAGATCATGGCCTGAACTGTGAGATCAGTTCACCAACTGAACCATCCAGGTGCCCCCAGAAGACCCCTTTTTAAACGAAATAATTTAAAGTGTATAAAACTTAGTGTACCACAGATGATGAGCATCACTGACAGCAGGCTCCTGCTCCCAGATTCAGGAAGGCCTTGTCTGATTGCAAAGCTCACCTAAAGTTGCTCAAAGAGGGAAGACAAGTCTAATCATGAGAAATACCAACTCAAAACTCTGAATTCATCCTTCAGTTGTTTTCCCCCTCAATTAATGTTCTTCTTGGAGTATTTGGAAGAATCATTTCTCCTGAGAAAATATCACTGACTGACATTTAGAAATAATACAATTTCCAGCTATGAGCCATCCTTTGCATTGCCTCTGTTTTAACAAGAAAGAGAACAGAGGTAGGGAAGGGAGTGATAAGCAGTGTTCATTTACAAAGGAGTGAGGATACAAAGTTAACTTTTGAAAAATAAAATGGACCTACTCAATTTATATTGATAAGAGATACCAAATGTGTGATACTTACTACCTACCAGATCTAGGCATAGTGCCTTATGTATTTGTTTTTGTTGTTGTTATTGTTGTTTTTCATTGAATCCTTATCACAGGTGAGGTAGGTATAATTTTCCCTGTTTTTCATATGTGGAAACTAGGGCACATATTTAGGAAGTAACTTGCCCAAGATCACATGGAGAGTAAAATGCAAAGCCAGAATTTAAATTTAAGTCCTTGGATCTTGCAAGTCACATTTTGAATCACTCAGATATGCCAAACTGTGCCAGGTTGCAGATCTAAGAACCTATTTGGAAATCCTGGTATGGAAAGTGCAAAGATCCACTGGCTTCTCCTGAGACATAAACCTTGGTTCTGCTTAGTGTTGGCTAGAGTCACAGGTTCTAGTTTGTATCCCTTACCCTTAATGGAAAAAAGGGAGAGTTAACTTTTAATTTGGTCTGGATAAAATTTTTTTGTCTGTCACTGTTGAACAGATAATTGGCCATGCCTTGGCATGCAAAGTGTGATTCTGTTATTGTCAGATATCTTAAGTGTGATTAAGCTGCCTTTTCTCTGTCAGATCATCTTCTGAGAGGTAGCAGGGCATGGTCCTCACTGTAGTGAGCTTAGAGTCTGAGAAATTAATATAAAAATATAATCAATAGGGGCACTGGGTGGCTCAGTTGGTTGAGCATCCAACTCTTGATTTCAGCTCAGGTCATGATCCCGGGGTCATGGGATTGAGCCCCCCATGGAGCTCTGCACTGAGCATGGAGCCTGCTTAGGATTCTTTCTTTCTCCCTCTGCCCTTCTACCCCACTCATGCTCACTCTCTCTTGAAAATAAAAATAAAAACATTATAAAAAGAAATATAATAAATAAAAGGGATGGTAATATTTATATCCCAGGCCTGTTTGTTATAGGAATAAGGTAATAGTTTTCAAAGACCTTGGTAGAGTGCCTGGCGCATAGTAGGAATTTCACAAATGTTCTTCTCCTTCTTTGTTAAAGCAAAATAATGATTATCACAGTCATTTGTACAGAACAGAAACAAAACAGACTGTACTGTTTAACACTATATTTAATTTTTAAAAAATCTTGTTAGGAAATGAGTGGAAAATGTTTGTGCGTTTGCAGTAGAGCAGAAAACAAGGCAATTACAGATATCAAGAATTGACTGTAATAACCAGTCAGAGATGCAGAATTGCAACACAGGCTCCTAAAAGGAAGAGTGACAAAGTTTGGATTAGAGGTCAAATACATTTCAGGAGATGAGAAAAAATACAAAACCTGTCCTGTGGTTACTTCAGTAGGATAATTTAACTTGGGCAAGAGAAAAGAGATGTTACATAAAGTTTCCTGAAACATACTGGAAAAGTTAATGAATAATTTCAGGGACTATTTCATCATCAACACAGCCATCATCATTGTCAACATCATCATAAGTGTCTATTGATTTTTACCCCAAACATATAAAACTACATGAATAACAATTATCAAGTACCTGCTGTGAGTTCAACACTGCTAACGTGTTACCCAATTTAATCTTCATAGCTATACATGCTATGAATATTAACATGCTATAGATAAATAGGAGGAGTCTCAGAATTGAGCACTCGTCTCCAAAGGCTTGCAACTGAAATGTGGAAAGTATGGAGATTATTTGATATATAGGGAAAAGCTAATATGTACTGTTCATTTTGTCTTCATTGTCTTATGATCATCAGAACAGCCCATGATTTAAACATCCTCACACCCATTTTACACGTTAGGAAATTGAATTTCACAGAGTTTGACAAACTTGCCTAAAATCACAGTTATAAATGGCAGAGGAGTAGAATCCTGGTTTGTCTGATTGTGCCAAGGCTCTACACGGGAAACTAGGTAAATACTCCATATTTATAGTTAGATATGTTTAGTTTAAGACTGTCAGTCGCAGGGGAAAATCAATGATCAAAGTCATGCCTAATGGCACTGTCTTTTTCTTTCAACAAAGCCTGAATTTATTCATTTATGGTCATTACTTGTAAATAATCATGGCCAACCTGCCAGGTAAACACCTAATTATTTTGGTTGTGTTATAAGCAAATAAATTCCCCTGTCTACAAAATGACAAATGAGACCAGATCAGCAGAGAAACAATTGTTCCAGGGTTGCAAAGTCTCAGGAGTCTAATGAACAATGGCTTACTGAATGAGCAATTGCAAAACAAAGAGATTACATTAATGTGGTTTCTTTAGAAACAGAGAGCAATCCATTGGCTTTAATGCCTGTGCAATAAAGAACTTTGGCAGCTGTGGGTTGGGTGGCTGAGAAAGCACACAAGAAACCTTTGCCTTCAGCACAAGGGTCTAGGACTCTACAGCTCCCTGGACAGAACCCACCATCAAGCACTACCTCCAGGAATATATGAATCCCAGAAATTTCACCCTGAGTTTGGTGGCCTAGCCAAAGTAACAAACAGCACTTGTAATCAAGCCAAAAGCTCTCTTTGTGAGCACATACACATGCTTTCACTCTGTGAATGTCTGAACACTCAAGGCAGGAGGCATTGCATCCAGTGACCCAAATGATGAACTTTGGACTTAACCAGATCTGGATTTGAATCCAGCCTGTGCCACTTAATAGCTCTATGCTTTTGGACAAGTGGCTTACTCTTTGGCAGCTAAGGCATCTTATCTATAAAATAAGGCAACAGGGGCGCCTGGGTGGCTCAGTGGGTTAAACATCTGACTTCGGCTCAGGTCATGATCTTGCAGTTCATGAGTTCAAGCCCCGTGTCGGGCTCTGTGCTGACAGCTCAGAGCCTGGAGCCTGCTTCAGATTCTGTGTCTCCCTCTCTCTCTGTCCCTCCCCCACTCACACTCTGTCTTCTCTCTCTCTCTCTCCCTCCCTCTCTCTCTCTCTCTCTCCCTCTCTCCCTCTCTCCCTCTCTCTCTCTCTCTCTCTCTCAAAAATAAAGATTAAAATAAATAAATTTTAAAAATGGGGGCAACAGTTTCTCACTTTCTCTCAGGATTCTTGCAAGTATTAACTAAAACCAGGACAAAGCACCAAGCTGGAACAACAAACTTCAAACTTGACTGTGTGTGTGTGTGTGTGTGTGTGTGTGTGTGTGTGTGTGTGTGGTGTGTCTGATTCTGACTTTCACAGAAGACAAATCAAGTTAAGTAGCAGTGAGTTAGATATCCAGGCAAGTCATGCTCTAATCAGAACTGTGTTTTTGGACTTTGTAATTTTTCTGAAATTTTTACAAGATGGGAACTAGGGATCAACCAAAGAGCAGAGTAAATACAGTTAAACGGCTTTGAACAGATTCAGCTTGTGTGCCTGTAAGTAGCTTATCCACTCTAGTTTTAGGAAAACAGGAAGTAATAAGATTAAGGATCTAAAGCTCAAATGAAAACATAATGTCAAACCTAGTCCAAGTGGGATTTGGGTTCAGGAAAGAGATTGAAATACTCCATAAAATTAAAGGGCAATGAATAGGCTTTCAATAAACCTGATGCACATGCTTTCCCTGTATTTTGTAAACTCCTAATGGAACACTCCATGGAAAATAACAGATTGAGAGGGTTTATGAAGAAAGTCCACTACTGAGCAGGAAATATAGGCCAGGCATTTTCAGGATATCCTGAACTAACGATTTGTATGCAGCACTTACCAGTAGGGACTTAGCAAGGAATGGAGAAGTGACCTGCAAACTTTATGAGCACAGTGCTGTCAGTAGGGCACAAATCTCTAGCCCTGCTTACCCAGTGCATCCCTGTTTGAAAGATCTTGGTTATAACAAACAGTTTGAGGCAAAAGCCCTCATTGCTTATAATATCTATCAGAAAGTGTAGTTGATGGAGCGCCTGGGAGGCTCAGTCACTTAAGTGTCTGACTCTGGATTTCAGCTCAAGTCATGATCTCATGGTCTTGAGGTCAAGCCCTGAGTCAGGCTCCCTCTTGGGGTGGAGCCTGCTTAGTATTCATTCTCTCTCTCTCTCTCTCTCTCTCTCTCTCTGAGAGACATCTAAATCTAAATCTAAATCTCTATATGATTTAGACTGCAAAACAAAGTGATTCAGGCTTTAAAATAACCAATTCACTTATTGATTATATGACATAAATTATTTAAATAATTAAATTTCAGAAGTAGCCCATTAATAAAAAATCACTGCACAAGCATGTTTAGGGTAATTATAGTCATCAGCTTTAGAAATGGGTATAGATCATAATATATTTAAACCGCAGTTCATACACATTGTAAAGTCCCCTTAAAATAACATTATAAACATGTTTCACAAATATGCATTATTCTCCTTTTAAGGACAACTGAACACAATAAACTAAATTGCTAGTAAAGAAAGTAAACCTATAGTGACTTGTAAGTGAAAAGCAAAACCAACAGAAATTCCCTCAGCAACTGAAAGCAAACCTAATGTTACATCAGTGAAAAAGCCTTTTTGATCAAGTTGTAAAGTCCTCAAAATTTATTTTCTTTCTTTTTAAACTCACTTATTCATTTTGAAAGAGAGGGGGAAAAGAGAGCACGGGGAAGGGCAGAGACAGAGGAGAGAGGCTTTCCTCTGTTAGTGCACCTCAGCAACTATTAAAAGTCAGACGCTTAACCGTCTGAGCCACCCAGGGGCCTCAAAATCTCTTTTCTAAGTGTGCCCAGTAAGGGCTTTAGAACTTGCAAAGAACTGCACGTTAGTCAAACTTCTTTAAACACTACCGAAGACTCCTCAGGAAATTCTAACTTTTATGAGGCATTTCTATTTTTATCAACCACTATTCATACATTGAGTGGGTTACTAGCAAATAATATCTGATTGATTATAAAATTTAAAAAAATACAAAAAAATTTAAAAAATACAATAAAGATCAGTTATCAACTTATTAGGTAAATGCACT
This sequence comes from Panthera leo, assembly GCF_018350215.1. NCBI lineage: Eukaryota > Metazoa > Chordata > Mammalia > Carnivora > Felidae > Panthera > Panthera leo. Next base: position 40,420,504 of record NC_056693.1, read on the forward strand.
TACAGATTCAGGACTAGAATGAATGAATGAATGAATGAATGAACGAACGAACATCATCTACTACTCATTCATCATTGATTATGAACCACACACTGTTCTAAGTACTTTGTGTACGTTTGTTAGCTATCACATAATCCTTCAAATTCTTCAACAATATCAGTGGAGTAGATATTAATATCAACTCATTCAAAGACAAGGGAAGTAAGAGATTGTATTCCCTAACCTGGTTTGAGAAATTCATGGTTTCCAATTCTGTCTCCTCCACTCATTTTCTGACCTTCACAAGTCACACAATTTCTCTGGCCTCTGTCTCTACCTCTGTGAAGTATCTGAGTTTTAAACAAATAACACATGTACAATTGTTTCACCCAAGTGCATACTAGCTATTGAGTAAATGTTAATCTGAATCTGAAATTGGATTTGGCAAGAAAGAAAAAGAGATATTCAGATCCTTTAGTCTGTGGCTTTTATATTTAACTAAATATAAATACATTTTCTCATAGGTGTTTTTGAGACATTTTATATTATGATTTGCAATATCTTTATTTTACTAGCAAGCACTAAATATATGGATATTAGCAGTCTATCCTACTAAAGTATATACTTTAAATGTAGGGAAAGTATTTCTCCTTTTTGGATCATATAAGGAAACTGGATAGAATTTAGCATTGATTCACTTATAGAGGAAAATATTGAAAGTATTATATATTTAGTTTTATATTCACCATTGGAAATCCAAAGGAGATTTTTATAGATGTCTGTATATGAAATGAATGGTATTAACTGCCATTCTGAAAGGTGGGCAGTGTTTGTGATGTTGCCTTTAAAGAAAAGGACAACATAAAAATCATCAGGGACAAGGTTGCTGCTGAGACAAGATCCCAGATAGGAATATTGGTGGATATTGGTGATTCTCACTCCAAAGTGGGCATAAAACCATCAGACTCCAGGGGACTGTCTCTCATTAATCCAGTGCCTAAAACAACGACAGAAAAAATACTCCATTATATTAACTAAAACTGAACATTATCGTTGCCAAGGGGTCTTGAATACAAGCATTTGGTTTACTAAATTCAATTCCCTGATTATGGTAATTCTTTCAAATAATAAACAATAGGTATATTAATTAAATTATTCATTCATTCAAGACATTGAGATATGTACTTTGATATAATTATACCAAAAGTAGATACCCTCCTTGGTCCTTGTCCTTCTAAGATCTACACACTAGTGAAAATGATAGATGTACATAAAAAATTACACAAATTATTGTAATCTGCCCAAATCTACAAAATGTAGTGCATGACATACACTACACTGTGTGAGCCATAACACTTTATAGTCGAACAAGTGTAAAGGCTTTGACTTCTTACTTATAAAACCCTCCTGCATTTATGCCTCCATTTTCATAGATAAAAAGTCCTCTGGTCAGGCTTCCTTTTAGCTGGAGGAGAAAAAACATTCCCAATTCTGCATATATTAAGCACATATTTCTACATTTCTGCACTGACCACCCTTTTTCTCTTATCACATTCCCAATTGAGATGTGAATGAAATAAATTAGGCTAGAGTTTGAGAGTCACCCCTGGCTGTTCCTGCCTCATCAGTGTGTCTTTTTCAGGCACTTTATACAGAAAACTGAGTTCAGCCATCAGATGGTAATGTTACCAGTGTTGCAGAGATCATGTTCTTTTGGCAAAGTTTCACTAACTGTGTACATATAGAGATGATGCTGAATATGACCTCCTAATGGAGAACCATGACAATTGGCCCTTCAATGTATTTCAGCTATGTAGTGAGCAGTTTGATCAAAAAGGGTTTCCAAGGACCATTTCACAGAATCTTACAGGCAGGTACTCACAGGGCGATTCCAAGGACTGTTTTCCTGGTGTGAATCACATTACCTGGACCATCAGGTCAGAAGGCAAAACAATACATGAGTGAAAGGCAGTAGCTAAAATCCACAGAATTCTTAAAAGACAACACCTGCTTCATCACCTTTTTGTCTAAACTTCTGCCACTGTGGTCTGGCCTGAAAAGTTAGTGGAGTGGAATCAAGAATGACAAGGGTTGGAGGCCCCTGGGTGGCTCATTTGGCTGAGCGTCTGACTTCGGCTCAGGTCATGATCTCACAGTTTGTGAGTTCGAGCCCCACATTGAGCTCTGCACTGATGGTGTGGAGCCTGCTTCTGATTCTCTGTCTCCCTCTCTCTGTCCCTCTCCTGCTTGTTCTCTCTCTCTCTCTCCCAAAAAATAAACATTAAAAAAAAAAAAAAGAATGACAAGGGTTGATGTCCATGAATGTGTTCACCTGTCAGTGGAAGTGTTTACAGAAGCTAACCCTACCTCTGAAGGGGGAAGTGTGCTTGACATATTATCTAGTCCACACTCTTACAACTATCACTATAGAGCCAGCCGACACCCTTCTGTAGGTTTTCATTTTTGTAAAGATATTTTAGACCCCCATATTAAAGATATAACCAGTTGCAGGCTTTTGGGGAATGAGTTCATAATCTGGAGCCTACTTGGCCATATGGCAAATGCAAGAGAGCAAGAAAAAGTTATGTCTTCTTTTACAAAGATCTAGATACTTGAATACTATCCCTTGCTGAAATTCATCATGGAGCCAGCCATGCCATCCCAATTAAGTTTACAATGTCTATTGTTAAAAAGAATAGTTCTTACTATGTGGAAGAAATTATACCCAGCAATTCCAGCCTGTAATAGTCTGCAAAAATAACTCCTAATTGACTGTTGAGAGTAATGATAACATGATTTAAAACATAACGTCGGCACCAGAAAATTTAGTGCAGAAGACCAATCTGAGGGTTGAGCTGTCAGGAAAGCAGCCCATTGAATTTTTCTAAGCTAATTCAAATGAAAACGCTAAGATTAAAAGTGATAACACAGTGCCAATGAGATAAGAATTTCTGCAAAATTAGATTACAGCCTTCTTGTGGCCATAAAAACCATATTATCCTTGACACTACTAAATCAATCACTGCAAGAAAATTATCTTCACAAGTTCAACTAGTGCTTCTTGTTTGAACCTGAAGAGTTTGGTCTGTGTTCCTACTGGTTGAGAATCAGAAGTGGTGCTTTCTTTTACATATTTCTTGTCTGAAGAGGGATGGATGTTTCACAACCAGCTGTGTGACAAAGAAATCCCACCATTTGACCAGAGTATCACCAAAGCTATCATTTAGTTTAAAAGGAAAAAAACAAGTTTGCAAAGTATTAAATTGTGAAATGCAATAACTTTTACAACTTGTTATTTAGCTGCTTACTGGCAAGCATTGGCGACTTGTTAAAACAGAAGTTTATTTTTATGTTCCTACAACATAGGTAGCCATTTCCTGATACTTCTGTTCATTTCTCAGCAACTTCAGACATCTTTGACGAATAGGTTTCATTTAGGATATTGTTTTCCCTGTTCAGGGAGTGTTCATTTTATTGAGAAGTAGTGGCTCTGGCCTAATTCTTCAGCAGGACAACAGAGAGCAAATAGGACTCTTGCACCGATGTAAAAAAGGCAGATTCCACACAACAGGTTTAGGGCCATGACATCCTGACCATTGGCTGCTCTGGAGCAAAATGTAGATAATAAGAGCACAGACTCAGAATTTAGAGAGAAGCAAGGTTGAATTCCGCCTACATTGCATGGTAGCAATATGAGCTTCAGAAAGCTATATAATCTCTCTGCTCTGAGTTGCTTATTAGTAAAACTGATATATAATAATTATTGTAGGGCTGGTATGAGAATTAAGTACAAACTATGATGCTTGATATGTAGAGAACTTGACATATCAAATCATCATTATTATCATTTCATTATTATCATCATCAGTATTATTTTTATATCCAACTTATATCAATTAACATAAAAATTATTAAAACATATTGTCTTGTCTTCACTGTGTATAGTAACCTCTGGTTGGCTTCTCTTTTCACCTGAGTTTTAAATCTTCAAAGATAAGGATCTATTCTAATTCATCTTTGTCTTAAAGTTTTATACAACTACAGAATTTGGCATATAATAGGTATTCAATGTTTGCTAAAGATGTGACTGTTCTATGGAATTCTGTATTTTTAAAATGTACTTTATAATTAGGGCGCCTGACTGGCTCAATTGGAGGAACATGCAACTCTTGTTTGAGCCCCGTGTTTGGTGTAGTAAATACTAAAATATATATGTGTGTGTATATACATATACAGTAAAACCTTGGATTGTGAGTAACTTGTTCCGCAAGTATTCCACAAGATGAGCAAGCATTTCATTTCTAATTAATTTTAACTTGATAAATAAGCGATGTCTTGCAGTGCAATTAGTGTTATGCTGAACGTCATATGATCACAGCTGAGCCAATTGTTCTCCTCTCTCTCTTTCTCTCGCTCACTGCGGGATTGTGGGTGATCATCTCCCATGCTTGGATGCTCAGTCTCAGGCCATAGTGTTTGGCAGAAATCAGTGATTTTTCAGAACATTTGAAGGTGTCTGCAACTGACACTACTGTATTTTTCTTCACTTCAAAGCACCTATGGACAATCCTTTGCTTTTCCATTCAAGGGTAAGCTTAGGAATGCTTAGCTTCACTCTAGGTCAGGCTGCCTACAGATATTGACCCTTCTGCTGCTTTATTGCCAGTTACATTAAATACAGTATATGACAAGTGTTTATTAATACTCTACTGTAGTCAACATCCGGATGAGCATAGATAATGGCCCCCATGCAGATAGAGAGTCCATTGAGCCAATAGATTCCAACTGCAGTGATTCCATTAGTGACAGTGAAAGTCATCCTATAAAACAACCCTCCTCTCTCTTGTCTCTCTCACACCAGCCACGAAGGTTTTCAAAGCTAAGTGCAGGCTAGTTTGTTTATTTTTCTTTGTTTTGCATTTTCTTCATGATTTTATATTATATTACAGTATTGTAATCATTTTTATATGAATAGTTTTGGGTTGTGGAACAAATCATCTGAGTTTCCATTATTTCTTATGGAGAAATTTGTTTTGATATACAAGTGCTTTGGATTATAAGAATGTTTCTGGAACAAATTATGCTTGCAAACCAAGGTTTCTCTCTCTTCTCTCTCACAGAAAAATTTAGGGGAAAGTACAGAGAATTCCCATATATACTCTCCCCGACTATCAGCATTCTGCCCGAGAATGGGTCTTTGTTATAATTAATGAACCTACATTGACACATTGTGATTACCCAGTCCGTAGTTTGCAGTAGGGATTGCTTTTGGTGCAGTATATTCTATGGATTTTGACAGATGTATAATGACAGATATCCGCCATTACAGTATTATGCAGAAGAGTTTAACTGCCCCAAACTATCTCTACCTCACCTACTTATGGCTCCTTGTCCACTAACTCCTGGTATCCACTGATCTCTTTACTGTCTTCATAGGTTTTCCTTTTCCAGAATATCATACTGTTGGAATCATACGCACTGTAGCCTTTTCAAATTGGCTTTTTCACTTGGTAATATGCTTTTAAGTTTCCATATCTTTTCATGGTCTTGATAGTTCATTTCTTGTTAGCACTAAATAATATTTCACTGTCTGGGTGTACCACAGTTTGTTTGTCCATCACCTACTGAAGGACAGCTTGGTTGCTTCCAGGTTTTGGCAATTATGAAAAAAGTTGCTATATATATATATATATATATATATATATATATATATATATATATATCCATATGCATGTTTTTGTGTGGATATATGTTTTGAACTCATCTGGTAAATACCAAGGAGTATATTTACTGAATCATATTGTAAGAAAATGTTTAGTTTTGTAGGAAACTGCTGAACTTGCTTCCAGAGTGGCTGTACCATTTTGCATTCCTTCCAACAATGAATGAAAGCTCCTGTTGCTCCAACTCCATCCTTGTCAGCATTTTGTTGGTATTTTGTACTTCTAGCCATTCTAATAGGTGTGTGGGTTATCTGGTTGGTGATTTCATTTGAAATTCTATGATGACATATAATGTTGGACATATAAACTATCTGCTATATGTGTATCTCCTTGGGTGACGTGTCTATTCAGGTCTTTTGCCCATTTTTTAATTGGATTGTCTCTTTTCTTGTTGTTGAGTTGTAGAAGTTCTTTGTATATTTTGGATACCAATCATTTATAAGATGTCTTTTGCAAATATTTTCTCTCATTCGGTGATTTGTCACCTCATTTTCTTGATGTCTTTCACAGAGCAGAAAATTTTAATTAAATTTTTTTTTCATGTTTGTTTTATTTTTGAGAGAAACAGAGACAGAGACAGAGCATGAGTGGGGGAGGGGCAGAGAGAGAGGGAAACAAAGAATCTGAAGCAAGCTCCAGGCTCTGAGCTGTTATCACAAAGCCCGATGCTGGGCTCAGACTCATGGGCTGTGAGATCATGAGCCAAAGTCAGTTGCTTAACCAACTGAACCACCCAGGGACCCCAGAAAATTGTAATTTGAATGAAGTTCAGCTTATCAATTATTTCTTTTATAGAACATACCTTTGCTGTTATATCTAAAAATCCATTGCCATGCCCAAAGTCATCTAGATTTTCTGTTAGGTTTTATAGTTTTACATTAAATTTATGTCTGTGGTCCATTTTAAGCTAATTTTTGTGAAGGGTGTATTATGAACTGAATGGTGTCTTCCCAGAATTCACCAGAATTCACCAGAATTCCCAGAATTCAGGTTGAAACTCTAAACCTCACTGTGGCTATTTTTAGAGATAGGACCTTGTAAGAGATAAAGTTAAGCAAAGTCAAAGGGTGGGCCCCTAATCCAACATGAATAATGTCCTTATAGGAAGAAGAGCCACAAGAGATGTACACATACACAGAAAAGCCCTTGTGAAGTTGCAGCAAGAAGGGAGTAGACAGTAAGCCAAGGAGAGGGGTCTTAGAAAAGTTAATTATGTTAACACTTTGATCTTGAACTTATAGCCACCCAGTCTGTACAGTGGCTGCCCTATGTGATTAATGCAGATTATAAAGCCCGTTTCTAGATTTCTTGTCTGTTCTTTCTTTTTTTTTTTTTTTTTTGGGGGGGGGGGTGTGGATGTCTAGTTGTTACAACACCATTTGTTGAAAAGATTGTCTTTTCTTCTCTGTATTACCTTTGCTGCTTTATCAAAGGTCAGTTGACTATGTTCATATTGGTTTCTGTTTCTGGACTGTCTATTCTGTTCCATTGATCTATATGTATATTCTTTTGCCAATATCATAATCCCTTAATTATTATAGCTTTACACTAAGACTTGAAGTGGAGTAGTCCTTCCTCAATATTGTGTTGGATACTCTGGGTTTTTGCCTCTCCATATAAACCTTATAATCAGTTAATCGATTACGACAGAATAATCTGCTGGGACTTTGGTTGAGATGGCATTGAATCTATAGGTCATGTTGGGAAGAACTGTCACCTTGACCATACTGAGTCATCTTCGTGGACATGGAATATCTCCCCATTTATTTCTTTCTTTGATTTCTTTCATCAGGATTTTGTACTTTTCCTTATATATAGATATCAAACACATTTTGTTAGATTTATTACATTTTATTAAATTTTGTGGGGTGCTGATGTAAACAGTATTGCGTTTTTAATTTCAAATTCCATTTGTTCATTGCTGATACATAGGAAAGCAAGTGACTTTTTTACATTAACCCTTTATCCTACAACTTTGCTATTATTGCTTAGTAGTTACAGGGTTTTTTGTTGATCCTTTGGATCTTCTACATAGACAATTATGTCATCTCCAAACAAAGACACTTTTATTTCTTCCTTCTCAATTTGTATGTATTTTCTTTGCTTTTCTTATTGCATTAGTTCTTATTGCATTAGGTAGGACTTCCAGTAAGATGCTGAAAAGGAATGCTGAGAACAGATATCCTTGCCTTGTTCCTGATCTTATCAGGAAAGCTTCTAGTTTCTCACCACATTTTAATTTTTATAATGATTTTACATGTCAAAATCATACTCAGACATGGACAATGTTTAATTAAGTTAATTGCTTGTGTTTCTGTGTATGTTTATCCATAAATTGCTACACATTACTACCTGTCATGCACTTAGAAAGAACCACCTCTCTCTTGGCTAGAGTCTGTTTCCTAATGAAATTAAAATTTATTCCAGAAGCAGGACATGTCGTATTTTTCTTTACCACTTAGTTTTATAAATTCTTGGCTTTACGAATCTTATCATTATATTTATATTTTGTTTATACTCTCCCTTTAGTCCTGTCCATTCTTCCACAAGGAGGGTAAGACATAGAATCTGAGAATCTCCAACCCCCCCTTAATTCTGCCCTTCTTAAAATGTAAAGCAACACTGCATTAAATTTTAAATGGAATTTAAAGTAAATGCAACAGCTCTGGTTTAAATGTGTCTTTCTTGTAGACAAACAGAAAATTTGTGAAAAATTAACAAAACAATTTTAATGCTATACACTTGGGAAATAGTACTGTAGGCTTAGGTAACAATAACAAAGAAGTGAGTGAGATAGAAAAATTATTTTGATTTAAATTCCAAGGTAGCAAACTAATTGAAAAATGCATAAATTATTATTGAGTTCCTCAGATTTGGCATTTGATCTCATTTTATTGTATGCAGTTCACAAGTTGGAGGCTGCAGTCAGCTTTATTTATAGCCATAAAGGGGTTGATCGTGTATTCTATCTGTGGAAACTAAAATATTGTGACCAATCTTGCAAGATATTTCATTTTTAAAAATACAATTAATGATATTTCTAGGTAGCAGCTTGGTTGTGGTACTACTAAAAGGTGCCAAAAAGACTTCAAACTAACACTAATACAACTCAGGTAAAGATACTAGAAACCTAGAAAAGTCTTTCATGACTCTAGTTTGGTTGGTTATATGAGAATAAGAAAGTGTCTATAAGCTGCAAAATATGAGCAGAGCCTCAAATTTTCATTTTAGAAAAAAAAACAGCCCCTAAGAAAAGTACTATTTTTAAAAACTTCTTTCATCCCATTTTTCAACTATGATTTTAAACCTTATTAGTTTTTAAAAGAATGGTGTTTATTCCTGATTTGTGCATGTACCGGGAAAACATAAGAAAGTAGTCCCACAGTGGTTAAAATATTGAAGGTATTATTTGCTTTGAATGTTCCCCTGTGTTCATTAAACTTTACTAGATAGGGTAACCTTGAGCAGTGCCTGCATCAGATTGCTTAGAATTCCAAATCTGATCTGTAAAATCACCTCCAGTGTGTGACTGGGTTTACTATGTAATTTTTCTTTTCAAATATGCCATTATTGTAGTCTTGCACCTAAACCCTAAGAATGCTGTTATTAACTTGCTTTTAAGGTCCTCAATAAAGCAACATTTAGGATGTACATAAAAACACTGCATTTTTATTAAACAGCCCTAGAGGAAGGAAAGGTTATTTTAACAGTTACATCAACAGTATGGTTCTGTGGTTCTATTCAGTTAGCATTGGCTTGCCATCCTCCTTAAGTACTGGCACCAGGCCCAAGTGTACTTATTAATAGACTTTTATTTTTCTACATTTTTCCCAATATCACAAAACTGTGGTAAGAAAACTTCCTAGATTTTTCAAGGTAGGTACTCTGTCCTCAATCCCTCTGTCTCTCTCTCTTTCTGTCTAACCCCTTTCTCTTCATTCCCTCTCTCCCTTAACCCTTAAGCTCCCTGTTTCTTAAGGATAAAACACACACAGAAGAATAGAGATGATAGATAGATAGATAGATAGATAGATAAGAAAGATAGAGATGATAAATGGAACTATAAAAATATATCAGCTAGGGAATATTTAATGGTGATGGAAAAGCAAACAGATTTGAAAATTTTTTTTAATTTAAAATTAATAGAATTAGATGATTGTTATGGATGTGAGCAAATGCCAGAAGTCAAAAGTTAATAATATAAAAGAATTAGTAGGTTCAAAGGAGATGCGGTTGAATATAGCTCAGTGTCATTTAACGGGTAGTATGCGTCATATACTGTACTGAATGTGTTTTCATATTCTGTTCCATTTGATCCATAAATCCTCTTAGAGTTAAGGAAACTGAGTTCCAGGGAGGCTAAGAAACTTGCTGAAGTTCATATCTATAAGAAGTGCTGAGTACAGATTCATGGACAGACATTCTGATGCCAGAGACCACTCTGTTAATAAACATCACCTTCTGGCATGCTGAGTTTGCAATGCCTAGCTCATCGCGGTGGAAATGTCTAATAGTATGTTGGATACAGGATTCTGAAACTCAGAGAGGATGGGTTTTGTCATTTGGTTGAGTTACCCAGGGGGCAACAGCATGTTTAAAGTCATGGTGCACAGGATAGAGTGCTGGGAAATATCAACATTTAGGGAGGAGAGAAAATGAAGTAATGAGACAGAGAAGTAACATTTACAGAAAAGAGAAGAGGAGTCAGAGAATTCATAGTATCCAATGTCAAGGGTGGTAGGTAGTTTCTAAGTAGTCAATGCCTCCTGCAACATCAATGCCTACTACAGCACACAGCAGAACAGTTAGTTATAAGAAAGGATCATCATGTTTATTTGGGTACAGACACTTAGAAGACTCTTTCCAACCTTCACCAAGGACAGTTCTAGTAAAGAATTGCAGAAAGATGAAGGGAAAGAAAGGGAATAGGTTGATGGAGAAGAATAGTGGTGTTTTAGAGAACTAAGAATATAAGAGTACCCAGCACCTGCTTTTATACATAGTGTGATTATCACAAGCATTATTATGTTCAGGCATATTATTTTTTTACAGTGGAGCCTGTGCTTGGAGTATCACACAGGAATTTCATGCAGAGATGCTTCAAGAAATAATCTAGACTGTGACCTCCAAATTTTTAGCAGTGGGGACATGTTTTAATGGAATCACATTTTAAAGATTTTTTTTTCATTTAAGTCTCAGAATATGCAAGAGATATATTTCAGTCACCAAAAGAGCTTCAATTTGGTAAAGCAAAAATGCCACAATCTTTTAAAACTGGTACTTTTTCTAAAACTGAAAACTTCACACATTTTACATTTCATTTGCTAACTTTCACAGCAGGCCTCCCAAAACCCAACTTCCTACTGAAGTGTGTTTCCAAGCAATTTAATTTGGAAATTGAGAGCTGTCTTGACCTTTTCATGGGTTTTAAACTCTGTGTCCTGAAAGACTTCAGAGACAACACTCCACAGGTGACCAAACATTCCAGGATAATAGTGCCCCTGTTTTTAGACAGCATTTTCTATAACTAAAAATTAGTCAATCAGTTCTCTTTTAAAAGGTCTTCTGGACAAGCAGTTTTTACATTTGAGTTTGTATGGCATTTACCACATTGTGTGTTCCATTAAGTATTATTACAAGGCCTTTTACATCTATGAATGCATGGCACTGAAACAGAAAATGCCAGTTGTCCCCTCTGGATTCAAGGCTCTGAATCAAGAATCACAAAAGTATAGAAAGATAGCATTTTAAGATGCTCTGTACGGTAAGGAAACTTAGCCCTTTCTCAGATGTTTGCTGAGGCTCCACTCAGAGTAAATTAACTTTTACTGAACAGTAAAGATTTGAGCTGGGGAAACCACTAATCATTTCCACATGTTTTATTTATTCAAGTTTTCCAGAACTCATTTTTTTAAAGAAAGAGTCTTCTTTTATAAGTGGTTAAAAAATATGGATCTGGATCACTAGCCTCATTTTACAGCTGAGGCAAAATGAGACCTAAAGACAAGATGGCCTGCCACAGGTCACATCATCAGTTAGTAGGAGAATGTGTTCTTTGAGCTTCAAGCTAAAGAAACCAACTTTAACCTACTCAAGAAAAAATGACAATCCTTTGGAGGATGCTAGAGTAGCCAAAAGAATCAAAAGAAAAGTTTAACAACCAAAGAAACCAGGGTAGCTGCATGAACAGCAGTTGTCAGACCTTCTGTCCAGAATATGTCCATAAAGAGACTCTGCTTCTATAGCATCAGCTGATGTGGTCCACTCTCTCCTTAAGCTTCCAGTTCCTGCAGGGGAAAATCTGACTGGCTGAACTTTATTGGCAGGTATATCTGCTCTGTGTCTCAGGTCTATGGCTTGGGGTTAGCATAGCAATGGCCAAATTCTTGTAAGTCTTATACTCAACTGTGATTCCCATGTGGCATGGTGTGCTCATTGCCTGGTCTCCTACTACCATTGTCTTTGCTGACACAGCATCACTTGTGGGGGCTTTTTAAAAAAAATCAGTACTTAGGCCCTTCCCCCATATATATTTCACTTACTCTGGGTGAGGCTGGGACCTGTTCATTTGTCTGAGATGATACTGCCTCCAGCAGAAGTTGGGGAAGAAGGAAAGGAGTAATGATTGCAAGAGAATGACATCTCTTTCTTGACAAAGAACTGAGACCTGCCAACCCCTTTATTCCTATATGGAGTGAAGATCAGATTAAGTAAAGGAACCTGTTTTAAAATTATGATTGCAAAGCCCCATTTCAAACCCACTGAAAAAGTGAATATGTAAGAAGCATCCCATGGAACCTGTATTTTTAAAACTCTCCTTAGGTGCTTCTCATATAGACACCCCTGCAGTGGACCTGTAACATAACCTGCACTGGACCTATAATTCTGAGATCTAGATCCATGACTGTGATCATTCTAGGCCAGTGGTTCTTACATGTGACCATCCATCAGAATCACCTGGAGGGCTTGTTAAAATACAGCTTGCTGGGCCTCACCCTCAGGATTTCTGATTCGGTACATCTGAGAATTTCATCTGATTCGGTACATCTGAGAATTTTTTCACCTGTTGATTCTGGTGCTGCTGGCTCAGAAACCACATTTTGAGAATCATACCCTTAAGAGATTAGAGCTTATTCTCTCATGGAACCCTGACTGGAAAAGTCTTCTAAAGTCAAATAAGTGACTGTGATCCTGGAGTAAGGCAACAATAGAGAGAGCTCCTGCAGAGGAGGAGGAAGCAGCATAGTCAGTGAAAAAAGAAACAGTTCATGCATGTTGAGAACACAGTTCTGTTGCACAATGTGAAGCATTACTGAACCTGCAGTCTTCTGATTAGGCATGTCTTAATTGCACCCAACATGGTTGGTGGTGTTAATACTTGGTGCACTTTTTTTTTTTTTTGAAGTGAGTCCTTCTACACGGTTCCATATCTTTCTAAGAGAAGACCAGCACTTTTGGACACTGGTCATACCATCTCTTTCCAAACATTTATCATGAGTTTCTCTCACTATCTGAATGGATGTTCATTAAATTATCCTAAATCATTAAATTAATCATGACTCATTTGTTGCTTCTCCATTTCTCATTGCTTTGAATGTGGATTCTGCACTGTGCTGGGCACTGAGAAAACAACATGAAACTGAGAGATTTGTTTTTTTAAAGATACATTACCCATATAAATACACACTTACGTGTTATATACATATTTTTATATACTCGAACAATGAAGTATAAATAAAGGAGTGGTCAATACTATAAGAAGATGCCAGGTGTCTGGAAAGGTCAGAGAAGCTTTCATATAATTCAGCATTTAGATGTATATAAGTTGATATGGTGGGTGAAGGGAATTGTCCCAGAAGGGTAACAGCAGAAATGAAGTCAGGGACATCCAGACAGCCAACACACACATGAAAAGATGCTCAACATCGCTCATCATCAGGGACATACAAATCAAAACCACAATGAGATACCACCTCAAATCAGTCAGAATGGCTAAAATTAACAACTCAGGAAACAACAGATGTTGGTGAGGATGTGGAGAAATGGGAACCCTCTTGCACTGTCGATGGGAATGCAAACTGGTGCAGCCACTCTGGAAAATACATGGAGGTTCCTTAAACAAGTAAAAATAGAATATCCGCTGACCCAGAAATAGCACTACTAGGAATTTATCCAAAGGATACAGGAGTGCTGATTCATAGTGGCACATGTACCCCAATGTTTACAGCAGTGCTGTCAACAATAGGCAAATTATGGAAAGAGCTCAAATATCCATCAACTGATGAATGGATAAAGAAGATGTGGTTTATATATACAATGAAATACTACTTGGCAATGAAAAATAATGAAATTTTGCCATTTGTAACAATGTAGATGGAATTAGAGGGTACTACGCTAAGTGAAATAAATCAGCAAAAGGCAGATATATTTTTCACACATATGTGGAATCTGAGAGATTTAACAGAAGACAATGGGGGAAGGGAAGGGGGAAAATAGTTTCAAACAGAGAGGGATACAAACCATAAAAGACTCTTAAATACAGAGAACAAACTGAGGGTTGATGGGGGGGGAGGAGCAGGGGAGAGGAGAAAATGGGTGATGGGCACTGAGGAGGGAACTTGTTGGGATGGGCACTGGGTGTTGTATGTAAGTAATGAATCATGGGCATTTACTCCCAAAACCAAGAGCACACTGTATATACTGTATGTTAGCTAACTTGACAATAAATTATATTTAAAAAAAAGAAAGAAAGACAAGAAAGAAAGTCAGATAATGAAGAGAAACCTATGGTCAAGCAACAAAGACTATCTTGTCTCTGAAGGGAAAGAAGATGAATACCTATCTTGGAGGTCCTCGTGGGCCATGGTGAGGTGATGGGCAGACACTAAAGGATAGTCTGCAGAGAGTTAAGTCAGTGGCACTTGTCCCTAATATCAGAATCACTTGGAGAGCTACAAAACAATACCAGCACCTAGGCCTAATTCCAAAGTAATGTAATTGGAATCTCTAGAGATAGACCTAGGTCCTCAGTACTTTTTTTATAGCTTTCCTGCTGATTCTCCTATCCAGCAATGGGTAAGAATGAACAAACTATAGCATCAGATTTGCTAATAGTCAACGTGGTCTGGGATACTGGTTCAAGGGCTGATTGGAATGGACAATCTAAAAGTGTGGAAGGCAATAAGCAGGTTTGTGTTAAGTCCTGAACTTCGCAGTTTCAGTTGAAATGGAGAAGAATGAGCTATAAGAAGGATGTCAAAGAGGCAGGGTTTACTGAATGAGATTTCTGATTGAAAGCGTTGGACAAGAGGATTGGAAGGGACCAGCAGAATCCCCAAGTCCCTGCCTTGGCCACACCTCATTTAGTTTTCCCTTCTTTTCAATTCCTTAGTACTTGCCTGGACAAGTTCTATGAACCACATACAAATTGAGCAAGACATTGCCTTCCTATATTCCAGGACTGGTCATCTCCCCAGCGCAATCATCTTACTCCTAAGTTCTTAGCAACATGTCATAGAATTTTCCTTCTGGTTTGAAAACCAGTTATATTTTTTTTATGGCAAATAACCACTTTTGGCAATGACAGCATTTACATAAGAGTGAAGCTACTCCATGTTTTTTTCCCTTCTATTTAAAGTACATCTACATCTGGAAAAAAAGGGGGAAGGTAAAGTCCTTACTGAAATTCAATGCATGGTTTAATAACCCTATTTGTCAAAATGTCAGCTGCCATACACCCAGCACAGGCTAATATTGTTTCTTGAAACTGGGGAACTTGCCAAATTTGAAGACAGTGTCTATAAAGGGAGTTCTAAGTATCCAAGAATGAACAAATTTCTCCTTTTCTATAAGTTGATGTCTTCTAAGACAAAGATATAGGAAAAAACAGGATGGGGCTGCATTATCTTCTAATTGTGATGCAGTCATTGCAGAAATAGATTCTGAATCTCCCATTTTCATGGACAATGCTTTTAATGATTTTTTTTCAGAAGCAATGAGTTTGGGTAGACATACAGGTTAATACTGGTATTGCAATAATACTGTCAACTTCTACCCCCACAAAAATTCTATGAAGTAGACACATGAGGGATTGTTACATTTTTCGAATGATGAAAAATCTAGCTCCTCCAGCATCACAAAGCTGGGAAGGCAAGAACCAAACCACAGTTTTCAAATTCTGAGTCCTAAATACTTTGTTCACCTGCTTTTTCACCTCCACTTTTAGACTCCTCAGTAGCCTGTCCTAACCCATTAGGGCTGCTGGAACAAAGTACCATGAACTCAGTGGCTTATAAACATTGGACATGTGTTATAGTTCTGGAGGCTAGAGGTCAGAGCTCAGGAGGCCAGCATGGTCAGGTGAAGGACCTCTTCACAGTGGTAGACTTTTCACTATATCTTCAGCTGTGGACGGGCAAGGGAGTTCTCTGGAGTATTTTATAAGGGAATTAATCTTGTTCATGTGGTCTCTGCCCTAATGACCTAATCAGCTCTCAAAGGCCTCACCTCCTAATACTATCACCTTGGGCTCTAGGATTTCAACTTATGAATTTGGGGAGAATCTAACATTCAGACCATAGCACAGCTCATTCTGGGAAAAGTTTGGCCTTGAAATCACAAAGATGTTTTTAAAACAGTACTTCTCCATTAATTGTGAGCTGCAGCTCCCTACTCACCAGTCTGAGCCTAAGTGTGCTCACTTTTACATTTGGAAGAAGATACACGTGTCTGGGGATAGTTTTGGAGACAGAGTAAGATACCTGATGTTATTGCACCCCCAGCCCTCATCCTCCCCCCACCTCAAGACACACACACACACACTCCATCATTTATGAAATTCTGAGAGAGTAGTGATTTTGCTTTAGTTCCTATTGAATCTGCCCTGTCTGGAAAGGACATCTTCAATGATGGAAGAAGTGACTTTGTAAAACACTTATGTATCTGAAACCTGGTACATGCTATTTACTTCCTCTTCTGTATTTTTCTCTTTTACATACTTAATTGTAGAAATCTCTGAGGAACTAATTTTATAGTCTACTTTGTCTGGCAGACAAGTTTCTCTAGCAACCTCAGCAGAGATCAAACACATGGATTGAGTGCACATCCATGGGGGCAGCTGGTATCTGAGGCAGTATGTAAATAATAAATTTAGCATTTGATAATCTCACATAGGTCTTCTGATTATATTAACCTAGACAACTTATAATAATTATGATAAACAGACATTGTCATTAAATATAGCAGCCATTTGATAAGATTAAGCATAATGTAATATGTCTTCCTTTCCTCCCAATTCAGTATAATAAATTACCCTTAGGCTCCTAAATGAAGCATTTTATAATTGAGCAAAACAGATCGATTTTTAGGGGTACTTATTTATATGCAAAACAGACTTTTTGAGAATGGTAAACTTGATTAAAATCTCTCTAAGTGCAAATCACAAATAACTTCTTCTCACAAGCCATAACTATCCTATTAATGTATAATTTATTGCATACAAGGATAGTAAAATTCTAATGTGCTTATGATCCAGATGGAAGAAAGAGTTAAATAGGGAAAATAGCAAACAATATAAAAAGGGAAGAAAATGGAACTGAAATTTGACAAATATTGCACAAGATAGTATCCCAGCTGGTACAGATGGCTATAGGAAAACAGATATTGGGATAGGCTATCACAGTCAAGTCAATGTCAGCAGAATGTAAAACGAGGTAAGCTTCCATAGAAGTTCTAGATTTAGAGATGAAAATTAGATGTGGAAAACAACTTGGCAAATGTGACCTCTCTGAGTCTGTTGGTACCTCCTTAAAATCACCGGTCCCCTGGGGTGCCTGGGTGGCCCAGTCAGTGATCTCACAGTTTGTGAGATTGAGCCCCCCATCTGGCTCTGTACTGACAGCATGGAGTCTGCTTGGGATTCTCTCTCTATCCCCTCTCTCTGCCTCTCTTCCAATTTGTCTCTCTCTCGCGTGCGCGTGCTCCCTCTCGCTCTCTCTCTCTCTCTTGCTCTCTCTCTCAAAAAACAAACATTAAAAAAATAAAATCACAGGTCCCTTTGGCCACTACCCAAAAACTAAAAGATGATGTCCTAGGTGAGCAGACTTTTGCTCAACTGTATGCCATTCAGAAAAAAGGAAATATGTGGCTTTTAACCAAAAGGACTCATAAGTAACAGGATTCTCCCGTGTATCATTAAAGGACAAGGCTCAATTTATGTCAGTCATGGCCTGTGCAAATACCCTGTTAGACCATTATGGCTTTCCTGGATCCTACTTAAGAAGTGAATCCAAGGGAGGTGGAAGAGGACTTATGAATTCAAAATCTCTGATTCATGGCCTCTAACCAGCCTCTTCATGAACATACATGTTATACTCACATAAAATTAATTTCATTCCTTATTCAGAAATAGGAAATACTACCAACAGGCATACCCCTTATTGAGTCAGAGCACATAGCACTATTTCTTCTCTAAATAAAAGTGTGCATTCAAAAAGGACCTTCATATTCTCCCATGCTTGTGGGCATATATTCACACAGTGGGATGGCTCCCAGTGCTGATTTGCCTTCATCTAGGCTTGAACAAGAACCTTGTGCTGTTCACAATTCAGTATTTATCCATTCACTCAAAAATGCTTGATTTGTCAATAATGTGTGGTTTTTCATCCTGTGTGCTAAGTGAATTTTTTAAATTCTTTTAGATAGTTTTAAATTATGATATATTTTAACTTTACACAAACAAAAATTATAAACAATACCTATGATTGATAAAAACCCATTTTATTTAATGTGTATTTATTAGACCTGTGCAAGGGGGGAGCATTCAGCTCTGGGGATGCAGTGATGAACAAGATGGGCATGGCCCCACTCTTAAGAAGAGAGGTGATAGTTTCTTCTCAGTGACATGACAGTCAAAGCCCAGGGCGATGGAACCATATGGCAGAGTGAAGGAAGGCTGCCTGGAGGGTGAAAAAGGAGTTAGTAAAGCTAATATGTCTTTCTTTATTCTGTAGTCAGCATAATAAATTGCACTTAAATTGCAGAATGAAGCATTTTATACTGGAGCAAAACAAATCAATTTAGAGTCTATATTCAAAAGGAAAGTAGGATTTTTGAGACTGATAATACTGAGTTGGGTCTATCATGCATGCTCCGGGAGGATGGAATCAGGTGTGCAAGGTCCAGGCCACTGCTTTTCTCACCTAAGATGCCTCAGGTAAACAGTGATGAAGGAAGTGCTCAATGTTCGGTCTGGACAAGGAACCCCTATACAGAGAAGGGTACAATACAGGTACAGGTGCTATCAGCCTAATCACTATTGGTTCTTTTCAAATGAAATATCTTAAAAGCATTTAAACTGCTGACAAGCCCAGAACAGGGTATTTCGATAAGATGGATCTATGTAAATTTAATTGTTATCCCAGAGTACTCATTTTTTTCTGGCTGAACAGGACTGTTGCACTCACTGCTTCTATTTTGATAGAAAGCAGTGGAGAAAAAGGATGCTTGATACTACATGCCTTTAAATAGTTTCAGGTTTGAACGGCTTTCTGCAAAGGGCAGATTGTGATGGTTTCAGCAGGTAGATATAGGAGGCAGAGAGAGCTGGACCCACAGCTGGAATGCTTGGGTTTGAATTCTCAGCGATGTATTTTATGTGGTCTTTCATAGCTACCATTATGGAAACTTAGTTTGCTCATTGGTGAGGTGGACATAGAAATGCATTCCTGTCAGAGGGTTTATAGCTGCACCAAACAACACAGGACCTGTAAAACGTATTCATGCTCTAAAAGTAGTACAAAAGTTTTGGATCATTGGGTTCAAGTCAGAGTTCCTGAGAGAGCAGGGTTTTCCAAACTAATTCATTGACCTGTAAATTTGCACTATGGACAATTCCCTAATTGACACCATTTTGCAAAATACCTAATCAGTCTTCAAAATTGTCAAGTTTATCAAAAACAAGGAAAGTCTGATGAACTGTTACAGGCAAGAATAGCTTAAGGAGACGTGAGGACTCAATGTGATGTGGTGTCCTGGATGAGATCCTGGGACAGAAAAAGGGCACAAGATAAAAACCAAGGAAATCTAGCATAGACTTTAGTTAATAATAATGTCTCACTGTTGGTTCATTCATTTTAGCATATGTACCATAAAGATATTAATAATAGAAGAAGCTGGTTGTATGGAGTGTATGGAAAGTCCAGATCTTCATAATTTTTCTTCAAGTCTAAACCTTCTTTTTTAAGCAGAAAGTTTATTTAATTCTTAATTTTTACTTTCTTTTAATTTCTTTTTGAGACAGAGAAAGACAGAGTATGAGCAGGGTAAGGGCAGAGAGGGAGACACAGAATCTGAAGCAGGCTCTAGGCTCTGAGCTATCAGCACAGAGCCCAATGTGGGCCTTCAATTCATGAACTATGAGGTCATGATCTGAGCTGAAGTCAGACACTTAACCAACTGAGGCACCCAGGCACCCCTAGAAAATTTATTTTAGACATTTTAAAAATAGCATTATGGAGAATACCCATTCATGGATTTAGCCAATATGTATTTGGTGACTACATGTGCCAAACACACTGTTCTAGGAACTGCTGATGGAGTGATAAACAGTTGAAGTTCTAGCCCTCCCCCAAAGAGTTTATACATCAATAGGGGAAGGAAAATAAAATGTAAATATAAATTATATTGTAGAGTGCTAAATGCTGTGAGAAAATAAACAGCATAAGAGTTATAGGGGAAAGAGACTGACAAGGTAGGCAAGACCTCTTAGAGGAGAGGCCCTTGAACAGGGTAAGGGGTGGGGTGAGGACGCAGATGGCCGTGCAGATTCCTAAGATGAGAGCTTCCTAGGAAGAGGTAACAATAAGTGTGAGATCTCTGAGACCAGAAAAGGCTAGGGGAGACCTAGGAACAGGAAGGAACCCACTAGCAAAAAGGAAAAACAAGGAAAAAGCCAGGTAGGGTCAGAATGTAAGCAGATGAAGTCAGAGAGGTAGGCAGGCGCCATATTGTGTAGGACCTTACAGAACGAAATAAGCACTTTGTTATTCTGAGTATGTTGAGAAGACTGTAGAAGATTCTGTGCAAGAGAGAGAAATGATATTTCCATTTACCACTATGTCTCTATGAAAAATGTCAATCATAACAAAAAGTGGAATAAATTTTACAGTGAATACACAGGTATCCATCACTTAGATTCTGTAATTGTTTTGCTGTAGTTGTTTTAGCACATATCTATCTATCCATCTGTCGATTCATCCATCAACCTACCTTATTTTTTGATGCGCTTCAAATGAAGTTTCAGACATTAGTACAATTCTTCCCAAATACTTCAGCATGATATCATTAACTAAAGTTCAACATTTGTTTGTGGCATTTTGTATTTGGAATAAAATTACACATATAAAAATGCACAAACCTTAGGTATATCAATTCCTTGACAAATGTATACATCTGTGTAATCAAACTTCTTTTCAAATATAGAATATCACATCACCCTGAAAAATTATCTCAAGCCCTTCTCAGCCCATCTTCATGCCCACTCACTTTTATGTTCCAGATTTATTGAGTTATAATTGACAAAAGAGTAAGCTATTTAAAGTTCACAGTGTGATGATTTGATACACATATACATTATGAAATTACTTCCCCATCAGGCTAATTAACACATCCTTGTCCCCATGTATTTAGCTTTTCATTTTTTGTTTTTGTTGAGAACATTTAAGTCCTATTCTCTTAGCACATTTCAATTATACAATACAATACAGTCACCATTTTATGTATTAGATCCTCAGACATTGTAACTGAAAAGTTCATACTTTTTACCATCTCCCCATTTCTCCCAACGGCCCTCCCCCACCTCTGGCAACCACTTTTCCAGTCTGTTTCTATCACTTCAACTTTTTTTTCCCCCAGATTCCACATATAAGTGATACCACATGGTATTTGTTATTCTCTGGCTTTTACTTAGCACAGTGCCCACCCAGGCCCGTCTATGTTGTCACATATGGCAAGATCTCCTTCTTTTTTAATGCTTAATATATTCCAGTGTGTGTGCGTGTGTGTGCATGTGTGTGTGTGTGTGTGTGTGTGTGTGTGTGTGTTTGTGACATTTCTTTCAGCCACTCATCCATCAATGAACGCTTGGCTTATTTCCATACCTATTGTGAGTAATGCTGTTGTGAACATGGGCTGCATGTATCTCTTTGAGATAATGATCTCATTTCCTTTGGCTATATATCCAGAAGTGTAATAGATGGATCACATGGTAGTTTTAATTATCGGTGTACTGTCCATAATGTTTTCCATAGGAGCTGTACCAGTTTGTAATGAGTGTAAACTGACAGTGTAAACCAACGGTCTATGAGGATTTCTCCTTCTCAGCATCCTCACAACACGTGTCACATCTTATCTTTTTGATAATAGCCATCCTAACAAGTGCGAGGTGCTATCCCTTGCTGGCTTTGGCTTGCATTTCCCTGAGGGTTAGAGTTGTTGAGTACCTTTCTATGTACCTGTTGACCATTTGTACGTCTTCTTTGGAAAAAAAAATATGTATTCAGGTCCTTTACCCATTTTTTAACTGGATTATTTGGTTTTTGCTATTGATCTGCATGAGTGCCGCCTCCCTTTTTTAAAGACAACCTATGATACAGTTATTCCAATTCTGGGCATTTAACCAAGAGACATGAAAATATATCCACAAAAAGATTTGTTTGAGAAAGTTTATAGCAGCCTTATTGATAATACTCCAAACTAGAAATGTCCCAGTTATACTATCAACAGGTAAATCTATAAAATAAGTGGTATATTCATACAATGGAATGCTCATAGCATTAAAAAGAAACAAACTACTAAGGCAGAGAATAAGATGGATAAATCTCAAACACATTGTACTCAGTAAAAGAAGTCCGACAAAAGAATACACGTACTGTACAATCCTATTTAAAAGAAGTTCATGAACAAGAAAAGCTATTTCAGAGTAAAAAATAAATTAATTAATCAGAATTCAACTTTGAAAGAAACTTTTCACTGCTTTGGGCAGAAAAGCCTTCACTCCAGATAAATGAAAGCAAAATAACTTCCTGCTTTTAACCAATTTCCTTGATTCTGCAGAATGGTACTCAGTAATTGTACAATAAGTAAAGGAAGAGCTGAATAAAATGACCTAGGAACTAAGGCATTCTTCTCTGAAGATGGCTCTCTTTAAGGTGAGCATATTTTTCCATTCGTAGGCAGAAATTCTCCACTCTGAGACCCTTGAGGCAACATCTACACACTGCCCTCTTTCTTTTCTCCTTCTCCCCTCAAACCTTTCCCCAACACTTTTGTTCATTGACCTGAAACACACATGCTAATTGCCAGGCAGTGATTTTACAGGCTTCTTAGTCACGTCTGTCCCAGGCACTAAGTTATAACAGTTTGTATTTCACAGCATGTATGACTCACTACACACTCAGTCCTGAAGCCAGGTGTCAGGGAGACAGAAGGAGATCATACACGGCCTCTCCTCAAGGAGAGGCACAAAAATAATAATGTAGTAACAGTTTTGGTAGAAGTAGGAACAGAGGCATGGTAACCAGACTGGAGTAGGAACATGGGGATAACCAGATAAGCCTTTTTGTTTGGGGTTCAGTGCAAAATGTATTAACATCAGTTTAAAAAATACGATACCCACTTAATAGTTTGACACGCAAGCATCCAAGTCTCTTATTATAGGTGTTATGGGAACTCAATTAGAAGTATCCTTTGTGCATCCATTCTAAGACTACATGCTAGGCTCAAGCTTAATTAGATCTTCCTTTGTTCCCAGAGTAAGTTGAAGAGTTCTATTAAAAAAGTGTTCATTTATATAAACAAAAAATCACATATAACTTTACCACCCAGCCATGTATAACCAGTCAACATTTAATATCCATTTATACATTTTCATTGTATATATGAAATTATATTCTATAAGGTATTTGGGGGCTTACTTTTTGCATATAATTAATATTGCCTACCATTTTCCAAGCCAGTTAATATGTCTACCTTGTCAGTTTAATTGATTACACAAAATTCTATGGCATGAATATAATATGATTTATATCACCAATCCCCTATTGGTGAACATTTAGATTGTTTCCAGTTTTTTACTTTTTTGACATGGACTTTTTAATTTTGCCTGGAAATGAGGCTTAGCTAGATGATTGGCCCTGTATTACTTTCAGAATGCCATTTAAACAGTTTTTTCTTATTCCCTCTAATGGAAGGTTATAAATGGCAACGCTTAGTGAACAGAAAGGGTTTCTAAAAGCTCAGGTGCTACCTAGCAGCTGATGCTTGCAGGATTTCAGCTACCCTAATGCAGAGCTCATTAATTAAGACATAGGCCACAACCCATGAAAAAACAGTTGGAGGACAAAGTCATCGGGACTGAGTATAGGTAACCAACCAGTTTTTGTTAGCTCTGTGACCCTTGCTAAGTTATTTAGCCTTTCCAAAGCTTTATTTCCACATCTACGAAATGGAAATAGGAATCCTTGGTTCTCATGTAGTTGCTGAGGGAATCATGAAATAAGGACTTTGGATAAACTTCAATGAATTTCCCAAGGCTATTTAATTTTTTACCTATGGCTTTGTCCACATCTCCTGACATCCCTGAAAATATCTACCACATACAAAGGTAAAACTTTTACAAATATTAAATTGTTTAATAAACAAAAACCCCTCAAATTACATAACATAAATCTAATGGTATTAACCATCTTCATATAGGTGTTCAGATTTTTCTAGGGAACTTCAGCATGCAAAGACTGTTATACATAAACAGGAAGCTTTTCTCTTCCTCACTCACTTCCTGATGTCGGTTAGGCCAGGTACTCAATGAGGCAGGCTTATATCTAAGTCTCCGAGGAAGGACTGGACATTGACAAGTAGGATGTGTGATGGTGTACTTGAGACAGAGAACTTTTATTTCACTCTTACTTTCTCCTTCTTGCTACTGGCCACCATGGGAACAAAACCACTTGTGTTTACTCACTTATCAAATTGGATTGCCAGAACTAGCATGGTGGACAGACAGAAATTAGACTTCTTCTGTTCACCTCCTTAAACTTAGCACCTAGCTAAGAAGAGTAGTGATCAAATGACCATGTTCGGTCAAGCCTGCTACAACTGTGGTGCAGGAGCAGTAAAGTGTTTTCCTCATTATTGATTTACTTGGTTTTTCTTAGTTACCTTCACATATTGGCAACATAGGGCTTTATCGTTCTCAAAGAATAGTGTAAACATTATTTCATTTAATCCTCACTTTGTATAATATATGTGTTATTGGATTCATTTTAGACATTTTTTGTAAAGTTCAGGGTGCATGTACCAGCTGGATCAGTTCCGTGGATCAGAGCTTAGCACTGCTGATAATTTTTCATACCATGTATGTGGGACATGGTGATACAATGATTCTGTAGGGAGGGGTAGTAATTTTCCTTCTACCTTTCTAAGTTCTTGGCTAAGACTCCCTTGTAATAGAAGATAAATTAACAGGAGAAAAATAAGCTAATTACATACATACACATATACATAGGTACATATGGGAGCCCCACAAAGACATGAGACTCAAAAAGCGGTAGATATTTAATGTTCATATACCATCCTGAACTAAGGGAAGCGATAGGGGTCTGGGACTTCAAAGGAGAAGGTGAGAAGGAGAAATGTTTGTTAAAAACAAAGGTTGCTGTGCCTTTCTGCTGAATCTCTCAGGTGAAAAATCTACCTCTTGTAATAGCTCTCTTCCTGGTACTGGCTGTCTTTCTAACATAAATTTCCTCTACAAAGGATAACTTCTGTGTTTTCAAAGCTTCCGTGTCTGCGGTTTCTGAAAACAATCCTTTTGCCAAAGAGGCTCATCTTGGGGTGGGGCTTATTCTACCCTTCAAGTCTCTGGAATCTAAGTGAACAGATAGTTATCAGGGAGCCATCCTGAGCCAAGCCCTGACCCAGGCGCTGGGGATAAAGTAGCAAACTAGATGTAGTTTCTACTTTCATGGGGAAAATGCCCCTTCTCACTGCCCCCCCTCCCTAAATAAAGGACAGTCCTATCTAGGCCATACAGCTTAATCTGCCCCCCACCCTGTCTCCTTTTTGGTGGACACCTCACCAAAGTAAGCCACAGATACATGACATGGCCTGAGGGTGAACACACAACACATACCAGGACAATCAATTTCTGTCTTAGGAAATCCAATCTAAGAAATGCAGAAACCATGTAATTATCCAACAGAGAGCTGACTCTGAAAGGCCTGGCTAGAACAGTGTGGCCAGGGAGCCTTCAGGTGTGAACAGCAGTTGTGTGGGAGGAAAAGCATGAGAGCAAGAATGCTTGGAGAGAAGAGAAGAGGCTGAGTTAGAGAAAGAGCCCCAAGGGGAAGGTCTACACCTTCCAGTTCCTAAGATCCTGTGAGCAGATTTCACTCCAGAATTAATTGTCTTAGAGGAGAGTCTCTACAGTTTCTGGGACATGATTGTTCAGCTCTTATTTGATTCCTCAATTCTCAGTGTAACTCCTCCACTTATTACATGAAACAATTTGACTGAATTTCAATTTCTTATATGCAAAGACCGTAAATGCTACATTATCTACTCATGTGCCAATTGCAGCATTATTTGTCACATTGTTTGGAAACAACTTAAATAGCCATCATTAGTGGGCTGGTCATATAAACTCCGGTATTAACTTTCTATTGAACATGGTACAGCAGTAAGGAACTAGTGGCTTCCCATACAGTATCCATCGTATTTTCTTTTACTGCTGTCTTGTGTTATATTCCATAAAAATTACATATGTAGGTATCAATATGAAAATGTAGTTATCTATGTATTAACCTATAATACATAGATAATTTTATATGTTTGTATATAAATACATACAATGTAATATATGTCATACTGCATAAGAATATAATATTGTATAATATGATATAATATTGTTAAGTGAAACAAAAACAAATGTTCAGTGCACACATAAAAAGAAAGCCTATGAATTCATGTGTTTGTTTATTTATTTATTTATATAATGCATATAAATAGTTTGGAAGGATACATATTTGATTGAAAACAGGTGTCCCTGTGGGAGAAGGTTACAATTGTAAACAAAAAGTCAAAGGGGATGACCTGTATGTGTATTTCTTTCTTCATTTCTTTTTGTGATTAAACTGACCCCGAAAAATATTTTAAAAGAAAATCAAGTAAGTGAACCACCAATTACTGCTTTTATGTTTTGTTTCATTTTGTGTGGTTTTTCCTCCTCCCAGCCACACTGCTCAGTATGGGGTGAATAAGGTCACCTATTCCCAGTTCCCACCTCAGTGTTTTAAACTAAGTGGATAAAGGAGAATATTAAGTTACAGTGAAGTCTGTGCCTGCCAAGATGTCTTTTTTTTTTAATTTCAACAATATAGACATGGATAAACATACTATCTAAAGCTTAAGCATTTGAGTTATTTTTCATTAAAATAATACCAATCATGGGCTACTTTTCAAACCATTTAGCATAATAACCCAGACGATGCTTATTTCAACTTTTAAATAGTAATTTTTAAAATAATCTTTTAAAAACTCTCTGAAAAAATAGTGTCAGTATAAATCTATTTTGAATGCTTACTATGTATCTTTTTTGTGAGAATGTGTCTTCCCATTCATGAAAATATCAACATATTTTAATTACTAAAGGAGAAATCCTCTGGGTATAGAATGTGACAATTTAACAAAATGTTAAATTTAACAATTTAAGAATGTTTATTCTTGTACATAACCCTATATGCACATGGACACCAAGCTTTTAAAAACTCATCCTGTGTACATAGAAGTTCAGACATTCAAGTAAGTGTGCTCCTGTCCAACATGGAAAGTTCAGGGACTTAGATACATAATGTGGAAGAAGAGTCTCGTCAATAAGGACATTACAGATATCTGGGACTACTCCCCAAATCAATTGATAAAACCAGAATTCTGATTGATTGTGTAATAATGGGGTCCAAACAAGGGCCAGGGAACTAACAGGATATGGGGAAAGAGTCCAGGTTCTGGCAAAACAAATACAAAGGACAAGACCAATGAATCGTACAGGGAGAATTCAGGTGCTGATCTTAGAGCTGCCTTGACTGGGCCCACAAAGTGGACTGTAGGAATCAACAACTTGGGGAACCACAGCAATGGTCTAAGCTCACTATTATCCAGCCCATCTCAGGTCCATGGAGAAAAAAGTCAAAGGAACAAAAATGCTGATACCAAGGACGACACATTGGTATGGCAGAAGTGGCTCATGTACCTCCTTCTGGGATCAGGAATGTTTTAATAGCTGGCATGGGACAGGACTTCATGGTGGGTACCAAAGTGGGCACTCAGTTGAAGAACTGACTACCAGTTTTGGGGGTGCAGCTAATATTTCTTGTAGAGATGTAGTATCTGCTCTTGCCTCGGTACTTTTAAATTTTTTTTTTAACGTTTATTTATTTTTGAGACAGAGAGAGAAAGAGCATGAACGGGGGAGGGGCAGAGAGAGAGGGAGACACAGAATCAGAAGCAGGCTCCAGGCTCTGAGCCATCAGCCCAGAGCCCGATGTGGGGCTCGAACTCACGGACTGCGAGATCGTGACCTGAGCTGAAGTCGGATGCTTAGCCGACTGAGCCACCCAGGCACCCCATCCTCAGTATTTTTAATATTCACTGAGATTTCCTTTAACCTCATCAGTAATAAAAATAAAACTCAGTCCAATGATGTCCCAATTGGTCCCCCTTCAGAGTCCTCTCAACTTGCAAGATCTCAATCACCATTTTGCAGAGACTGAAAGGCACTAGTTGGCATAACTTCCTAATGTTAAGAGAGGAATAACTAAAGTCCAGAGTGGTTAAGAGACATGATCTAGGCCACACAGGCAGTGATGCTAAACCCAGAACTTGAATGTAGACCTCAGCTCCCAAGGGCAACTTCCTTCCACTCCACCTTGTCATCTTTCTGTGGGATTTTTTCTTTCACCTCCCTCATTTGGTTTAATTATGCCTGCACAATGTTTGTAGACTCAGTTCACTGTTGACACCTGATTATTTTTGTAAAGGAAAAAAATAAAATGATCACCCAAAACAGACAGTCCACTTCCTGAACCTCCATAAAAGTGATCTGAATCTAGTGTGATATTTGCAAAGGCTGCCACCCTACATAAGGTCACCAGAGGAATCCAGCTTAATTCCCCTCATGGAAATAGGTATACTGCCACCTAAATGCCCAGCCCTTGTGTCTTGATTTTAAAAGGCACTTTAGCAACAAGCTTCTCATTGACCTACATGTTTTTATAACTATTGGTTCATCTACAATTGAGATCATTTCTTTTTGAGTCACCTCCTGTATGTACTGAACACCTTTTTGCAGCTTCTGGATACCTAATGAACTTGCTGGGAGACCAGGTGAAATATATTTTTGGAACACGATCACCCTGCACTTTGCAGGTCATGAATTTCTTTATTATTTGCCATGGCAGGCGTTGCTACCCAAAAAGTTATTATCTACTCAATCTCAGTTCTAACGTGCAAGCAGATCTGTCTGAGGAGCCAATTTATTACTGATGTAACAGCACCAGGGAAGATGAGTTTGCTTGTTTAAAGAGATGAGCAGCATTGGCAACGCTATCAATTTTCACATGCAGAAATCCCGTACATGGGATTTTTGTAGTTATTAAAAAATCATGCATAGCAATGTTTCTATCCTTCATCATGCATTTGCGGGACTTGAACATCCATCATAGCTTGTTGCTCTCTAAATGGGCTTGTCTTTCAGAAATTGGTAGCCTTGCAGGGGTTTTGCCAAACAGTAAGTTGTGAGACCGGAAAGGTCATCTGTGTTTGGCTCTGCGTTTTGCCATGGATGGCCCATATGGTGCCCTTTGCATGTAATTTAACCTCTTTGGTTATCAATTTCATATCCATTCATTCATTTATTTCATTGCATCAGACATACCCTAGGCTCTCCTAACTGGGAGAGGGTGTGGGATATTGGATAGCATTGTGGAATACAGATCACTGTAATATTGGCTAAAATCACACACGCACATACACACACACACGCACGCACAATTAAGACAGACATGGGTTGTAAACCTGCTTTCTGTTCACTTGCTGTAAGGATTTGGATACCTTCCTTCAATTTATTTTTTGTTTAATCTATAAAATGGAATAATAAACACTGCTTATAGCATATTTTAGTTATGAAATAAGCTAGCACATATATATCAGTTAGCACAAGTTATGGCATATAATAAGTATTATTAATTACAACAATATTAATGATAAATATTTAAGATGACTTCCTTTTAAAATAGATAAGCTAACACTAGACAGAAGGAGAGCACATACATGCATTCAATTAACCAGAAAACCAGTCAGTAAAGGAGAAAATAGAAGGGGAAGAAAATATACTCTGCAGGTGTTCTCTGGCTAGGGAGATCAAAGCTGACATGAGGAAATATAAACTGAGGAAGATTTTGAAGGATGGAATATTTGGGAGTCTTTGCCTTGCAAGTGAGAGAAACTGAACTCCAACAAAGTTAAGCCAAAAAGGGAAATCTAAGGTTCAGCTTCAAGCACAGTTAGATCAAGGTGCTCAAAATAAGTTTAAAAGACTCTGACATCTTTGTTTCTGAGTTCTAAATCCCTCTGTGTGTCAGGAAAACCATGCCATACTTAAATTTTGACTCAATATCCAAAAGAAAAGAGAGTGTTTCTCTGCCAGAATTCATATAGTAAATCTTAAAGAAGGCTATGATTGACCCTTCCTGGATCAGGTATCTTCCCAGGCCCAGTTGTTATGGCCAGCAAAGATAGAGTACTCTGATTGTACAGCGTTGGTCATTTTCTTATCTCTGTGGGGAGAGGTTGTGTGCCATGATTGACGGCCTCACCAGGGCTACCTGCAGTGATGGCAGAATGGTTTCTCAAAGAAAAGTGTGGTTCTCAGAGGGGAAAAAAAGATATAGGAGGAGGAGAAAAAGAAAGCATAAGATTAGGAATAATAAAATCATAGATTTCTATAGTAAAGGAGACCATAAGACATGTAGAGATTCAGGACAAGGAGGATGTATGTGGGAAGGCTACCAAGGAAGAAAATTTTGCACATAGAGCACAGCCAATCATCGATCGCATATTCTACTGACCTAGGTATGCTCACCTACCTTCCCTCACTGAATCAAGCAATGCTTAATTCAGAAACCAGACAGAATCAATACTTCATTTTGCTCAGTGAGTGAATACATGAATGGGTACGTGGCCAAGGCATAGGTACAGTTTTCTCCTTAGAACTCTTTTATTCCCATTTTACAGTTAGTGAAACTGAGTTGGGTAGTTTAGTGGCTTGCTTGAGGCCATGAAGCTGAGAGCCTTGAGAACGTGGTTTTTATCTCAGTCAGCCCTGGCTCCAAGCTGAGTTTCTTGCCACCCTCCCACGACTTCTTTTCTTCAATCTGTTGTTATTTCTCAGGCTGACTCAGACACCTGTACCCTTGGGACTCATTGGCCAAATTTTATTTCCAACACATTTCTGGTGTTCCTCAATCTCTTAAGGCTTTGAGCTAAATCATGTTTGTATGCCAGTAACTCACAGACTTCTAGACACGTTCGTGTTGGAGGGGACATTGGAAACCATCTAGTCTAAAGGACATCACACAGTAAACTGCAGTTAAGTGACCATTCCAATCAGAGAATGAGGAGTGGAAAGCCAGGCTTGCTCTTCTCTGTTTTCCAGTGACTGAGTTACTGCTCTGACTATTCTAGTGATTTCTCTCTGTAACAAATGCTCAACAGGCGCTCACTTGAATAGAGTTGCCGGAGTTCGGAGAAATAATGAAGCAACAGCAAGCCTCTCCTCCTAGTGCAAACACGGGAACACAGTTCCCCTGGGTGCAGGGAAGCTGCCACCCACTAGGATCCGACATATGGAACACCCACATTTAAAAATAACAAGACTGAAGACTGCTGTATTGCTTTTACTGCCCCCATACCAGCCACCTCTTCACATCCCTCTTTCCCCTTATCATTTAATAAAGACAGCCACCTGTTTGGCTTACCAAAGTAAGCCAGCTGGGCTGAAGAGGAAGAGGGCCTGTGTGTGGACAGGGAGGTGCTCTGTGTGTGGTCTCTCCCATTCCGCTTTCATTTTATGCTGAAGACAGAGGCAACCTGCTTCTTCTACCTCTCCATCCTCAATCCTCAGTTTTAAGGAAATCTTCACATTTTTGTGTGAATGGCATGATTCCACATCTCCAGCTTGAAATGGAGTTTAGGGTAACGGGTAACCTTTTGTTCTCTCTTAGTGGCAGTGTTTATCCAAGCATTGCACGGCCCTCCTCTTCCATCAAAAACCCCTGGGTGCCTGGTAAACATTTAGACTCTAGAACTCCTGTCTAACTTACTGACATACAACCTTTGCACATCCCAAAGTATTTTAGAACTCCCTGAGAGATTCATGTACCAGCTAGACTGTGAGATCCTTAGCCTCTCATTGCCCTGCAATGTCTCCATTTGAGATGAGCCCTTTCATACAGCAGAACAGGTGGGAAGAAACACCTGGAGAAGCAGAGCGACAGAGAGAGATGTATCCTGGGGAAAGGGCTTGTGGAATAGGCTCTTCCATCAACCCCTGGTGTAATCGTGAGACCAAGGAGAACTTCAAGTCAGTTGTGGTACAGCCTTGTTCATTAGGGTCGGAGAATTTACAGAGATGTTGGACCAAAGCTTACATGTAAGGAGCATTTACATGGAATGCGTCTTGTACGGTATATCAATCTCGGGTAAGGTTTTTCAATTTGCAGGTCAAGACCCATTAAACACTGTGAAATCAGTTTAGTGGATCGTGGTCATTTTAAAATAAAAGTAAGTCATAATTGAATGCTTTACTTTGACTATTTAGTAATAGAACATCACATTCTGAATGAAAAAATAGGAGAATGCATTTTGCATTGTGAGAATAAGGATTGTTTTCTGAAACTTGTGTTTCAGGTGTAGGTGCGTATATGTCCTGGGTTAAGATGAACTACTGCCAAAGTTTCAGCATCATTGAACTACGGAATCCAGGTGCTAGATGATTTGCTAAAAGTTTACAAGTATTCTTTTATTATTCCCATTTTGTAGATGGGAATACTGAGGCTGAGATACAGTAGTAAAGACAGAGAGGCAATCAATACTGTCTCATTGTCACAAGCCCACCTAGGTTCTTATTTGCCATTTAGATATATCATTTAACTAACCGTATCATCTAACCTAGTACCTCTCATTCTGGCCTTGACCCTGTGGTGTCCTAAATATATCATTGATGAGCCGTTCTACACCGTAAAAGATCTGCACATCAATTGCTATGCAGTGTTGTGCTTTTAATGCTGTTTGACAGGAACTTGTGAGGAGTTGATAGAGTCTTGTTTGTTTAGCTTTTACCGAAGGTCAGAACCAAGATTCACTGCCCTCACTGGAGAACTGGCATTAATATTCAGATCCTCTCTCTAATATCAAAGGCTCCTTGTTAAGGACTCTTCCATGGGCTGTCAATGGCAGCTTTGTTTATTGCCTTGAGAATCTCTTCAACAAATTAACCAATACCTACTTAGCAATAAGACTTGGTTGGTGGCAAGTGACAGAAAACTAGACTCAAAATGGTTTGAGCAGAGAGAAGAACTCTATTTTTTTTCAAGTAAAGTAAGCATGAGGGGAGAACTGGCTAGATTGAGGTTTGGATCCAAGTGGGCACAGATGGTATAAACGGAATGGGATCGTTCCCCCTCCATATTTCAGTTCTGCTTCTCCTGTGTTGAATCCATACTGGGAGATGATCTCCTCTCCTGGTTAGAAAAGGATTAGCATCACATCCCTGTTAAGACATGAGAATCAGATTATGTCTGGGAATCACTGATTTTAGTTGAATGACCTACCTATTCCTGAACCAATCACATAACCACTGGGCCTATGCAGCATAGTATGTTGATTGATGGAGTCCCACATAAAGACATTACAGTGAACCAAGAGGAATCCCCCACGCTCCCCCCAAAGGAATATTAGGTAGCAGTTACCAGCCTAAATAAATCCTAAGTGTCAAATTTCAGACCTTGTGCTAGGGACTCTGTAAAAGGAACCTCTGCCCTTGAAAAGTTTACATTTATGAGTTCAGTCACCTGGGGGTTACTGTGTGTGTGTGTGTGTGTGTGTGTGTGTGTGTGTGCGCGCACACACATGCATATGTTTCCTGTGCATGTTCAGGTGCTGAGCACTGTGATAGACCTTGGGTGAAATGGCAGTGTTCTTCCTAAGACACCTTGCAGTCTAACATCAGAGAAAAAAAAATGTGCATACATCATTAGTAAATTTAATGAAGAAAAATTACAAATTTCCATTCATTTTTCTATCTGGGGGAAATTCTGGAAGGCAGGACATATAAGGCACAGGACAGGTGGGATTTGGATATTAAGGGAAGATGCATCTGCATGGATTGAATAGGTCTGGTGAGTGCGGTAGGGAGCAGTGACACTTGGTGCCTGCAGGAGCACATTACTAAGGAGGAGGAGGACCTGAAAGGAGAGGGGCCAGAGTAGAGAATGCCACGCCTTGGTGTTGATGTTTAAGGTTGAGATCACTGTGGAGTAAGTCTAGCTTTACAAGAGGGGACATACAGAAGTCACCTTGATGGCAGTAACAATGATCCTCTTGAGGAGAGCATATTGGCAGTAGGGGGGTAATTAATCCATACTAGAGATTATGTGAGGATGAATTTAAAAGCTGTGACAGACCTACAAAAGGTAAATGGTCATAAATATGGCAGAGACACATGACAAGACCTCACAGTTCCTTAGGTGTGAATGGTACCTGGAAAGAAGGAGAAAGCTGGTCTCAATATCCATCTTCTTTGACTGCAAAAAACACGGTCCTCTGAGTGGTATCCTCTTGGGAGGAGGACATTTGGGAGTGGATGTGTCTTCCAGGTTTATAACCATTCATCCTGGTTTGCTAGAGAGTGATTTCTGGTCCTGGAAGGAGGCTAGAGGGAATTTGCAGGCATCCCAGAAGCACTGCTACATATGCAAGTCAGTCCTTTAGATTATGTCAGACTCCTGAAATTTGGAGATCATCAGACCCCAGTTCAACCCTGATTCTATTAGGCCAGTCATCTAATATCAGTTTCTTTCCTTGAAAATGACACCAACACCCTGGGACTATTGTGAGGTTTGAATGAGAAAGGCATAAACAGTGCCCATTCAATTAACTCAATGAACTCAGTAACATTTATGTAGAGCAATACTAAAATAAGGCGTTAACAATACCTTCGTTTGAGATTATGTAAGGAGACCAGGGAGAGAGAATACAGGAGAATGAGGCTTTTCAAATTGTTTACAGCTAGCAAGTGGCAAAAGTAGGGCTCAAACCCAGTGGATCTGAGTGAAAAGTCTGAGCTCTTTCTGTTGGTCTTTGCAGTATTGCCTTCTTATGTTTTCAAACATTTTACAACTGACTATAAATTGCCAGTTAAAATTAACACGATATCTGTATTATGGTCAATAAATTATATAGCCTTCATATCTCTTAGGCCAACTCCCCCTCCTTTTTCTTAACATAAGTGTTAGCAATATTGCTTGATTACCTTAGTGGATGTATTATTGGAATGGCAACTCTTTCAGTAGATATCAATTAACATCTTTGTTACACAGATGTTCCAGGATTGAAGGAGAATATACTGATTAATATCTCTCTCAAATCCTGGGATAAAGATGAAAGTATTATATTATCCACTTGCTGGCCAGCACAACAAATGAGATTAAAGAAGAAATTAGAAGCCATCCTCCCAGGCTTAATGAAATATGGGTTTAGCAGAGGAAGCTGGTTAGGACCGAGCCTCCTCAAACAGACATCTGTTCCCAAACAATGTTTTTGTTTTGTTCTGTCTTCTCTCTGTTATGATTAACCTTGATGGTGACCCAACCTCCTTGCTGCTGCCTTTAGGTTCTAAAGATGTAAAACAACCAACATAAAATAGATGTAATCCCAATGACTATACTATGCGAAGAGAAGGGAGAATAAGTTGGGTTAAGTTGTGGACAGGGTGCAAACTCTTAATGCCAAAGGGAAACATGAAAAAGATGCCTGCAACCTGGGGGAGCCATGACAGCACACAGCATACAGCACTCTCCCAGGAGATAAGGGATTGGGAGGCTTCCTGCTTGCTTATAAGTGGCTAATTTTTTTCTCTGCAAAGAGAGTTCACGACCAAGACTGTATCTTCAGTAGGACTTGAAAGACATTCATGGGCATTGGTGTTAAAATGCAGTCTTTTTTTCTTGCTACAAATAGGTATAATAAATTCAGTTCAAAGCATCATCTATGTATCTCCCCTAAAATTCTAACTTTGTTACTTAAAGGGTTAATATTATCCTTTTACTAAATACAATTGCATCGAAAGTGTTTTTTTTTTTTTTTATGATTGTCCATAATGCCCTGAGTAGTCTGACCTCAGCCCAATTTTTCTATTTAATGTTGCCCCACTTTCCTGCTCCTTTACTCTCTCTCAGTTGACCCCCTTTCACTTCCTTCAACTGCAGGACGTTTGAACATACTGTTTCCTACATCTGACTATTCCTTTCCCCCATGGTTTGCCTGCCTTTCTCCTCATCCAGCCACTTCTCAGAGGTATCTTCCTTAATCATCTTCTCTAATCCTTAGGTTTCTCCCCAACCCCATTCTATGCCACAAAGCTGTGCACCTCCTTTGTGTTATTTACTGCTAGCTGTGCTTAGTCTGTTTACTTTTCATGCTAGCTAAAATTGAACACTTCCTATGTGTCAGCAACTTCTGTGTATTTATAGTTGTTAAAACCTTTAATCTTCATCATACCAGAAGGAAGTTGGTGACATCCTCTACTCCCTTTCCCTAGGCCAAGAAACAGATTTCCTGATTCATTTACCAATGCCTTGTAACTAAATAGGGGTCAGAATTTGAACTCAGGAAGTCTTGATCCAGAGTGCATGCTTTTAATTGCAATCCTATATGCCTCCAAGCCCTGTGTGTTATTTATCTCTCACAACTGAAAATAAACATTTCAGAGATTATTGTATGTGCATGCATTATTTCACTGTGTCCTTATTTAAAACACGGACATGCACATAATGATTCACGAACTTGGCTTTTCTCAATTGTTAACATGCATCTACAAACTCACTTATAGCTACACACACACACATATATATTCACACAAATATATATATACATATATATACATATATATATACCAAAAATATACTAATATATAAAACATAACTATATATCAGGCACAGTTCTGCTCACATTAATATTCATAACCCAGGACTCAAAGTCACATTAAAAAAAGAAAAAGCACAGAATTCGCTGAGGAGCTACAAATGACTACAAACCCATAAGCAAATGTTCAGCCTTACTATTCATTAATGAAATAAGATACCATTTCCTACCTCTCTAATTATCAAGGTTAAAAAATAAATAATATTCACTGTTGGCAGAGGTACAGGGAAATGACTTCGTCATACATTAGTGGTAGGAGGAAAAAATGTTTACAGCGTCAGTGCAATGCAAATTTGGCAACATGTATCAAAGGATTGCAAGTTTACCTTGGCCTTTGATCCAAAAAATCCACTTCTAGTAAATTAACTTAAAAAAAAAAAATAAAGAGCCAAACTAAGATTTGGGTTGAAAAATGTTCACTGTAGGGCTGCAGCTATGTGTATGTATGTGTCTGTGTGTAAGCAAAAGTAAAATGGTGATGATATCCAGCTACAGCTGGATTTCCTGAATGTCTACTGTGCAAGGCCTTAAGTGAGGTGCTGGGGATGTGATGGTAAATGAGGAGATGGGGGTGGTCCTTACCTCGTTGGAGTACACACCCACCTGAGACTAAGCTGACACTGTTAAATCCACAGTAAGAACCACTAATTAACTATGGCAAGGACGCTATAATGAGGACATCCAAAAGCATGTTTTTGGAGAATAAATACTGATGACTAACGACCTGTGAAAAAGAATCGTAGTAAAGTTAGATAGTGAAAGAGGCTAATTTTCAGAACATGGATAACTAGTAGTGGATACAGATACGTAAACCCATGCAGAAAGAAAACCATAGATTAAAAAATCACCAAAATGTCAAAGGTGACTATTACTAGGAAGCTGAATTGAGGGCATTTTTCTTTTCTTTCTTTAAGTTTTCCATCATAAGACATACAGATATTTTGTCGAGGGAAATAATACTATTGATACCAACAAGTTCCAATGTAAAAAAAAAAAAAAAACAAAAACAGCTATTAATAGTATTCCACAGAATTTTATTTTCCCAAGTTTCTGGTTCTCTCTATGGAAAAACAAGGGAAGTCTATTCCTTCTTCTGTTTATTGGTTGGCAACTCATCCCTCCGAATGTAGTAAAAGCATGACTTCTTCCTAACGCCATCCCAGAGTTCCACATATCAGGAGCAGTCAGGTCCTGTCACCTCTCAGGCTTGATCGAGCTGGTTTGTTCCTCCCACTCCCCTTCACTGGGAGCTCCCGAAGGGCACAAAAGCACCCAAGTCCAAGCTGGAACTCAAGAGTGCATAGCATTAGCTATTAGCTAATTCATTAATTAATAACATAAAAGACTCAGGCCAAGGAAATGCTGGCCTGATACAAAGTATCAAAGTAGCCCATCGTTCAAAGGGAGCCAGCTTTGTAGACAGCACTTGCTCTCTTAAACATGTCCCACCTGGGGCCCAGGCCCACCCTTCACACTTCATCTGCAAGACTTCAGGCCCTTAGAGTCTTCACTTCCTCCTGCACAAACCATGAGAGGATGGTGGGAATATCCCAGGAAACCAGGAGTTCCATATTGTTCCTGTAGGAGTTGAAAGTGCTCTAGTGGAATGCCGTTTTCTAGTTTATGTTCAACTGAGGATATGGTTTACTGTCTTTTTTCACTGCCTCTGTCTTTGATTTTTAACTTCCAAATTGACTGGTACTCATTTGACAGTTTCAGTGTGTGTCTCTAAAAAGTTAGTGTGCTAGACCGACTTTCAAATTAAAAAAGAGCAGGGGTGCCTGGGTGGTTCAGTCGGTTTAAGCGTCCCCTGCTTCAGATTCTGTGTCTCTGTCTCTGTCTGCCCTTACCCTACTTGCGCTCTCTCTCTCTCTCTCTCTGTCTCTCAAAAATGATATAAATGTTGAAAACAATTTTTAAAAAAATATTAATAAATTACAAAAGAGCAAACAAGTTTCAGAAAGAGATGTGTGTATGCATATGTGATTTCATTTCTTCATACCACAAGTTCTCTTGTTAAATAAGATTCTGCTGGAATCAGGCTCCTTTGTTTATAGGCAAAGAAATGCAGGGATAGGAAAGGAAAGTAGAATTTGCTTTATTTTACAAAATGATGTTCCAGTATTGTCATTTAATCCTTAGAAAACCCCACATGACATGTAATGTCCTTCTCAACTTTTCCATAAGAGAAAATCCTGAAAGCTTGGAGAGGTTCAGAGGCATTGCCAAGGTTCTCAAGTAGTCAGTATTAAAAGCTGGATTCAAAATCAGATCGGAGTCAGAAATCAGCATTGAGAGGGGTGAGGTGAGCTGCGGTCTTTGTATCCCAACTTCCAGTCTTAGGTTGGTCCCCAGCCTTCTGCCTTTGCATAACTTTGCAGCAGAGACAAGAGTAACCTGTGACCTCACTCTCCACCCATCTGCTAACAATCCTGTTTGGAGACCTCACTTCCATCTGTAACCCATTGTGAAGGCATGTCATTAATGAGACACCGGGAACAAACAGAAATCCTGCCTCTTCTCGCAGCTCTGCTACAAGCTGCCTAATTAGGATTTATGGGTGGCCATGATAAAAATGTCTGCATGGTAAATGCCGAGATTTCTCTTGAACTCTTAAATAATAGCCAAACAGAGCCTAATGACTGAAGGGATAGGTCAAATACACCTCCACATTGCCAAGTATGTTGAGGTGGAGGGGCAGACATGTATGTGTGTCAGGGAGCAGAAGAGGCAGGTTGTTTACATAAATTAGGCTAATATGAAAGTCTTCAGCTTCAAGTAATGGCCGTTCTTTGTTAATTCTGACCTGAAGTGGTTTAAGTTCAAGCCTTCCACCCAATGTCATTGAAGAGCCATTCACCGTGTGTAGAGCTCAGTGGTTGTTTCCTGAAGTACATCCTCACTGTGACTGTAGACTCTGCTGTATTGCCTTTGGGTCCCAGGACGAATGGCACCATCCCAGTTGAATGCCACTCTCCCCTCTTCAGTGAGAATATGAAATGACAATGCTAAGTATGACAACAATGACAGCTTTGTTGCCTCATCATCTCTGACTAGTGCCAAATAGGTATGAAAAAGCCTCATATTCATAACATCTCATATTACCCAACCACCCAAGAGGGTGGCTAGAAACGCTCTCATTTTGTACTGAGAAGAAGTGCTCAGCGAGTGGGAGTAACTTGCTCATGGTCAGAGAGCAAGAATGTGGATAAAGTCGGTTTCTGTGACAAGTCTTCACCATTACTTAAGTTTTTTAACCACATGCATGTATTAAGATTTTTTTAAATTAGATTTAGCCAGAAAAGCATCAACAATTAATTGAGGGAATCTAGAAGGAGTCAAAGGAAGAGAAAGCATGTGAGCTTGGCCTAGATGACCCAGGAGAATTTAAGCAGTGGTGTGGGAGAAAGTGGGAGTGGGGATAGAGGGCAAGAATGTGTATGACACATGGGGAAATGCCTATGTTCCTAGGGCTTACAATATTATTGATATGCAGCACCCCCCTCCCCAAAAAAACACCCTTCCCAGTCTATGGATGTCACAGTCATCTACTGAGTCACTCAGACCAGCACCACAGGGGTCATCCTCAATTCCTCTTTCTCTTTCACAGCCCATGTCTAAGCCATCACCACCCACCAGTAACACCCTGGCCAGTCTGTGATCATTTCTGACCTTCTGGCCTCCTGTCTCGCCTGCCCACCACCAGCTTCCGGCCCCCTTGCCTCACACACCGCCCTCCACAGAGATTCCAAGGTGAGATTCCTACCAGGTGAACCAGGCAAGTTGATATTCCCGCTTAAAACCTTTCAGTAGAGTTTATGGTATGACACAATTTTTGTTCATCTGATGATTAATGATGACATTAATGTTATGCCTAAAACACAGTTGTATTTAGAATATTTCAAAATAGGAATATTTAGAGATGACAGTTTTAGCATGCCTGGGGTTTGCTTCAGAGTAATCTAGGGTGAAGAAAGTGAACAGGGACATAGATAGATGAGACTGGCCTGGGAAAGCAGGGTAATTCACTGCATTAACACGGGTAACTTCTTACACTCTTTCATCTACTCACCTTTGAAATTGTGCATAAACAATGTCTACCAAGAAAACTCCTGATGGATTGCCACCAAAACCAAATACTAATTTCCCACCATAGCCTACAATGCCATGTGTGATCTGGCTCAACCTGCTTCCCACTTTTCTTTATGCTCCCGTCTCCTTATTATTCACTCAGCTCCAGCTCCATGGACCGTCCTGGCCTTCAGAGACACCAAGCTCTTCCTACCTCCAAGGGCTCTGAAAGTGCTTCTGCTTCTGCTTGAGATTTTCTTTCTCTGAACCTTGAGGTGGCTGCTCCTGTTCCACATTAAGTTTCAACTCAATGCGACATCTATGGATAAGCCTTTCCTGATCGCTCTGGAAAAATCACACACAATGCCCCCCCTTGCTCCCCACTGTATCATCCTATTCCATCCTCTATGGCATTTAAAACTGCTAGAAGTGTTCTGTTGCTCTATACATTTTTTCTTTAAATCTACTACAGTGTAACTCCCTTCAAGGCAGGAGTTCTGTTCATTCACTCAGATTATCCAGTATTACAAGACTTCCTGGAGTTTAGTAGTTGTTCAAAACATACTCTTGGGGTATTTATGCATCGCTTACAGTGATGCTCAAGCTGATGCTCCCAGAAGACTCTTTTTAATTGTTGTCACAATGACTGAGCAACGCCACTGGTATTTAGGACCCAAGAGTCAAGGATACTGAAAGATTTTCAATGCATGGGCCAATGTCCTGTCCCGTGAAGAATGTCCTGTCCCAAATTCCAAGAATGTCCTCTTTGAAAAAGTCAGGGCCTGAGAATGGCAGAGGTGGTGATTTGGGGGGATGGGGAAGTTTGACATTGGAGGGAGTAGTATGGAATGAAGCAACAGAGAAAATCAGAGCAAGACCAGGACAGGTCGTCTTAACACCATGCTAAAGAATGTGAAATTTATTTTTTTTAGTTGTATTTGTTTTCCATTGGTGCTATAGCCGATTACCATGAACCTAGTGGCTTAAAACAACCCAAATTTATTATCCCACAGTTTTATCAGTCAGAAGTCTGGGTGAACTTGGTTGGGTCCTCTGATTAAGGTTTTGGAAGGCCAAAGCAATGTCACTTGGGCTGGGTTCTTACCCGTAGGTGGTGGAGAATGACTTGTCTGTCCTCAAGTTCATTCACATTCAGGAGTCAAAGTCTTTGTGGTTGTAGAACTGAAATCCCTGTTTCCCTGGTGTTATCAGAGGGGGGCTTGTCTTTGCTCCTTGTTGATGTCCACATTTTTTCTCATGGTTTCCAAGCAATCACCTCCAGCAAAAGGGGCCAAGTCCCTCTCATGCTTTGAATCACCCTGACTTTATCTTCTTGGTCTAAACAGCTAGTTCTAGCTAGAGAAAGTTCTCCATTTTTTAAAGGCTTAGGTAATTGGACCTGGGGCCACCTGGATGATCCAGGTTTACCCTCACTCTTTCAAAGTTCAAAGTAACCTTGATTATATCAACAAAGTCCCCTGTGCTATTAAGGTAACACGTTCACAGGATCTAGGGATTAGGGTGTAGACACATTTGGTAAACCATTCTGGGTACCACAGGAGTCATTGAATGTCTTTAGAGAGGCAAATTAAATTACCTCCACCTGTTTAAATAAACATTCCTTTCTCTGTGGCTATTCTTTAGCAATAGGCTCCCTTTTCCTCTAGGAAGTATGACAGTGATGCCTGCAGGGACTCTGCTGGGAAAGCCATTATAAGCCAGCAGCTACATATCAAGCCAAGTGGTGCTATGGCCCTAGTTCCAAACAGATAAAGCCCAAAGAAGGGAGTGTGCCTGCTTCCACGAATGGTAGGGCTCAGCTGCGTCCCCATTTCTGGGAGAATTTATGAGAGGAGCACATGCCAGGGGGCATGGAAAGCTTCTCTCCCAGAAGCAGATGCTGCTGATCCCCACATAGAAACCACCTCACTCTCCAGCACTCCCAGACACTGCCTGCCAGATGGCCACAGCTGAATCCACAGCTGAATAGATATCTGCTGTTGGCACCAAATACACCTCTGTGGGACTGGTTAAGGACCCAAGGTGGTATGGCAGGGCATCAAATACACATGAACAGTAAAAATGCTTAGGGTGTGCCAGGCACTGTGCTAAGCACTTTGTAGGCATTAACTCAACCTACACAATATTCTCAAGTGGATGCTGTGCTTCTTACACCCGTTTTATACAAGGAGAGACCAAGGCTTGCAGAGGTTGGGTACCTTGCTTGCCAAAGATGACAGAACTGGTGACCAGCAGAGGTGGAATTGGAATGGAGGCAAATAGGATGTGATCACAGTCTCCATCCAGTATCTATGACCTTAGACACTGCACTAGCTATACCTGATTTAGCCCTCTTCCCTGAGCTCTGTTTTATCCAACATCACTTTGCACCAGCTCAGATATGCCCATGTTTGACCAGGAGCCATCTGCAGAGCCACCCTCATTTGTAGGTCACTAACTCTGTAATAACTGTCTCCTGTGGAATGGCCTGTAAAGCTAAGGAGAGGAAAATCGAAGCTGACACTAAAAACGATACCTGTTGCCAAGAAAAGTTAGAAGACCTGAAGCCAAATGTAGGAATGACCCCAGAAGAGGATTAAAAATGGGAAAAAGTGATCTCTGACTCAAGACTCACTTTAGGAACCCTGAGGTACCCACGGTGAAGTTGTGCATGAAGGGCAGACGTCATCATCTGAGCAGGTACTGAGTGCTTGACATACACGAGGAACTAAATTATACCCATTGCACAGATGGTCTCATCTAATTCTTCCATC
The DNA here is from genome assembly GCF_018350215.1 of Panthera leo. Taxonomy (NCBI): domain Eukaryota; kingdom Metazoa; phylum Chordata; class Mammalia; order Carnivora; family Felidae; genus Panthera; species Panthera leo. Next base: position 40,464,362 of record NC_056693.1, read on the forward strand.
ATCTTTATGAGAAAAGTTGTTACACCAGGTTTATATATGGAGAACCTAGACTGAATAATGTTAAGTAACCTGTTTCAGGAATCACAGCTGATAAAAGGCAGTTCTGATATTTACACCCAGGCAGTCTGACATGAAAAATTACTTAAGTCCCATATTTTCTTCTAAAATGTTGCAGGGTATTTTTCAATTGGTTCTTTGGGTGTTGAGTTGACTCAGGGGAGAAACACATTCTGTCTTAGTGCGATGCTGAAACCGGAGTGAGTCAGGAGAGCATATGCTTCAAGGAATGATGCCCACAGGTTAAGAGATGTTCTATTTTCTACCAATACACCAAGACATGGGTTGCATTTCATAAGTGATTATTGAAGGAATGAATTGAATCAAACTGAAAGAGTAAAGGCATTGGAGAGATAAAACCTATTGTTGGACTGCCAAATCTGAAAGAGAGAAAATCATGGAACATAATCCAGAGGGAAAGGTGAGGTTTTATCTTGAGATTAAGGTAAGTCAGGTACAAAGTGCTATTAAGTGGAGCCATTTAGGTGTGAAATGCTGAGACTTGGGCCACTCCTTCAAATTGCTATCAGGTATATACTGCAGATGCCAGAGTGGGACTGTAGAGAAATACCAACCCTGGCTGGACCCTATGACCATTATCTCTCAGATTGAAACAGGGTATGTTTGGGGAGATGAAAAGAATAGAAATACCAAGTCTTCCCTGGAAACATAGTGACTACTGTGGTATGCACATTACAGAAACACATCTGAGCAGAGTACATGACAATCATTGCCAACAGAATGGGAATTTTTAAGAAATCCACCAGTTCATGAATGGCCAAGAAATATGGGAGATATACATACTAGGTTTATGGCAACACTGGCAAATGAAGGGCACACATATAAAATTTCTTACCTGCAAATGGAGATAATGTACTATCCCATTTCCCATTATCCTACCATACAGGTGTGATAGTTAAATAAATACACTTAGAAACATTCCTGATACACAGGAAGTAGGATTTATATAATTTGAGTGGGTTATTTAATTACAAGAAACTCCAATAAAACATAGTAGGCATAGATTAAAAGTCAGTTTTCTTCTCCTTTTCCTTTTCAATTTGCCCCCTGTTCCAGTTGCTATGACTAATTTGGAAGAGTTAAGGGTGTAAAACAGCATTTATCATACTCATAGATAATGTGTTTCACAAACCATGACAGGTCAGAACTGTGAGGCGTTGTTTCTGCTTAATAATATCAGAACCTTGAAGGCTAGGACTAGAATCTATCTAAAAAGGCTTTGTCACTTACATATCTAGCTGATATGCTATCTGTATCAAATATTATATCTAGTAATTTAGGACATCTAGATGGCATATAACATCTAGAACTACATCATAGTAGTGACTGTGGACTGAGACTTTATCTCTTTATGAGACCATCTAAACAGTCAGTTGGAACATCTACATGTTGGACTGTGCTTCATCCCAATATGGTGGTTATTGCAAGGATCCTGGGAGGAAGACAGGTTGAAGCTGTACTCTTGAATGAAAGAGCAGTCCTTTCCTACTGAGATTTAAGGGAAAGAGAACTAGTCTCCAACTATTGATGGGGAGTGGCAAGGCTCTAGGAGAATATACAGAACAGCAAATATTGCTGTGGCCATTTTTGGAAAATATCATCTGCCATGCCCTTTGATATCTGAACCCCCATGGGTATCATCCATCTGATTTATTTTAAAGAGAAGCTAGGAGAATATTTTTTTTATGTTAATCTGTGTCAGTATCCCAGTGTATCTAAATCTTGATGAAATTATACTCTGAAATTCTAAAGGGAGTTTGGTTTGAGAATAGCTCTTTATTGTTTCCCATTCAATGTCCTATACATGCTGAAAAATAAAAATTAAAAGTTTAGATTTTTATTAGGCAAGAGTAATAAGTCCCCCAGTGAATCAGTAGTGTTTTGCATGATATGCATTTTCTAATTCTCCCATATGGTTGGTTAAAGCTCCATATTTCTTTCTAATTCAAACGTAACATTTAGGGAAAACATATAACTGGCCTCTTGTTGGCCCAGTTCCCTCATCTGTCAAATGGAAAAGAATGGTATACATAAGCAATTCACAAAGTGCACTCATTGGCATGCTAATTAGGATAATAAAGAAAGGGTACTGTGATCAAGTAATTTAAGCAGAGTATGATAGGACTTATGTTGCAAGGTTTCTCAGAGCCTTTAATATTTATTTGAAATCTTTCTTTCTTTCTCTTTCTTTCTTTCTTTCTTTCTTCTTTCTTTCTTCTTTCTTTTCTTCTCTATTCTTTTCTTTTCTTTTCTTTTCTTTTTTTTTGACCATGGACTTTTTTTTTTTCTTTTTCTGCAAGTTCACCTTGAAGGGCTAGAGGTCCCTGAACTATTCTTTCAAAAATGCTGAAATGGGCCAATCATTCTTAGTTTGTATCTCTATACAACACTGTTTTATAGAGAATGGTATTCTTTTCCCCGAAGCGCAGAGAGGAAAAATGAAAAGAATAATCTCAATGTTACATGTGGGTCTCCTTATTTATTTCTAACCATTTTGGCGTCTATTACATCTTCCTTTTCTAAGATCTATTTTAAGATGGCCTCTTCCCAAAATTGCTTTTTAGTAATAGCAATTATCATTTATTGAGCACATATCATGGGTTAGGCTCATATAAAGCCCTTTGCAAAAGTGGCTTCATTTAATTCTCTAAATGACCTGAAGAAGTCAGAAATGTTACTATCCCCATTTTTCAGATGGTGAAACTGAGATTCAAAAATAGTAAGGAACTTGTCCAAGGTCACAGGTAAGGAGCAGAGACAGGATTTAAAACCAGGTCTCAAGAAGACCAGTGAACACCTTGTAGTCTGCTGTTTGTATCACACAGCTGCCTCTGCAAAAATAGTGGGTGACACTTCACATCCCAAAAACTACCTGTAGTTTTAGTAATTAATCTAATGTTCCAGCTCATCCTCCATGCCAATTCCTGATCTACTTCTCAGATTCTGATCTACTTCTCAGATTGTGGAACTTTAAACTGGGTGATAATAAAACATGATGTTTATGTGGCTGCAGCTTCTGCTGCTGCTAATGGTGATGACTTATTTATTCATTTCTTATTATTTCTTATTATTTTATCATTGGCTATGGAACTTCACTTTTGACATTGCAGTTCCAGCTTCAGTTCAGCCTCATGCAAAATTTCAACTCATTCTCTTGTTAGGGGACTTTTTGTAGTTCTGGGTTAATAACTCATCTGATCCATCTTAACCCCACGAGATTTCTGCTCAGCGCTGGTTGTCCACTGTGGTGCAATTGTTGTTCATGTTCCACTGAGCATACGTGCACTGTTTTGGTTCAAAGTCCCCATGAAGCAACTGTAGAGTGTTTCCACAAAGAATTCCATCAGCGTTCACTGCCATGAAAACAAGGTTGAGAATTGGCACCAACTGATTAAGTATTTATTGAGCATCCACTATGTGGCAAGTCCTTAGCTGGAGATACATAGGTGAACAGGAACAGAACCAGTCCCTGCCCTCATGAAAATGGCCATTTAGTAGGGGAGACCAACACTAGCGCCATGCTCATGGAAGTGGATTTATAAAAGCAAACTGAGATAAGTAGACTGAAGTGAAGGAACAGGAGTCCACGAGGCTGCAAACCAAACCTGATTTTCTGTAAGGGGTCCGTGAAATCTTATTTGAGAACATGATCCCATCGTTGAGATCTGAAGGGCAAGTAGCATTAATGAGGTAGACGTGTGAGATATCCCAAAACCGGAAGGGGCAGCATGTACAAAGACCCTCACAGCCTGGGCTGTGAGGTGTGGAAGCTGACTATTGTGGCTAGAGCGTGAGGGGTCACGGTCTGGCTCATATCTCCTTTGACATTCAGAGCCTTGTGGGCCAAGAAAAGGAATTTATCATAAGAGCAATGAGATGCCACTGATATCCCAAGCAGGAAACTGAAATTAACATATGTGCATTTTTAAGAAAATCACTTTGACTACAGTCACAAGAGAGAACTGGAGGGGTCAGGGTGGATTTAGGGAAACCAGTGTAGAGGCTGTTACTATAATCCGGTAGAAGACTGTTGACAGCTGGCCTCTGGTGGCCTTTTCTGCTCTTATTTTAGATGATTTTATGTTTATCCAGCAGAAATTTTGGACATTATTGACCTGCACTTATTTGAAACAAGCATTAAGGTTTATTTGATTTTTATACAATTCCTTAGGAGATGTATCTTATTTTAAATTGGGCTGCCTGTACTGTCAAATTGTCTCTACAGGTAGGGGACACTTCACTGAGTATGATTGTTAAAGAAGAAGCCCAGCCAATCAACTTTTTAAGAAGTCAAACTGTCTGGTGTGTGGTATGTGTATTCTAGTTAACGAGAGAGGAATGTCCTTGAGGAGATATATACGTTTGGGGAGGCAATGTCAGCTACTCCTTCACTGAATAAATATTAACCAAGAATATTTATCGAGCACTTACTATGTGCTCGAAGCTGTTCTAGCCTCTAGAATAAAGTATCATGAGACAAACTAAGTCTCTCTTTCTCTCTCTCTCAACTTAATTCTGTTTGAAAGAATGCAGTGTTTGGGTGCACACAGATATGACTTTTGATCCCATCTCCACCACTGTGTGACCTTGAATAATTCACCTTTCTGAGATTGATGTCTCTTATCTCTAATTCAAGGAGAATAATATCTAATGATTTTAAAAATAACATCGAAGTATTTTCTAAGTTGAGATAACATAGGTCAATTGCCTAACACAGTATCTGGCACACACTTTCATGATTAACCTAAGGTTCCCAAATTGAGATTCTACTATAATTACTTTTGGCACTCATGTTCATGTTTGGCAATAATTTTAATTACCTCACCAAGACACTATATTCTTTTCATTGAGAGATACTTACAAGTTTGGCATATTTTATTACTTTAAAAATTCCCATATCTGGGCACAAATTTCAGCTTATGATTCTAAGTTATGATCCAAAATGGCCTTAAATTATGGCAATATTTTGCTCTATCTCTCTTTGTAATTTTAAAGACTATAGTCAAAACTACACATGTATGAATACATATGCAAACATGTATAAATACACACACACACACACACACACACACACACACACACATGCACACAGGCCTACACACCAGCAGGGTGTGAGGGACACCTTTGATACTTTTATCAGTTTACATTTTGAATGTATTATCAAAGTCCTAAAATAATTTCTGAAGCCTTGAAATAGTAGTGCTGTTGGCAATTTAATCCCCACTTTATTCACTACTTCTGCCCCAGGCTGCAAAAAATACAGCATTGTTCATGGGTAATTTCCCACTCCCTCCTGCTGCTAACAAAATGGATACTTTCTTTAAACTAGAAAACACACTGTCTGGCATTGCTCACTTCAATTGGCAATGGGTCCCATATGATCAAAGTCATAGCCTGCGGAGGGACAGCTCCCATCTCTTTGAAAAAAGACTCAGTGGTCTCTAATTCACAGGCTTGTGCCTACTCAGGTTTTTATACATTTACTTTCACTAGAAGAGGAACAACAATACCCTGTATGTCCAAATATAAGTCGGTCTTTTGTTTTTCCCAGCATGGAAAATCCAAAGAGATGTCAAGCATCAACCTAAACTCTTGAATGAATTGATTTAGTTATAGATTATTTGTATCATTCAAATGAAGATCAAACTCTTCTCAACCTTCTCCAAGATCAGCCTTTTTGTGTCATTAGCCCAATTCTTCAGGGCATTTAATCTTCACTTTCATCAAAGTTGCCTAAAGGACAGAGATTTTGAGCCCCTGTATGATGATGTCACTTGTTTCCAGTGACCACTCTGTAATACGCTCTTCTATTGTGTTTCTCCAGTCTTCCTCATAGCATGTATTTTTGACCGCCACGATGTAACTACTTACTCTATTTCTTTTTAAAAGTCATTTTTAAGAGGCTTGTTTACAACAGCATCTAAGCTTCCAATTATGAGCGAGAGCCCCAGGAATAATTGCTAAATTGTGTTAAATTCCCTTGCCTTTTTATTTTTTTAAGCTGATTCTGCCAGTGACCTCTTTAAGCAGTCCAAACTAGTATTGATTGAGGTCCTTTCAGGCTAATGTGCGGTGCTTTGTTCAAGCTACAGTAATTGAGAAAGTGCTCTGTGATGTGAGATATTTTATTAGGACTCAAATAGGAAACTTCTATTGGAGTAATGTTTCTTGGGGGAAAAGAAAACATTATTTTGTATGTGAACTGTATGTTTCATTGCATAAAATCTACTATGCCCCCTCCCTCCTCCTTGCCTTTGAAAAATAATGTTTTTTAAATTGTTACTTACCTATTTATTTAGAGAGCATGTGTGCATGAGTGTGTGGGGGTGGGGGGCAGGTGGTGGCAGAGAGATGGAGAGAGAGCATCCCAAGCAGGCTTTGAGCTGTCATTGCAGAGCCTGATGTGGGGCTCGATCTCACCAATCGTGAGATCATGACCTGAGCTGAAATCAAGAGTCAGATGTTTAACCAGCTGAGCCACCCAGGCACCCCAAAAAAGAATGTTTTTAATACTTTGTGGCATTCTTTAGTGTTGAGACCAGCCTCCATGTTTCACACAGTGATCTGTAGACAACCCATTTTGTAAGCCATTCTGAGTTTTGCTATACTGTGTATATTTAGCCATTTAGTATTTACTATGTGTTAGGCTTTGGGATAAATGCTTTCTGTTTACTTTTTTTTTAATCTTACTAACATGCTCACAGCAAACTCTGTGGCAGAGGTTTCTGTTCTCTCCATTTTGCACATGGGAAGAACTGAGGTTTAGAAAAATTAAGTAACTCACCAAGTATCACACCTAATAAGTGGCAGAGCTGAGCCTCACACCCAGGTCTGTCTGATTTCAAAATTGTATGCTTTTTGTGAAGAGAATGTTTGTATGGACATTCATACCATATGTCTATGAAAGTAGTTTTAGACATCTCTTGGAGGGAGAAAGATTGTCTTATCATTAGGAAAGGTATAATTTAATGGGCCCTGTTCCTGTATTTTAAAAATCAAAGGATGACCCTGCAGTTTTAGTCCTAGATTTTTGAATAAATAAGAGAAATGAAGCATATGTTCACACCAAAACTTGTACATAAATCTTCATATCAGCTTTGCTCATAATAGTCTCAAAGTGGAAACCACCCGTATATATATCTGCAAATATCCACTAACAGGTGAATTATTTTACAAGTTGTGTTATAGTTCAATGGAATACTATTCAGAAATAAAAAGGAAAGAACTATTGATACTTGTAACACATGAATCTGAGAAACATGTTGAACAAAAGCAAAGCACAAGAGTATATAATGAATGATTCCTTTTACGTGAACTTCACAAACAGGTAAAACTAACTTACAGGAATAGAAATGAGATCAGTCATTACCTCAGTTAAGGGTTAGGGGTGACTGCAGAGGGGCCCTGGAGAACTTTTGGGATGGGTCATCCTTTGATTGTAGCTGTGCTTATGTGCATGTGTATACTTGTTAAAACTCACTTTAGTGCACATTTAAATGGGGACCTTTTATTTTATGTAAAATATACCTCAATAAAGTTGCTCAAGAAATTAAAGAAGAAAATTTATGATGAAAACTAGGAACACTTAGACATTAAAAAAAAAAGACTGGCTAATTTGAGGACAGATTACAAAAGTGTTGAGATTACAAATTATAAAATACAAAGGTGTTGAGAACTTGAAGTTAGTTAATGAAGGCAATAATGAAGAAATGAGAGATATTTGACCTTGAAAATAGACAAGTCAAGGATAAAGGTGGACTGACTTCAAACATGAGACACAGGGTTATATGTAAGAGGGAAGAATGGGAACAACCATGAAACATGTCAGGGGTGGAAATCTGGGTTCAACCTAAGGAAACCTTTCTGACAACTATAGTTAGCCAGTGAAGTGGGCTGTCCTTTTTGGTGGTAAACCCCCAACAGACGTGCTCATACAAGTTGGGTAAACAACAGTCAATGATGAGGTTCAACAGATCCTTAAAATACATAAGGACAAATTAGAAAACTTTTTAAATTATTTTTTAAGTTTATTTATTTATTTTGACAGAGACAGAGATAGCGTGAGTGGGGGAGGGGCAGATAGAGAAGGAGAGAGAGAGACTCCCAAGCAGGCTTTGTGTGCCAACTGCAGAGCCTGATGCAGGGCTTGAACTCACGAACCATGAGGTCATGACCTGAGCCAAAATCAAGAGTCCGACACTCAACTAACTGAGCCACCCAGGCATGCCCCTAGAAAACTTTTAAATAAATATTCCATCTATGAGATGGAAAACTCAAGTTCTTTTAAGGTGTCTGTAAAGTCCATTTCAATTCAAAAACCATATATGAACAAGTCTAATTGAGGGGCAGCTGTCCATGTGTCAACATTTGGGATGGTTCATTAAATTAAAATGCGCAGAAAATTGGCCTTAATTCTAAGAAGGCATTTGGGCCTCCTTATAAATGAAATACATTTATTCTTCCCCCCACCCCCCCATCTGTGAACTGTTTCGTTTCATCAAATTTTGTGGTGCTCCTAATAAAGGCTGGGAAATGTGTTCCAAATCACAGGGAATACACATATATACACAGAGTGTCAATGCCAATCCAGTTGTGGGGGAAAGGCCCACACATATTATAACTGCACTCAGGTGACAACCCAAAGAATACCAAATACCAATTGCTCTGGAGGTTCAAAGCCTGAAAGAACCATTGCTATCTCCATCAAGATATGACAGGGCCCCCTCAAAATCAACATGGTGAAAACCCAACTTACTATCTGCTCAGTCAGCCTTCTATTCTTATACACCCAAAACCTGAACCTGTGACACACTCTTGCATCTCATTCACACACCCCCTCACTCCCACCATGTCCAGCTGCTATTTTGCTGGCCATTAATTTTGCTGATATACCTCTTTAGCATGTCTCCTATAGCACATTTGTCTTTTCATTCTCACTGCTATGTCTTTCATCAGGCACCCATACATTATTCCCTGGTTTAACGAAATGGCTTTCTAAATAGCCTCCTTGTGCCTAATACACCCCTTCTGGGCAGGGAAGCCAGTTCAGCAAAGCATTTAAGACCCTCTGAATCTCAACCTTGTCCACCTTATTACCTGACCCAGTCTCGCAGCTTCTCTCATTTTATACTCTGCTTCATAATAGTTGATTGAAATTTCTATCACTGGTTCTGGTTTGTTCCAGGGCTACTATCTTGCTACATGTAGCCTTTCCCACATTTAATCTGGAGACTCCTACCATGGAAACCTTAAGCAAGAGAAGTGAGAAGAAAATAAAGTATCCCATTAGTGGTGGTTGAGCCAGGAGAGGAGGGTGATGTGGTTTGAGATCTCCTACACCTTCACTTTCTTCCTTGACTCTAGGGCATTGCTTTTAGATAAATCCTTAAAATCACTAGACTGAAAGGAAGCTGTGAAAGAGAGCATCTACTCCAGCAATTTTCAAATTGTGCTCTGTGGACATTAGTTCTGCTGAGTAGATCCGTACCTAATTTGTTCAACCAGTTACAGATGTCTAGAAGGTGGAAAAGAAAGAGACCTGACCTTAGCTACTATGGCATAAAGAAGACACTGAGGCAAATCTGGGAACACAAAAGTTTTGTTGAGAAATAGCAGAAGCAGAGTTGAGCAGGAAGAGCCTCAAACCAAGGTGCCAATCTAATAGCCCAAAGAGAAGGAGGAAAATAGAGAAGACCTGCATTGAATGGAAATGGCTTTGCCATTGTTACCACCGTTTGCTTAGTCATTACTCAGAGAACACTCCAAAAAGAGTGTGATTTCAGCTCAAAAGCAGAGGCGGACCCTGGAGGAGTTAACACATTGAGGCTGTCAGCTAACCACACTCCTCCCAGATGGGAGCAAGTCCTTTCTTGAAGTGGAAGCAGAGCAGTGCATTTCTGAAATTGTCACAGTTTACCCCTGGTGCTGCATGACTCTTCTGCAAAAATATCAAAGGATCTGGGGGTGGGGGGACTTCCCTTCCTGAGAAGGCACTTAGAAGGCAGAGGCTAGCCAGATGAATTACAGTCCTTGTTGCTGTAGTCTGTCTCAGGGCTATAACTGGTACTCATTTTCTCTCTCCTCAACTATCCATTTTAAACACCCCCTCTTGCTCAGCTACCTGATAAATTAAACCTCATTTCTAAGGCATCCGAGCTCCTAGTGATTACACCCTTCTCAGCCAGAGTCATTGCTCCTGTCCTTTCTCTATCACAAATAGGCAAGAAGGAACCATGAGACACCCGAATAGGTTATCTGAGTTCCATAGATATCCCTCCTACCCCCATGGTGTGTCAGTAGCCTATATCCTACTGCTGATCAGGATCAATTTTACCTGACAAGATGTTTATTTTCTTAATGCCTGATGGTCACTGGACACAATTAGCCCAAAATACCCAAGTGACAACCATAACTCATAGTGCAATGTGAGAGTTGTTTGCTCTCATGGGGGATAATCTGCTCCCTTTGGTGACCGGGACCTCTAACCCTGTTCTGCTCTGAGTTTCAAAGATGAGAAGCACAGAATTCCCCAGTGCGTCATTGGGAACGACGGTAGTAAGTACTTCTACTTCTGTGTCCACCTACAACCATGTCATCTTCATACAGAGAGCACAACATAATAATAAAGGCTTTAATTGAGTGGATATACCACATTGTGGAGGAAGGCAACCCATCTTAGCAGAGTACTTCTCCATGAAATTGTTTCCTCATCTGTACAAGCAGGTGGATAGATTCAATTATGTGAAAGTTCCCTCCTTCCAAAACCCTTAACTCTACTTCTCTAAGATGTTAAAGAACTTCCTTGAGAACTATCTGAAAATTTGTGAAGTCACTAAAACAGTTGATTTTAATGAGTTTTCTTGCACTTGCATACATCTATATACTGTATTCCCATATAGCTACTTGTTGCAGTAGATTTTGTATTACTTTTGAATCTCTTCACATGTGAAACAACCTCTGTGTGAAATCTTAGCTTTTTCAAGATTGCCATTAGGATTCAAAGGAAAGTAATTTTCCTGCCAAGATTTCTCCCTTTGTTATCTCATCTTTCCATCACAGGCTCCATTCAGTCTGTTATAGAAGTCAGGCAGCGCTTAGGGTTGCCCCCTTGCATGGAGTATTAAATCATTGGCCATCTCTTCCACTGTATTTGCACATAAAGGTTTGGTATAAAGGTTAAGAATCCATCTTGATATTATCATTTGGGTAATCAAAGAAGTAATTACAAAAATGCTCTTGGAAGAGAGGCAGCATGATTCAGTCTTGGAAAAGCAATTTATTTGCTGCTTTTTTTTTTTAAAGCAGATTTGGCATGGGTCCATGATTAATTTAACATTTACTCAACATAGCAATGAAGGGGACCTCTTTTTATTATAGACAAGTTATTACAATCAAGTTGAGAAATGATTGCATATTTAAACATGTGATTATATCATAGTTCATATGCTGAATATATGAATTACTAATTAAGACAATTCTAATGCTTAGGGCACAGCAAATATACCCAAGTAATATCCTTTTGTTTCAAATCTTTCTGATGAGTGACTTTGCACTAAATCGTAAATCCATAAAATCACAAGACTAGAAGGAAGCCATGAGAGCATCTACTCTAGCAATTTTCAAAGTGTGCTCTGTGGAACCCTAAGGCTCCCCCAAAATGAATCAGGAGAGCCACAAAAAAGAAAAAGAAGGCCAAGTAAGTGAAGTTCCAAGTCCTTTGACCTGCTTCAACTTGAACAGCCCCTTTCATAAAGTTTCAAAGCTAATTGTGTTAACTACAGAAGTTTTTTTTTTTTTTTTTTTTTCTAGTTTAGTTTTCTAAATATAAACCCCTTATGTCAACTTCCCTCCACATGGCTATCTCATTCTGCTGGAATTGCTCATGTGGCAGGACTCTGTATCTACTTTTGAGGCTGTCAATTCTATTCTCAGAAAGATCTTAAGAGGTCTTTTGTGATTCTAACAAAACCATGTATCCCTACAGTATACATTTTGTACTTGACTGCATTGTTTGGAGTCAATTTACAAAGATTTCATTATGTGTGTAATAGGTGGTGTTCAGAGATGGAGGTTAGTGTGCACGATGTTGATTAGGGAATGCCCTTGGAACTGATCCCTGGAAGTGTGGGAAAGGATTCAGAAAAGGAAGAAGCCACCCTGTGATGCATGCACAAAACTAATCCCCCAAGGAGTTCTGGAACTAACAGTGAACAAACTCCTTGATTAGGCAAACTCAGAATCCAACTCTGTATTCTACCCAATTTTGATATTGTTCCATGCTTGAAGTTCCTTTAGGGAATGGTCTTTTGCTTCTTTTATTAGGTTAAGCATATCTAAAGCTGTACTATGGCAACCTAACCTGGTTACAGACTGAGTGTCCAGGAGGGGAATGAAGGAACATCTTGAGGGACCATTGGTATCTTTTGGAGGAGAGGTCTCTGAGTTGCCTTAAAGGAAAGAAGATGTGCTAGCTTTTAAACAGGAAAAGTGTGGACCACTGCTGCAAATGAAGCAGATGATTCAGGGAAGTGTGAGAAATCAAAATTTTTAGGTTCATCAATCTAGATGTTCCCATTCCATTCTTTTCCCAACCAGTGTTCTAAACTTCACACAGCAGATCTGCCTCATTGTGTTTTTTTGTTTGTTTTAGAGAAGCTTTAGGTTCACAGCAAACGTAAGAGGAAGGTACAGGTATTTTCCATACGCCCCTTGTGTCCCACATGTTCATAGCTTCCCCCATTATCAATATGCCTTACTAAAGTGGAACATTTGTTACAACTGAAGAACCTATATCAATACATCATAATCACCCAAAGTGCATAGTTTAATTTTTTTTTAATTTTTTTAAATGTTTGGTTACTTTTGAGAGATACAGAGACAGAATGTGAGTGAGTTAGGGGCAGAGAGAGAGGGAGACACAGAATCTGAAGCAGGCTCCAGGCTCTCAGCTGTCAGCACAGAGCCCGACACAGGGCTCGAACTTATGAGCTGTGAGATCGTGACCTGAGCGGAAGTCGGGTGCTCAACTGACTGAGCCACCCAGGTACCCCCAAAGTGAATAGTTTACATTAGAGCTCACTCTTGGTGTTGTACATTCTATGATTGTGGACAAATGTTCAATAACATGGATCCATCATTATAGTGTCATGCAGAGTATCGTCACTGCCCTAAAAATGCTGTGTGCTCTTGCCTATTCATCTCCTCTTGCCCAGACCCCTGGCAACCATTCATCTTTTTACTGTCTCCATAGTTTTACCTTTTCTAGAATGTCATATAATTGGAAACACACAACATATAGCCATATCAGATTGACTTCCTTCACTAGTAATATGCATTAAATTTCCACCATATTTTTGTACAGCTTGATAACTCATTACTTTTTAGTGCTGAATAATATTCCATTTTCTGGGTGCCTCACAGCTTATTAACCAATTCACCACCTGGTTGCTTCTAATTTGGGGCAATTAAGAATAAAGCTGCTATAAACATCCATGTGCAGGTTTTTGTGTGGACATAAATTTTCAGCTCTTTTGGGTAAATACCAAGGAGTGTGACTTCCAGATTGTAAGAATATGTTTAGTTTTCTAGTAAACCACAAAACCATCTTCCAATAGCAATAAATGAAAGTTCCTGTCACCCCACATCCTTGTCAGCATCTGGTGTTATCAGCGTTTTGTGCTCTCTGACATTCTAATAGATATGTTGTAATATCTTTTTTGTGTTAATTTTTAATTCCCTAATGACATATGATGAGGAGCATCTTTTGGTAATCTTATTTGTCTTCTGAATATCTTCTTTGGTGAAGTTTCTATTAAGATATTTGGCCCATTTTTTAATTGAGATGCTTATTTTCTTATTGTCCAGTGTTAAGAGTTTTGGCATTTAAAAAAATATTTTTAGTAACAGTCTTTATCAGATAGGTCTTTTGCAAAAATATTTTCTCCCAACCTGTGGCTTCACTTCTTGTTCTCTTGATATTGCCTTTTACAGAGCAGAAGTTTTAATGTTAATGAAGCCCAGCATATCAATTATTATTTTTATGAGTGGTGTTTTATCTAAAAAACTCATTGCCATACCCCAGTCATCTAAGTATTCTTTTATCTTCTAGGAGTTTTACAGTTTGTATTTTACATTGAGGTACATGAGTAGTTTGAGTTCATTTTTTAAAGGGTGTGAAATCATTTTTAGGTTTTTTTTTTCCTTGCATGTAGATGTCCAGCTGTTCCAGCACCATTTTTTTTGAAAAAAAAACTTTCTTTGCTCCGCTTTGTTGTTAGTTTTAAGTCAACCTGCTGAATAAATCCTGGCCCCCTTATATTGCTTAGGTTTCTCTGTTGTCTTACTTTAGGAAGTGAGGACCTCTTTGAACCCTGCCAAGGATGCCCTCTGGCTTTCATACAGTTTTCCTTGTCCATTAATCACTCTCAGCATTTGCTATGTTTGTTTAGGAAGAGGAGCTTACCATCTTCTGCTGTCCTTATGATTATTATATCCCCCACTTAAATCACAGCTCAATATGCTGCAGGAACTAATGCATTTCTTTTTAACAGTGTACAATCCCAATTCACCATGAGTAAAAGTTTAGATTGGACCACCACTTTGTGCCAGGAGCTATCTGTGTTCTGCTTACCGCTGTTAAGTTCTCATTTCTAGCCAGGCAACTATTGATCTAGGTCCAAAATATCACTTTATCAACTGCTATCTCAGACCACTCTTGATATCAACTTTGTAAGTTTGTTTCTCCAGGAAGACAGTTTTAGTTGGGGAGTGCTCTTGGCATCAACAAATGTGGGAGAAGGAGGAAGGAAGCAGGGTTGGGCAGAGTGAGATGTCAAGCTGAAATGCTGGCTCAGTATCAGCCTTGACGAATCTCATTGGAATTCCCGTAGTTAAAATGGCCTGTTAGCATTGTACCCACTGGGCTGAAATAGCCTAGCCTTTATATTCCCATCTCAATGAGACATTGGATGTGAGCCACCCCAGGAAGAATGTGACCATGAGCAGAGTTGCTGTCTGCAGACATTATGCTGGTTGCTTTATCTCATTTAGTCCCCACATTGAGAATGAAAGTTTTATTTTCATTCAATTTTGCATTCATCTATTCAAGTATTCAAAAACCTTAAATTTGTGAATCTGTCTTATGTAGTGGGAACTTGGAGATAAATGACCTATTTCTGCTTAAGGGTTCTGAAAGGAGTTGACAGTTCATCCGAGTCCTGAGGAATAAGAAGCCTACACAACATCACTACTATCTCTACACAAATATTGAACAGATATCTCTAACCTTAACAAGTTCAGATTGAATCTCATTCCCTTCCTTATTCACCCACCAATTGCTCATGTCAAAATCTTTGGAATGACTCTTCACTCCCATCATTCTTGTTTGTCCTTCTTCATGCAATCATGTTGGCTCTACCTTCAAAATACAGCAGGAGTCCAGCCACATCCCACCAAATTCAATGCCATCACCCTGGTCTAGAGCATCATTTTCTGTCATCAAGATTACAATCGGTCTCCCTCATTCTATCCTTGACTATATATAATCTATTCCCAATACATCAGCTAGAATGATGATTTTGTACTCAAAAATTATCGTTGACTCCCCACTTCACTTAAAGCATAAAATTGAAACCAATGGCCTAAAAGGCCCAAATGATCTATTTCCCGTTATCTGTGTGATCTCACTGTCTAATACCCTCTTTTTTGTTCTTTCCATTTCTGGAACACAGTTTGAAACAATACATGTATGAATCCATGGTGAAAAATGATCCAATGCTGGATAAAGCAGGGGAGAAAGGGATTTGTATGATACAGCAAGGCAACTGGAAATGTGTCTCTTTAGAAGTAGTAGAAAACATTTGAAGCATTTCAAGTAAGAAAATAAAACTATTAGAAATTTTGTTTTGAAAAGATAAGCTGATAGCTCACATGAAAGATGGACTAAAAGAGTAAAACACAAGTGTCAAGGAAGATATAGGTATTTCAATCACATAGATGAAAGAATATTAGAGCCTAAAAAAGAGCTCCAGCAGCAGATATAAAAGGATAAAATCAAAATGTGGCATGGTCTGAGCTTGAGAGATACTTACTGTGTATATAATTAGTCCTTTGAGTAATTGAATGATTTCTATAGAAGATGTATAAAGAAGGATTGCCAGGATCCTGGATTGCACAACTGGGAGGATGTGGGTACCATTCATGAAGATAAGCAATAAAGGAAGAGGAACGCATTGGAGAAGAAGATGCTTTCTACTGGGGATGTGTTGGCTTGAATGCCCTAGCTTATCTTGCAGGTGAGGTATTTTAGGAAGAAGTCAATCAGACAATTGAAGTTACAGAACTGAAATTCAGGAAATAGATCAAAGTTGGACATAATAGCTCTTGGGAGTCAGTTTAGAATGGCTATTGGAATAATGAAGAGAGCCTTGGAAATATCGATACTTAGGTATAAGTAGACGTAGAGGATCACATACTCACAACTGACAAAAAGAAGCTCTTGAAGTTTGGAGTACAAATTAGTTACCTTTTGTCTTCTCCAGGTTATAAGTAGTAGAGAAAAAACAGAGAACCTATGTGAGATGCAATACATCAGCTTTATTTATGTTTCAGTAACTCCTAAAACATAGTACTCCTTAGAAAAGTTGGGTTTGCCTAAAACCTGACCTATGAATGTTTCCTGTAAACTGTTTTCCATGCTACTATGCCAGTGGATTTCTGAGTGTATTTGGTCAGTGGATAATACTGGTGGAAGATTGAAGGGTATCGTTTAGGGGCATTTTATGAAAATAGTTGTGTATCCACAGTGGTTCCAGCTTCTGAGTACTATCTTCTCTATGGTATGAGGAAGGCCTTGCTCCGATTTTAGCTCCCAAAAGAAAGTCTCAGCGACTGGGTTCTATTAACACCTCCTTCCTCAATTTGTCCCTTCAGCCCTAGGGATAAAAGCAGCTTCCCAATGTTGCCAAAATCTCGTTTGTTTTTTGACTTTTCACCATGAGATAATTGGCTGCTCAGTTCTGTATCACTTATGTAACCCATTAAGCCTGTTTACATTAACCTGTACTAAATTTGAATTAGCTAGAGTGGTCTCTGTATTTTTCATTTGATGTGACATTGATTCACATATTTGAAAAGCATATCTCGAAACTAAAGCCAAAAACTTAGCCGCCTCCTACTAGTTCTCTGTCACAATCAGTAACCCCAAACAAAAGGGGGTACACTTTCCTATTTTTAACAGGCTTGATATAACTATCCAGCAAACAAAAGAAAAAACTCAGGGAAGAGGGCAGAGAGAATGGGTCTATTTCCCAACTGAAGACTAGGGGCAGAAGTTGGGTCAATATCTTTGGGCAAAAAAAGAGCCATGAACTTCCTTTATGAGCTGAGAAATTACCCTCTGGTAAATGAAATCCAAGGTCTCAGCTATCTCCCCAGTCAGATAAGTCATCCCCAAGGTGAGTGGATTAGTCCTGCATGCCTTCCCTATGAAGGACTGAGCCACAGGGGAAGGGGATACTTGATGCTCACTCTTACCAGACTATTTTTGAAGGAACAGAGTAGCTAGCTCTTTCCCTTTATTGAAAGCTATGGTCTGGAAAATTAATTCTTTCCTGCAAGTAACTAGGGAGACAGGAAAAACTGGTGTGGCTGAGTCCAAAGAGAAAGTGAACTTCAATAAGAAGGAAAGATCAATAAGATTAAATGTTCCAGAAACCTCAAGTTAAGATAGCAATTGAAAATTAGTTATTGGATTCACCAACTAGGAGGGCTTTGATGAGTTTTAATGAGCAGCTTCAGAGATATAATGGAGGCATTAACCAGACTCCAATGACTTGGGAATTGAATAGTGAGGAAGTGATTCCAGTGTGGCTGGACATTTCTTTCAAGTAGTTTAGCAGGGAAGGGTATACAAGGTTGAACAAAGGAATGGAAAGAAGAATAGAGAGGACTTTTTTTTTAATTAAAAATGCTTGTGTATGGTTATATGCTGATAGGAAAGAGCCCATAAAGAGAAACAGTTTTAAGATAGAGGAAAAAGAGGTTTTATTGATGAAGCAAAATCACTCAAGGGCTAAGAGAAATAGGATGAAAAATATAGTGGATAGATGAATTTTGAAATGAAGAAACTTCACTCTTTTCTTGAGACATGATAGAGAGAGAGAGAAGTATAGATGCACACAAATTTGTTGAATTTATTTAAACATCTTTACTAATTTTCCTTTTAAAATTAATTCAAGACACATATTAATTCTCATCAAAGATCCTGAATAGTATACAAAATCAAAATTTTAAAAATAGTAACATTAGTAATGTTTTATCTCTGATTTGATAGAATCACAGCCAAAGGTGATACATTCCCAATTTCATCTGGTGGATGAAGCCACTGTCCCTTACTGTTTCCTTTACCTTGCACAGCTCCATCATTTTTTATCATTGATGGTAGTCCTGAACCAATGTCAAACAGAGAAATTTGTTTCATTTGAATATACATTAAACCAGCAGTTTCCATGATGTGCATATTAAGGAGTTACATGAAAATAATGTTCCATAAGACAAACATTATTAAATGGTTAACTGCAAAATATGTTGCATGTTTTATTACTGATTGCCTCCGGAGAATTACACAAAATGCAGTGTTCTCCACCACCACTGGGCTGTGCAACATTCTTACCGTGCAGATCACAAAGGACAAATGTTCTGGAAGCATGCCTCTTTAGTGAAGTCATGCAGTGTCCCACTTCTACTTTCTGGGGCCTTTCTATGTGAAAACAGTCCCAGTGATGTATTTCCACTGGGCCCCAAACTCATTTCTAGGGATGCCATAAAAGTACTCACATTATAATGACTTTGGCACACTCCTGTCAACTACCAGATTGTAAGTAGTGCCTTGAGCACAAGAAATGTTCCACACCCATTATCAGAACCCTTCCTCTTCCCTAGTCTCTACTTCCACGATCTCTAGAAAGCTGTTTATTAACTGGAAAACATCACAAGAAGGATGACTCTCTTGAAAACAGCAAACCCTACATGTGGCATCATGATGGTGAATTTTCCATGATAATTTCTTAAGTTAAAAATCTTAGTGAAGATAACCTCATAATTTTATGATTAGCTTGATTGGCTAGTTGCCTGCAGAGCTTCAAAATATCAAAGTTGAAAAACATCCTATTATGTTTCTCAAAATGTGGTACAAGAACCCATTTGAGTTGCAATTCCCCAGGTTGCTTAATTTGAAATAGACCCTGCTCTGATCCTAACAACAATGTTCTCTGGAAAAAGAGCACTAAAATCTGTTGTTTCAGCAAACTCCCCAGAATTACTGTTTGTAAACTAAAGCTTCATAAATACTGTCTCTTAACATTCTCTACTCTGACTCCCATCACTTTTCTTCTCAAAAATTTTTGAGAAATAACATATACAAAAAAGAATATAAATGAATGAATTTCGATAGAATGAATACATCTATATAATCAGGACTTCTCTCTGGAAACACAGCAAGACCAGAACCCCAAATGTCACCTGTGCCCCTCCCTTTCTCACCTACCCCTGTGGAGAATACCCAGCATCCTGACTTGTAACATCATCAGTTTATTTTGCCTATTTCTGAACTTTATATAAGTGAAATACAATAATGTGTACTTTGGGGGGACTGGCTTCTTTCACTCAGCATTATTTGGTGAGATTCATTCATGCTGTTGTGTTTCATTGTAGTTTGTTACTGATCTTTCTGGGCAGCAGAAACATTCTACTGCATGGGCATACATGCAGACATGCAATTTAACTATCCTTTTGATTGTTCATAAACATTTGCATTGGTTTGGCCTATTACAAATAATACTTCTTTTTTTTTTAATGTTTTTAACGTTTATTTATTTTTGAGACAGAGAGAGACAGAGCATGAACGGGGGAGGGTCAGAGAGAGGGAGACACAGAATCTGAAACAGGCTCCAGGCTCTGAGCTGTCAGCACAGAGCCCGACTCGGGGCTCAAACTCACTGACCGCGAAATCATGACCTGAGCTGAAGTCGGCCGCTCAACCGACTGAGCCACCCAGGCGCCCCTACAAATAATACTTCTATGAACACTTTTGTACATGTTTTTTGGCCCACATATGTACACATGCCTAGGGATAAAATAAATTGCTGGATCGTAAAGCATGCTTTTCTGTTCAGCTTTGGGTTTTTTGGTTTGTTGTATTTCTTTCAAAATGATTGCACCAAGTTAAACGCCAGCCAGCAGGGTATGAGTCTCCAGTTGCCTCATATCCGCCACCCCCTCACTTAGCGCCATCTGTCTTTTTCCCTTTTACCCATTGTGGTTGGGGTGTATCAATATTACACTGCAATTTTAATTATATTTCCCTAATGACTAGTTAAGTACTCTTTCTTATGTTTATTAGCTATTTTAATATCCTCTTCTATGAAGTAGTTGATCAAGTCTTTTACCCATTTTTGAAAATTGGGTTGTCTGTCTTTTGCTTACTGTAGTAGTCCTTTCACCTTTGCATTCACATTGATTGTCAGAGGTATGTGTTGTAAACATAGTCTCTAACTGTGTGGATTGCCTTTTCACTCTCTAAAAGATAATTTTGTTAAACAGAAATTCCTAATTCTTAAGGTAGTCCAGTTTATCATTTATCATTTTTGTGTCTTTTTTTAAATGTTTATTTATTTTTGAGAGAGAGGCAGAGTGCGAGCAGGGGAGGGGCAGAGAAAGAGGGAGATACAGAATCCAAAGTAGGCTCCAAGCTCTGAGTTTGTCAGTACAGAGCCCGATGCAGGGCTCAAACCCACCAACCATGAGATCATGACCTGAGCTGAAGCCAGACATTTATCTGACTGAGCCACCCAGGCACCCCCATTTTTGTGTCCTTTTAAGAATTATTTGCCCACCTCAAGTTCATGAAGATATTCCCCTGCATTTTTTAAAAATTATTTTGAGTTCATGCTCAAGCAGTGGAGGGACACAGGGAAAGGGAGAGAGAAAATCCCAAGCAGTCTCTATTCTATCAGAGCAGATCCCATCCCAGAGCTGGATCCTACAACCCTGGAGTAGTGACCTAAGCCCAAATCACGAGTCCCAATGCTCAACCCACTAAGCTTTATTGTTTTATCTTTTACGTTGAGGTGGACTATCTGACTGGAATTTATTTTATTTTATTTTTTATATGGTGTGCAATAGTTATCTCCTTTCATTATATATATATATATATATATATATATATATATATATAATTTCCCATATATATAGGAAATATATATGTATATGTGTAGTATATTTATATATTTGAAATATATATGTATATGTATAGGAGACAGATATATATGTGTATAGGAAATATATATATTGGAAATATGTATACATAATGAAAAATGTATATAAATTTATATTATGTATAATAAAAATATATAAAATATAATAAATACTTTAACAAATATTTCTTATATATTTGTTAAAATTATTTATACACTTTATTAAATGTGTATAATTTAATTTATATAATTTGTTAAAACTTGTATAATTTAAAAATTAATAAATGTTTATAATATATTCATATATAATATATTTAAATGTTATATATATATATATATATATATATATAATGAAGCCTGTAATGAAAGCCAAACTTGCCCAAGGTTGTCCATCTAGTACAGAAGAGACTAATTATAATGTTAGAACCCACTCTGTTACCTTCTTTCTTTTATTGGTACAATTATATTAGTTGTTGGCATTGATTTCTCCAGCCAAAATAGCCTCACCAAGTCAGGATTTCAGTTAAGGTCTTATTTCCTGACCATCGTTCTGATCTAAACCACTTCTAACTCCCCTATTCTTTAAGCTTCTGATTGTATTTGCAGCAAAACAGAGATGTCGAAAGAAGCTCAGTCCCCTCACCCGTGGGTCACTTGTCTGGTATACGTAGTACCACTTTTCTTTCTTACTTTTTTTTCTTTTTTTTAAGTTTTATTTATTTTGAGAGAAAGACAGAGTGCATGAGTGGGGGAGGGGCGGGAAGAGAAGGAGAGAGAATTCCAAGCAGGCTCCTCTCAGAGTTGGACACCGGGCTTGAACTCTTGAACTGTGAGATCATGACCTTAGTCAAAACCGAGAGTCAGACTCTTAATGGACTGAGCCACCCAGGCACCCCTGTAGAACCACTTTTCTAACATGATTTTCAGTCACGGCTCTAAAATACCCTGGTTTCGTGCTAGTCTTTGTCATTATTTAATAATCTAGAGAGAATAAGTAGTTCACCTCTGTTTTCTCATCTGTGAGAAGAAAGAGTGGATGAGATTAACTCCATAATCCCTTTTATTTCTATTAATTTTTTAAAACTATGATCCCATAGTTATTTTATTTCCAAAATACCTAGTCTCTCCATAATTATGGCACTGTAGGACACATTTTTCTCATTATTCATTCACTGCAAAATAAGAATGTCTGGATATTATTAAAACTTAAGGACGTTCTATGAAAGCAACTCAAAGTATTTAAATTCTTACAGTCCATAAAAAGTATCTTATCTCGGTATTGCAGTTTGCCAAAGGATTTCCATTTTAAAACCCAACTCCAGTCTGACACCTTCATTAACCACGCAGATGTGTTGTTTGATGTGTTATTCCCTTCTAAAATATCCCAGTTTCCAACCAGACAGGAAAGACAGATTGAGAGTGAGGCCAAAGAATGAGTTTTATTAATGATTGCTGCCTGGTTTTGTATACATATCTCAACTCATATCCTGAAAAATTCTTTTTCACTCAATCTATTTCTATTACAGTCCTGTATTGTGTTACCACCTCATTATCTGTCTGAGAGACTGATTCAAAGTGAGGTTTAACATGCTGAGCATTTGGACAGCAAAGAGCAAGAATTTTTCTTTCCTTTTCTTTCTTTTTTTTTATTCTAGCAGGAAATTCCTGGGAGGTCTCTGGCCACTTTCTTTTTATCGCTGACAACTTGGTTTTGATATTTGAGAATGTAGAGATCAATACCGACTTAGCCGTCAAAATGACTTGATATAAGAGACTCTCTAATATTGTGCCAGGAATAATACCTCATATCTCCAAGACTCATGCTATAAACTTTGCAACCATTTCCGTGTCTCCCCAGGGGGATCCCTTGGAATAACTTCAAGAAATTTAAGGAAAGCATTCTGACCCAGTTCTAGACCAGACCAATGTATAACCCTCAGATCCAAGTGTAGACTCTATTGAATAGAGTATCAGGAGTCCATTAAATGTTTCCACTATTTTATTTTAATTTTTGTTTGTTTGTTTCCACTATCAAAAATGTCCTAGGGGCGCCTGGGTGACTCAGTCAGTTAAGCATCTGACTTCCACTCAGGTCGTGATCTCACGGTTCGTGAGTTCAAGCCCCACATCGGGCTCTGTGTTGACAGCTTGGAGCCTGGAGCCTGCTTCAGATTCAGATTCTATGTCCCTCTCTCACTCTTCCCCTACCCCACTCATATTCTCTCACTCATATTCTCTCACTCATATTCTCTCTCTCTCTCTCTCTCTCTCTCTCTCTCTCTCTCTTTCTCTCAAAAATTGTGGGCAATTGGGCTGCCCATGACAATTAAAATTCAACCCTGTAACCATTAGAAAATTTTAACAAGTCATTTTAATTACACTGAATCTCTCATCCATATCAGAAGGTGCAATTAGAAGATAACTACTGGGAATGAAAAATAACAAATGAATTAAGTGTCACTGAACAAACAGAATTTGTTTAGAAGTTAGTCCTCAGTGTTCTGTGCTGATTGCAATGGTGGTTACTATGGTGGTTACAAATGGTGAGATCTATGCATTTGTCAAAACACATTGAGCAGTAAACCAAAAAGAATAAATGTTACTGTACATAAATATAATACATAATGTTAAGTTAATACTTTGAAAACAAAATAGGGATAAGAAGTCATTCTCCCAGATGGAGGACTGAGGGCTTTGTTCTAAAGCAACATGGTGGAGAGAGAGACAATATCTGGATTGGGACTCAAGGAGCCAAGAGTCTTGATAGAAAGAGGTACTCAGATATGTTAGGGCTACAGTACTGGAGAGATAGCATTGACCATCGTTAGTCCTTGGAGAACCTAAGTGAGATAGATAAAAGCCAGGAAGCAGAGATGGAAACCTGAAGAGTCACCAGGTGACCCTTCAGGTGGTTGAGGTAGAGGTGGCACAAGACAGCAGGGACACTAAGAAAGAGCGTAGTCAGGTGGAAGCAGAGGCTGGAGCTAAGCCTGTAAAGGAAGCCAAGGCAGGCTTGTTTTACTCTATTATTTTTTTTAATTCTTTTAATGTTTATTTATTTTTGAGAGAGACAGAGACAGAATGCGAGTGGGTTAGGGGCAGAGAGAGAGGGAGACACAGAATCTGAAGCAGGCTCCAGGCTCTGAGCTGTCAGCACAGAGCCTGACGCGAGGCTCCAACTCACGAGCTGTGAGATCATGACCTGAGCCGAAGTCGGCCGCTCAACCGAATGAGCCACCCAGGCGCCCATATTTTATTCTATCATTTTAACAAAGTCTTCAAGTCAAGGAGTTTTAGCCCCCAGTTCTGAACTAGAGGCTGTGTGAACTTGCTTCTTCTCTGTGGACTTCAGTTTCCTCATCGCCAAAGTGGTAAGGCAGGGACGGATCATCCTCCTGATCCCTTCCAGCTGAGAGCATCATGTGGACTCAAGGTTTACGTTGGTATCTCTGTAAGTTTGTCTCACATATGTGACACACCAACATCATAATACAGGCATATAAAAGTTGCCCATGTGATAGAAACAAAAACTTTCCACTTGTTTTTTTCTCTTGAGCCCCCTTAATCTCTTTTTGTAAAGCAAATAGAGATGTAGAAAAATAAAGCATGTTTCCCACAGGTCCTACTCTGACTAGTTCTCCTCTTTTCCCCCTTGGCATTTTGCTTGGTTAATCCCAGAAGTGGGAGGGAAGGAGTATGGACTCAGATGGGCCCATGCTATGCATTTACAAGAATTACGCAGTGGTGTGGTCAGCTTCACAGGTTTATCTGTGTAATAGGAAGCAGTTGGTTGAGAAGCTGCTTCTGTTGGTCTCTATCCCAAGAAATTCATACCAGCTATTTCATTCAACCCCTCAGGTGCTCTTTGGGGTGGGTAGCATTAGAGCTATGTTTCAAATGAGGAACTAGAGACTCAGAGTCTTGAAGGTACTGCTTCAGAATGTCTCTGTGTCCAATGAGACTGGCACTGGTTCAGATGAAGATATGGAGCTCTCCTAGGAAAGCCTGTAGGCATGAGATGAGCTAATGTGTTTGAAACAAGGATCACAATACAGGTCCTCAGATTTTCATGTTCTTTAGAATAACGTGAAATATGTAGATTCCAAGGACCTCCACGCAAGATATTAGGGGTAGTAAGAATGGAATGAAGCCCAGGGTTCTGCATAATTCTGATGCAAGATTTACGGCTTTGGATGAGGATGAAGAGGCCATTTAGCCAGGTCACAGGTAATAACTGCGACTTATTGAAGAAAATGATAAGGTAGTTATTTGAAGTCATACAGAGTGATAGCAAGAGGTAACTTTGAAAAAAAAGTCTGCACTGCTACTCGCCTATTAAAATGGAAAATCCAGAACACTGAAAACACCAAAAGCTGGAAGAATGTGGAGCAAATGCTACTCTCATTTATTGCTGGTACCAATGCAAAATGGTGTAGCCACTTTGGAAGACATTTTGGCAGTTTCTAATAAAGCCAGACATAACCTTGCCACACAATGCAACAATCATGTTCCACGATATTTACTTAAATGAGTTGAAAACTCTAATCTATACAAAAACCTGTGCATGCATATTTATAGCAATTTCATTCACAATTGCCAAAAGGTAGAAGCAACCAAGATGTCCTTCAACAGGTGAATGGAGCAAACAAACTGTGGTGAGCCATGCAGGGGAATGTCACCAGCAATAAGAAGAGATGAGCTCTCTTGGGCCACCTGGGTAGTGTAGTTGGTTGAGCATCTGACTTCAGCTCACGTCATGATCTCACGGTTTGTGAATTCAAGCCCTGCATCACACTCTCTGCTGTCAGCATGGAGCCCACTTCCAATCCTCTGGGCCTTCTCTCTCCATACCTTCCCAGCTTGCACTGTTTCTCTGAAAAATAAATAAACTAAAAAAAAAAAAAAAAAGAATAAATGAGCTTTCAACCCACGAAAAGACCTGGAGGGTTCTTAAGTGCTTATTTGCTAAGTGAAAGAAGCTGACCCGAAAAGGCTACAAACTGCATGGTTTCAACTATATGACATTTTGGAAAAGGCAAAACTAGGGAAAAGGGAAAAATATCAGTGGTTGTCAGGGGCTGCAAGGGAAAGAGAGAAGGATGAATACATGGAGCACAGGGGATTTTCAGGGCAGTGAAACTATTCTCTATGATACTGTAAGGTAGATACATGGCATTAGATATTTGTCTTTGACCATACAATGGTCCATACAATGTACAACAAAAAGAATAAATCATAATATACACTGTGGACTTTAGTTATAATATTGTATCTGTATTGGTTCCTCAGTTATAGCAAATGGACCACATTGATGGAAGATGTCAATACTGTAATGGGGCAGCCATGCGGGGGTGGGAGGGCGTGAGGTTGTATATGAGGACTCTGTGTACTTTATTCTGAATTTTTCTATAAACCTAAAACTGTTCCAAAAAATAAAGTGTACTAAGTATAAAGTTAAAACTAAGCATTAAGATTATAAAATAAAAAAATAAATCTCAAGCTTCCTTTGAGCAGTACCCTGGACACAACCCACCCTTCTCTTATATGGGAATCTGCCCAGGAGTGCTGTTTGAATGCAGTAGAAATGCATATGAAAGAATTTCAAATTGTGCAAGTTCTGACTTCTTCAGGTACCGTGATGTAAACCTCCATGGGTATAGTTACCTTACCAAGGACACTGAGCTTTCTCAAGTGCCTCTCCAGTATCCTTCCTTCTTCATGGGTTGGGATTCTGATAGAGCTATCCACCATGGAGCCTTTGATGAACTTGGCTGTGCATCTGGACCCTCCATGCAGTCCTGGTCCATCATGGTGCTTCATCCCTCTCCTTGTGCAAAGAGATTGGTCCAGGGGCATAAGTACTGGCCTAAGTAGGGGTGATTTATAAGGTTATCTTCCATAAGATTGAATACAGAAAACTAAGAGCAGAGGAAGGAAAGGATAAGGAGGTGAAGAGTAGACATAGGGGTGAGGGAAATGAATGGGAAATGAGCAAAGAGAGAGGGAAAGAGAAAGAGCTTTCTTCCTGTGATGAAAAGCTAAAAGAACATTGAAAGCAAGGAGCTACCAGGTCCATTTTCCTGTCTACATGGACAGTCTGAATGAGAATAAACTAATAAGAATGGATAAAAATGGGGAGGAATGCAGAAAGGGAGATAAGAAGTGTTGAGAGAGAGGAGAAAGAGAAGGAAATCATAATTTGTATCACTTTGAATTTTTAATGACGGTAGCCACCATCTTTTTTTTTCTGTTAGTTTCTAGATGTGGGTTCTCTCATTGCTGTAATCTACCAATATAGTGGGCAGCACTTGATTCCCTTTGTGCATCATTTCTGAATCCTTCCCGTGTCAGATCTCTGTGTGAACTGGTGCCCGATTCCAACCTTCTGTAGTCAGAACACACCAATTCCTGCCTCTAGCAGGTGGAAGAAATGTGTGCATTAGTCCTACTGGGAAGACATATGTAGAAAAGTTTTTCATATACAGGTTGAACAAATGAAAGAGTACTGTTACCACAAAGAAGCAAATCATAAGAAGACTAGGAGTGAAACTAATGCAGACTGAGGGCCTACCACCATTCACTTTCAAAGACACTTTCTAATTTTATTTTTTAATTGCTTTATTTATGGATAGTGCAATCCCTGTTTTACAGATGATAAACTGGAGACTCAGAAAATATAGATAACTTACCTAGCCAGTAAGTGGCCAGATAATAATGTGCATGAGATTTATCTGAATTCTAGCCAATACATTATTTACTATACCAATGACAGGCAGAGGAAGACAGTAGGTGGCTGCGAGAATGTATCCCATGTTTATGGTCTCACTCTCATGAGGTGGACAGAACTTTCCTGGGCCTATTATCTCTTGACCAGCTCCTATTCTTTCTCTCAGTTTGTATCCTCTTGCATATCCATGCCTATGATTAGCAAACACTTCTACAAAGGATACTACAGCTCAGTAAGGTGTTGAAGGCCCCACCCTGAGGGATGCACACTCCACTGGGGAAGCGCATACTGAACAGACAATTGCAGTACAACATGAGTTTATGTGCAATAATGGAGGCAGGATCAAGAGCTGGGGAACAAGAGATTCACTCTTCCTAGGGGTTCTGTGGAAGACTTCATAACAGAAGTTATATCTGAGACGGGCTTTGAAGACTGATGGAGAAAGAGGGACCTCATGGATTAATAGTGTTAAATACATATATGGATTTATGTGTGTGTGTACGTATATACATAAGATAGTCACTCCCCATAGAGAGGTTAACAAAAAGGATATATGTATATATCTATGGGGAGTGACTATTTTTTGTCTGTCCAACATATCATATATATCACATTCTCTCTCCTCCCCCCTCCTATTTTAATAAAAACTTTCATTTAGAAAACCACCCCTGTTTTCTCTGTCCATAAGTTTTGTCTCTGACCTCTGTCTAGTAAATCACAGTAAGACATTGATTTATTTAGGGGTTGACACATGACCTAAGTTTGACCAAGTAAGACTCATACCTATAATTTCTGCATTCATTATTTCTCAGAAAATAAGGACTTTCTCCGGCCTTGTTATCTGGCCAGATGTAAGTCTCCAGGGACCATTGCTCTATATGAGCAACCAAGTGGACAGGACTTACCTGAGAATGAATTCCTTTAGAGCAGGCACAAAAGTTTGATGACTTTTTAAGTACCCACATCTATCTGTGCCTGAAGCCAGTAATACTTCTGTATTCCATAGGTAAATTAACCAATTAAATTTAAACTTGATAGATACTCTACACTAATATAATGAATGCTATTTAAGTAACATTTGCATTTTATCTGAGACCTCCTAGAGGTACTTTCTTATACATACATACTAACAGTGAAACTTTTATAAATACATCAGGCATTCGGAAAGTATTTGTCAATCAAATCATCAACCATCAGCTGTGGAGATAAATAACAGAGAGCCTTTCCAGAAGCTCAGAGCCCAGTGGTAGAGACAGGCATGGAGCAATGGATCACAATGCCCCATGATACCATGAGAGAAAGTTTGCTAGTGGCAAAAAGGAAGGAGAAATAATCTTTCTGGGTGAAGAGAAGGAAAGCTTCCTGGAGGAGACCACATCTCTGATAAAGGAAGATGAAACAAGAATTCACAGACAGGCAAACAGAGTGAGAGCTTTCCAGAGACAGGATCAGCTTGCTTTTTAGGCAAGGCATAATAAATAGTGTGTTCAAAGAAGACACTTGGCTGGCAAGATTGGTTTGAAATGCATCTGATAAGCATATTGAGGTTCAATGATGAAGAAATGTTTATGCTGTACCAATCAATCTTGCCCTGTGAAAAATAGGAAGCTAGAAAATGTTTTTTTTAGAAAATGTTTTTAAAATAAGAATGGAATTGCTCAGATCTGAATTCTAAAAGATACTTCCAATAGTAAGAGGGGAGATTTGTTAGTGAGTGGGCAGAAATCAAACAGGGATAGGGATATAACCGTGAGTGCGACTATCATAGACTCAGAGACAGATGATAGGGCACACCCAAGGCAGTTGTGAGTAGGTTGAGAAGAAGGAAGAAAGGAGAAGGGAAGAGAGGGGTAAGAGAAAGAATGCCAGAATGCTACATGGAAGACTGACAGAGAGAAATAAGTTTACCTTTTTAAGTCTTTTTTTTTTTTGCAAATACAGATCAAAACACCAGGAAGTAGTGGGGTTGTGGGTGAACTTGACCTATACCTTCAAGCTGCAGACACTACAGTGGCAGGTGTTTCTGTGGCAAGCATTTAAGTGGCAGGCACACTAGAGGCAAGCAAAGTTTTTGGAGTAGTTTGTGGGAGGAATCGCTTACATCTTTGAGATCCTGCATCTACCGTAAGCAGAAGTGTTTCCTGAAAGCACTGGCCATCTATGGTTCTTACTCTGAACTCACATACCCAGAGCCCATCTGCCAGCCAGGCTCCACTGAGGTTTGCAAAAGAAAATCATCATCACCCTCACTCAACATACACCTGTTATGGGCAAGATGCAGGGTCAAAATGGCCTCCTAAGCACTTTGCAGACATTTCCTGATGCAGTTCTCATGATTACTACATGAGACAAGCAGCATTATTATCTCCACTTTCCAAATGAGGAAAATAAGGCTTAGAATAATTACGCATTCTCTCTCTCTCACTCTCTCTTTTTTGCCTTCTTCTATTTAGATCATCTTGCCTATACACATTAGTATTTCAGGAAAAAAAAAGATTCTTGGTATGTTTCCACATGCTTATATAATATTTGGAATGTAATTATAATGATTGAATAATACCCAAATTGATAATAGATGTAACATCATTTATTTGGGGGAATTTAAGTCACTTCATTTTTTTTCTTGTATTATAAACAGTGTTATGACAAGCATCCCTATTGGCAACAACAAAAACCCTGATTTTCCTCTGCAATTAATCTTAGAAAGAGATTTACTAGTATGAACATGTAGTCATGGCATGTTTTTCTAAATTTTGGAAACTGTTTCTAAAAATACTGTTGCGGTAGTTTTAAAAAAAGGTGTGGAGGAAGAGTTGCGTGGTTAATAAAGGAGGAGCTGGTAATACTCTCAATTACGTTTCTTGCTGATTCAATTGGCCTTTCTCCCCACCATCACCTGACCATAATGCTGTCTTACACAGTAAATCCTATTTGAGAAACAGCCCAGGCCACAAATCAGTTATCACAAACTCCTTTTTATTCTTTAATTGAGAATCCCCATTTAATTTTTACTTATTGACAATATATGTTTTAACTGGGAATATTTGATAGATTTATAGGTTAGGTAAATCATCTTTGGCAAGAAAATCATATAACAGTGGAAGCATTCTCAAAATGTCCTCTCTTCTTGCAAAACTGTTATTTCCATTTCCTCATGAATGAAAAATCATTCTTAGAATGAGGTTTACCACAGATGTAGAGAATGATGATCTGTCTTTAAAATCATTTTCTTAAAATACCCAACTCATGGAAACAGACTAGAAAAGTGGTTGCCAGGGGCTTAGGGGTGAGGAATATAGGAATATAGGAAGAAGTTGGTAAAAGGTACAAACTTTCAGTTACAGGATGAATAAGTTCTCAGGATCTAATGTATTACATGGTGACTACAGTTGACAACACTGTATTGTGTAACTAAAATTTGTTAAAAGAGGAGAACTTAAATGTTCTCACCAAAAAAAAAGAAAAAGAGAAAGAAAGAAAGAAAGAAGAAGGAAAAGAAAAGAAAGAAAAGAGAAAAGAAAAGAAATACATGAAGTAATGGATTTATTAATTAACTCAATGGGGGCGTCTTTTCACAATGTACACATGTGTCAGATCTTCACAATGTACACTTTAAATGTGTTACAATTTTGTTAAGGATTCCTTAATAAAACTAGAAAAAATAAAAGTAGGTCTAAACTATTTGTGAAAGATATATGTAAGTACGTAATTAAGATCTTCAAGAGGAGAAAAAATTAGGAAAAAAATGTCCAAAACATAATAAATAATTTTCTTCGGTTAGCATTTTAGATGTTATTAGAGTTAATTAGCATTTTATCATTTCCAGGATTTTTAGTTTATTTTATAACTCCTGGTGCATCCTCAGCTTACCTTAAGTTATTTTAATAAGAATTATTTAAATAATAATTTTTGGGGCGCCTGGGTGTCTCAGTCAGTTAAGCGTCGGACTTCGGCTCAGGTCATGATCTCACCCTTGGTGAGCTCGAGCCCCGCATTGGGCTCTGTGCTGACAGCTCAGAGCCTGGAGCCTGCTTCTGATTCTGTTTCCCTCTCTCTCTGTCCTTCTCCTTCTCACACTCTGTGTGTGTTTCTCTCTCAAATAACTAAACAAATAAACATTAAAATTTTTTTAAATAATTTTGGAATGATTGAAATTTATCGGAAAGTTTTGAAGATAGTACAGACTGTTCCTGCACCAAGTTTCTCCTCATGTTCATTATGTATATAGCCATTTATCAAACTTCATCAATTAACATTGATACAATACTATTAAGTAAAATAGAGACTTCATTTGGATTTCACCGGTTTTTCCACTAATGTCTTCTTTTTCTGTTTTAGAACCCAAATACTACAGAATCCAAACAGTAGCATTTAGTCTTTTTGGGTTATCTAATTCTTCATAGACCTGACTGTATCCCCATTACGGTATTTTGAGATGTGGCTGATGAAAGCTCTGCCTCAGAATAATACTTTCTCCTCTTGTCCTGGAGTTCACTTCTGCTTACTTTGTTAGTATTATCTTCAGTCCATATTTTCTTTTCAGGAATTTGAAAAATCTACTTCCTTTTGAATGGCTTAATTTAGTCAGGCCCACATTATATACTCCATAAATCTACTTAACTGGGCCACCTTGAACAGCAGGACGTCACAACACAGTGGCAGTAGGATAATTGCCAACTTGGTCAAGTTATGGAATCCCTTTAATGGGATACATCAAACATAATTCAGGATCTGGGACCCTCTGAAAGATGGAGAAACTAATGGTACCAGCTTCAATCAATGCCAGATATTAGAAAAAAATGTTATTTTTTTCTCATTTTTTAGGTAAGTAAATGTATGTTCTATTCAGATATATGAATAGAAAAATAGATTCCAGTATTTACTCCCCATATCTCTACAGATTTGCTTCCCCCACTGGAGGGATTTTGTCACCATAGGAGGCCGCCTGGCTTCTGTAGGCTTTGATGATGCTATGAGGGGGTCTTGGTGCAGCATGGGGGCTGGCCGGCTGTGGTCCCCTCCTTACAGCCTTCCTTTCTAGTCCTCAGCACTAAGGAATGCATCCTTATTAAACCAGGCTCAGAAACTCAATGTGTCTGCTCTGCGTCACTGAAAATGCTCCTGAAATATGACATCTGCAGTGTTAGGGAGAGCAGGACTTTGTTGTGTGGCATTTAAACTTTCAGCAGGATCACAGAACATCTGTTATTTCAACTTGGACTTGATTATTTTTTTTTAAACCGCCAGACTTTCAGACCATACAATACCAGCTTTCTTCAAATGTAACTCTTAAGTTCCTTTTATGGTAAAGTTTAATACTGTGAACATATGGAGGGTCTGAAAGTCTGCCAAATGTTTTAAAAGACAAGGTTATAAATACCCCAGCAGCGAGCTTTGTTCCTTAATGTATGGCTCTGTTACTCAGAGTCAACGTGAAAGATAAATCAGAACATAGAGCTGGCTTGGGCATTAACTTGATATTTCTGGCAAGTATTCATAGTATCTCATTTGAAAGAGAGAAAGAGAAGTGGTTGTTCTGAGGTAACATTACCAGACTGCAAAAAAAAATGAATTTTATAAAACAGCAAAGAGCAGAATTATAGCTTAATTGAAACATCTAAAATGCAAATACACTCTCCAATTTTCTTAACCCAAAGATTGAAGCTTAAAGAGTCATCATAATGCCCATGGGTTTGGAGATTACACTTTTTTGGTCCCCTTCCTCTAGATTTGGAATAAATACCTCTAATTTCCTTGATAATGGATCTCCCTACCCTGCCTAAACTCAGTTCTTCACTAATCCCAGGGTCCTATTCTCAAGTGTCCCTCTGCCCAAATTTGGGTTTATCCCAACCCAAGTCAGTTCAGGACCCACCCTATCATTTCTCTGACTGCACTTTCTCTAGAAACAGGGATTTGTTGACCTGGCTGGTTGGTCCCATCTGCAGCTGGGGCTTACCCTCTTCGACAGCATAAGATGCACCATGACAAGACTGGCCTAACATGTCCTTGAGACAGGTCTTTTGGGGGAATAAACCTCAGCATGGTGTAAGGAAGTGTCTTTGCATGAACTTTCCAGGTCACTAGGATAATGCTTAATAATTCATGTCCTCCTCCCACTAAGTGCACTTAGTATCCTGTTGGCTTAATGTAGCTTCCAAAGAGTCTAGGAACTGCCTGGACATAGCTCATTTATGTGGCAGGATATGATTAAGGTCAGGGTGCTAAAAAAGGAATCAGGAGAACTTCACTAAGACTATTTTTTCTCTTCCTGGATGAGATTTTTGTTTTTGTTTTTGTTTTTGTTTTTGGTTTGTTTTTCTTTTCTTTTCAGAGTGCCAGCTAAGCCTGAACTGCTCTTTCCATAAAATGGGAGTAATAATCAATCTTTCTTAGAACATTGATATGAGACTCAAATGACAAAATGCATGAGAAACTCATAAGAGCATGAAAAGCGCTTTTGCTGTTTGTATTAATGAGCTGGTTTTGGCTGGCATCACAAAGAATCTTCAAATATCACTGGATTTCAACCACAATTTTATCAGTCACACATGCTACGTGTATTCTGTGGGTTACTTGCAATGGATGTGAATAAACATAGCATATGCCACATTTAAAGGAAGGTTTTAAAAGTGTGTGTGTGTCTGTGTGTGTCTGTGTGTGTGTGTCTGTGTGTGCATCTGTATGTATGGTTGACTTCACTTCTTGCACAGCTGCCCTCTGCTATAAGATGAACATACACTAAATAGACCCATTTCTTTCCCTCTCTGTCTAGTCAACCAGATAACCAGTTCACTTAACTCAGACTGAACCTTCAGGATCTCCTTATCTCAACCAGCCATGAATTCCTACGTAGCTTTCCTTCACTTTCCACTAGGATATTGGGCAGCCATCAAAACTTTCTTTTATAGGCCATTTGGTATGTAGAAATAGCCAAATTTATCTACATGAAAAAAAAAAAAAAACGCAGTGCAATCCCTCCCCAAACATGAGTTCTATTTGAGTACAATTCTAGCATAAGAAAACTGGAGTTTGGGAATAGAGAAGTGTAGAAAAATAGGAAGTTGAACATATTTTAATTTTGAAAGCCTCCGAGGGATAAAAAGGGAAAGTGATGTGGGTATCGGAACTCCCTCAGCTGGCACATGGAACCAGAAATGAATTAAGTGTTTCATTGGAGATCCATATCCCCAAATGCCTTTTACTGGGTATATTACCTGTGACAAAACAAGACACATTTAGGTATATTTCAATGAGGCCAAGGGGAAAGAAGGTCTTAAAAGTCTCCAATGAGCATAGGGCAGTAGAAGGAAATTTATAATATAGCATCAAATATTACTATTAATGGAATGCACATAAATGCATATAAAATTTATCTACTTAAACGATTTCATCTCAGCCTTGTTTGTTTGGCTCTCTCATAAAATGTTAAGTTCTGAGCTTTATCCTCTCAGAGAGTTTTGAAGAGCCATACCCTACGGACTGGGACATTAATGTTGTATGTCAGAGAGTTCCAGAAGCAGAGTCAAGCACTTGGTTCTTGCTTTCCCATAGGAGTCCAAGTTCTGATCACCTATTCCTTAATATCTGAGTGCCTCAGGGCACGTAATTCCAACCATTCTAAGCCATTGTTCCCTCATGGGTAACATGGTGATGATGGTAATAGTACTAATATATGAGGTAATGAAATCAATGAATGAGTTAAATTTAGTTACCTAATTTGTGGCACTTGGTTTGGTATTACTTTTTAATTAATAAATAATATTAAATAATAATGCTTTTTTTCAATTTAAAATAATTGATGGCTGCAGTTTTTGAGATAAGCAACGGAAACAAAAGTCACGCTTAAATAATAAATGTGATTTATTGGTTTCCATAATCAGGAAGGTTGTAGGTATATATGAAGTCAGTCTCAAGAGGTGAAAATGTGACTTCTTGCTCATCAGCACCTTCATCACCTTCATGATCCTCTCATGTTCTTTCCCTTTCTCTCCCTGCTCTCCTTGTCCTACCTCCCTCTCCTCCCAAATCTCTTTTTCCATTATTCTCTACTTCTGATTAACTA
Organism: Panthera leo; assembly: GCF_018350215.1. Classification (NCBI taxonomy): domain Eukaryota; kingdom Metazoa; phylum Chordata; class Mammalia; order Carnivora; family Felidae; genus Panthera; species Panthera leo. The sequence goes on from NC_056693.1 coordinate 40,500,483, forward strand.
TCAGCCTATCTCATGCTTCAGATGTGATTTCTTCCTTCAACTGGAGAAATGGTTGTTGCCAGAAACAAACCCCTATCCTCACATTCATGATACAGAAGAAAATGAAACCCTTGTGTCCCCAGATAGGTTCCCTGTTTCATAGAGGTACCTGCTTGAGTCAGAGGTTCACCATGTGGACTCATCTGTGTTGACGGCAAATGGGGCAAGGCAGTGTACATGCAAGAAGGAGCATGTGAGATAGAACCTTGAGATCCAAGTTGGGTGGCAGGCCTGGCTCTCCCTAGAAAAGACAACAGATAGCCCCTGAGAGTACCTACTATATATAGTTGTCATTACTATACTGTGCTCAACATGACCAGTAAGAATCTGTACCTAACAAATTCAATGGCTTTGAGGTAACAACTGTCCACTTCTCCTATACTAACCAAGTAATATGGACCTCCTACTATAAACCCCAGGTATCTTGGGCTTTGAGGACCCCATATTAGATCTTGTCACCACAAAGTTAGGGGGAGCCTGGAGTGCACTTCATGTTGTGATTTGATTATCAATATGATGCCTATGGGGCATTACTTCTTAAAACTAATGGAATATCACTTTGGTATTTTCATTTTCCTCTGCCTGACCACCATGGGAATTGCAGAAACTTAACTATTACAATTTCCTATGTACATTAAAAAATTAAATGCAAAGTAAGTTAGGTTATAGTGCAAGTGTTATGGTGAGAATGTTATTTTTAAAACACATCAGTGGCTCCCACACAGTGGGACCTTAATAAATGTTTAATAATGACTGTATTAGTTTACTTCCTATAATTGTTTCTTCCATTAAAATCTACTTCTACTTTCTGAGGAAAATGACAAGTGATGCCTTGTTATGAGCATATGCGGAAGATTAAGATATTGGAAGGCTATGCCATTAATGTGGTGCAAAGGACATTTTTCTAGCGAGCACAAAATAGGTCAGGAATTTGCATTTCTGAGTTCCTCCTTTAATCACACATCTTTTGCATATAGAGAGACTGTAGGATTCACCCAGTGGTGTCCACCACCATTTTTCTCACGTTGTTCCTAGTGTTGCATTTGGAGTAATCAGTGAACAAATCAATTCACCACACATTTTCAGAATGCCCCAGTGAGCAAATAAAGATGTCAGGTGATATGGGCAATGCAGAGACAAAAGTGCTGAGAATTCCTGATTGCTGGGAAGGAAAGATTTTTTGTGAAGTTGAATATAAATCAGATAGTGAAAATGTCTGATGTGATTGTTTTGTGTGTGTGTGTGTGTGTGCGTGTGTGTGTGTGTGTGTGTTGGTTTTTATAAAGGCTTACATTCTTACAACATACAGAAACTATGCTTCTGAGGTACACTAACAAATATCCATACAAATTAATTAGTGTTCCATTCTAAACTTAATCACATGGTGAGAACAACAAATCCTGACACAGTGTGTTTGTTAGGTAATCCATTAAGTTCCTCATCTAAAAATATGTAACGTGTCATCGTACTTTTGTCCTAACCTGCACAGAGAAGTAGTCAGCATCTCTTTTTCCTGTTCCTATTCTCTTAACAGCAACATAGCTGACATTCTAAGAGACAACAAGTACTAGGAATTATAAGTGGTCAAAGAAACAAGGAAGACAAGAGAGATCTTTCACACCTTATCAAGAATTATTTAGGACTATTATTTTTTCCCACTAAATTGACAAATGTGTGATGTGCTCTTCTGTTTCATTTATGCTATTCATTTATATTATAATTCCCAGTGTCATATAATGGTGGTATATATTATTCTCCCCCACTTTATTGGTGATTAAACTTCCTGAGATACAAGTATTTGGAATATCTCAAATGAGACCTGGTCTTTCAGTCCCTGCATTTCAAATGTTTGATGTGTTGGAAGAACCCTCCAGAGGTCTCTGTACCTGGCCTCACTGATATATATAGGGATACCTGAGGCAGGAATTATGGATTATGACTAGTGTCACGAGCTTTCCACATCATTTCCTAATGTTAGCAATGGGCAAACAGTAAAGGATGCTAAGCATTGATGTGATTCAGTGTGTGTCTTAGACACATCACTGTTGATTATCCAGTGGACAAGACAGATTAGATGAGATAGCTGGAAGGCAGGAAGAATGAATGTAGGAAGCTCAGTAGGGAGATATTTTGCAAAAGGCCGGATGAGGGTATGGAAGGGAAAGACAGACTTGGGGGGGGGGGGGGGGGCGGATTTATCCAGAAGGCAAACACTATTGCACTTACGTTTGGTTATTGGCCTAAACAGAGCTTCTGATTCAGAAATGGGAGTGTGGAAGTTATCTATTACACTTGTGTTAAAAAAAAAAAAAAAAGCTAGTACTTTTTTTTTTTTAATTTTTTTTTTTTTAACGTTTATTTATTTTTGAGACAGAGAGAGACAAAGCATGAACAGGGGAGGGGCAGAGAGAGAGGGAGACACAGAATCTGAAACAGGCTCCAGGCTCTGAGCTGTTAGCACAGAGCCCGATGCGGGGCTCGAACCCACGGACCGTGAGATCATGACCTGAGCCGAAGTCAGACGCTTAACTGACCAAGCCACCCAGGCGCCCCTAAAGCTAGTACTTTTTGAGCAGTGGTGATGATATAGGCAAAACTCTCTGTGGCAGAACTGTTATTACTTTATATGAATTTACCTATTTAATCTTTGTAACAATTTTATGAAGTTGGTACTATTAGCATTATTATTACAGATAAAATCAACTGATTTCATATAAAAAATCTGGCATCAAAAAATTTTACTCTGTCAAGGAACGATTTACCCTGTGAAGTCAGGCTTAGGTTCCAACTGAAAATGAGTTTACTAACCTTAGGAGACATGGGGGGGAGAGGGGCTAGAAAGGAGGAAAGGTGGGTGTCAATTGTATTTCTACTTCAAACTTCTAGTTTGACATAGTGACTCAAGAATTTCAGGCCTTGGGTTTCTGATTTGAGAAATTAAGAAATTGCACCAAATACTCTCTAAAACCCTTTTTAAGATGTCTTTTTAAGGTTTCATTTGATTTAGTGAAACTATATTTGCTAAGGACAGGCTGGCCATTTGTGAAGCTACCTATGTGGAGATTCATATCACACCGCTCTATGTACACCACTCTGTTCGGTTCCACCACACCCCGAAGTTTAGCCTCAGGATCCTTCTCAACTCTGGGCTTTAGTAGAATTGCCATAGAAGTTGAAACTTACCTTTCACCCAAAGAGTACTATTTCTATCCTGTTGAAAATGAAACAAACAGCTTTTATAAAGGAAATCTTAAACTCTAAATGTTTCTGCAATTTTTTTAAGGAGAACACCTGCACCAACCCATGAAGAAGTGCTCATGAAACTGATTATTTCCTGCAATTCTCTCTCCAGATGTAACCACCTCAACACCCTTTGTCCTGACACTGTAAAAAGATAAAGACCTGAGAAAATTCTTTGCTGAGAAAATCTCATTCAGAAGCTGAAGGTCTATTTATAGGATGCAGGAATTAATAATAATGTTATGTAGGCAGTAGATGTTAGATTAAAAAAGGAAGACAGTATTTGTGTGTTAATGAGTCAACAGACAGACTTCAGGACCCCCATGTGGCACCCCGGAGCTGCTGCTTCTCACCGATGCCATGCAGGGCATTGGAAAGCCAGGAAAAGAAGCACTGCACCTCAGTTTTTTCATTGAGCTCAGAAGAAGTAATGCGGGGCATGAAAGATGTCTAGAAATTGGTTTTGAAAGTCTCACTTCCCTTTACCCCAACCAAAAAGAAAAGTGTGCTTATACTCTCAAAGGAAGGATAAGTTCATAAATATCTGTGGAACAGAACAGAATGAGGGTGATTTTTTAGTGTAAGTTTGACTAAGCATCTAATGGATCCCAATGAGAAAGAAAAAGTAAAAAGTCTCTAACTTGCCTCACTTTATAAATATGGAAAGGAATTAAAGAATCACCCACAATCACAGACAAATATAAGAGATACAAGGTACTGTAAAGAGTGTAAAAATATGACCACATATCAAAGGAGAAACTCAGACTTGGGTTGGAGGTGGGGGAGTAACTAAAGATCGTAAAGGGGGTCAAAAACTTTATTATGGAAAATTTCAAATATATACGAGAGTAAAGAGAGTAGTAGTAAAATGAACCTCCATTTACTCATCACTTAGCAAAAAAACCAAACAAACAAACAAAAAAAAAAAAACTAGGAGCTGAATAAACAGTTAAATAAACACTTATTTATAGGACTACCTTATTTATTGATAAGGACTACCACCAGTTTCTCCCCAAACCAGAAACCTCTCCCTCAGAGAGGGAGGCCTGAATGCCTCTCTGAAGGCTCATGGTGACTCACACTTCTGGCTCCCCGGACACCATGCCTGGGTGTAACCTGGTTCATAGGAAGAACTTATCCAAAGGCAGAGCATGTCCATCCACAAAGGTGGGAGAAAGAGATCTGCCATGGGGATCTGGAAAGGGAGAGTTACAGAGACCTGTGCCAGTCATGCACCAAACGATTTCTGTAAGAGAAGGAGCCTTAACTGACTACTGTTCTTGTAAGATTTTGGCGATCAGAACAGCAATTCTAGATTCAGTGGCCTTCTTCATGTGCATGCAGGTAACATATTCCAAGGAAATGAAAATGTCTCTAAATCCCTAAATGGCCTTTCTTTCTTTCTTTCTTTCTTTCTTTCTTTCTTTCTTTCTTTCTCTTTCTCTCTCTCACTCTCTCTCTCTCTCATCCAACCTGCACCTTTCAAAGTAAGAACTTTGAAACCAAAATATCTAATCATGAATAAAAGGCTGCAGCTCACCTCTTGAAGAATTGCCCTGACCGGGTTGTTCTAGCAGTAAGAAAAAATTCTTTTTATCAATACTCTTGTCTAAAAGGCAACATTAGATGCTGAAGAGGGAAGGAGCACATTGAATCCCCAGGGAAGCTTTTTGACTTTAATTTTTAATTAAATCATTTCTTGCCAGCAATAAAATAGTTTAGTGAAAGGCTATATATGTATATATATATATATATATATATATATATATATATATGCATATATATACATATATACATATACGTATATATACACACATACATGTATACGTATATATACATATATATACATATATACATATATATATATATATATATATATATATATGTATGTATATATAGTTTTAAGTGGAGCCAAGAGAATAAGAAATGTTTAAATTTTCCTCTAATTTTCTGCAGTACTTTTAGAGAGTGATACATGTTTAGTTGAAAGAAATCAACATCTACTGAATACCTACTATGTCCCAACTACTGTGCCATGTGTTGCAAATATTTAGTCATTCGTTACCATCTCAAAACCACCATGAGGTGTAAGTCTAGTTATGTCACGATTTTTCAAGCTAGGCCACTAAATTTGGATGGCACTAAGGAACATGCTCCTGCTTGTGGACCTTCAAAGGGGAAGACTCAGGAGTTAGACCTCCAGTTTTGAAATTCAGTGTCTACTTTCTGAGGCATAATCCTTCACAGTGAAGGAACAAGCAAAAGCTACTTGGGAAAAACACAACACAAACCTTTAGTAATTTGTACATCCAGAATCTGATGGAAAGAAATGAAATTCCCTAAACAATTTCCTATAAGATATAATGATCAGCCCTCTCTCTCTTCTTAAGTAGGAAACTATAATCCATTGGATGAATATAATTCTTATTTCCCTGATATTTGGTATGTACTTCTTTCTCAGTAAGTTTATTACGTAGGAGCATGTATATGTATGGAAGTGTATATAATTCTTCTAAAACAACAGGGCCAAATTTCTTCTCCCTTTAAATTAGACATGGGGGAAATTATAAAGTGATAAATTCTTGCATATATGCAGGAATTTATTCTTTTATGTCAGTAATAGTGTTATCAGTTAACAAAACAACGCTGGTATATTTTTTTTTATCTGAAATATAATTAAATCTCAGTATTCTTTCAAAATGCAAAGAAACTTCACATTACTATGGACCCAATTTTTGAGTTTATGTGGCAACCAACCATCCATTTATAAGGGGATTTTTTTTTTTTCTGGGACAGAACTACATAGCACTCTAGAAACTTAAGAATGAAATTCCAAGGGAAATGAAAACATTTATGGAACTTAGGAGAACAGGCTACTTAGTCATGTGATTGTAGTGGTTTGGTACTGCTCTGTAACCTGGTAAACACTTAAAATATTAATAAGATTATGACTGTCTCTACTCTAACTGGGTGCTCTGTGTGCATTGCCCTTGTAAGCGAATTGGGATCACAGTTATCTTCAGGAAACTAAAAAATAAATAGTAACAATGTCTGAGATTCCTGTAGTGCTTTCATATTTTTAAGAGTCCACAGTTTCATTGGTGCTTACCAAAACCCTAGGAAGGGTAAAAACTGCCCTTCTCCAGAATAAGAAAGTCGGGCCCAGAATCTCTGACTACATAGTTCCAACTCTCCCGAAAGAGCTTTATCTCACCACATGCTCATCTTCTCATATCACCTCTGGTGCCACAACTTTGTCCCACAGCTGCCCACAAAGAGCCCCAGCAGTTTGATCACTCGACATGATGCTGGAATAGTTCTGCATATTGTTTATTCATTTACGAAGCGAGCACATAGGTGCCCAGGACAGTGCTGGGCCCTGGGATGGCTGTATTATGAAAACATTGTCACAGTCTCCAAGGGGTGATGAATATTAAGCAACACAACCCTAACCGTATATGTATAAAAACAGCCATATTATAGAAAGATGGTCAGGTAAGAAGCAGACTAAACGTTCAGAGAAAACATGTCTCATGAACCAATAAGAAAAATTGAGAACAAGTAAGAATGATTCAGTAGTGGTCTGAAGTATGCTCAGACACTAATCAGACTCTCTCTCTCTCTTTCTCTCTCTCTTTCTCTGTGTGTGTGTGTGTGTGTGTGTGTGTGTTGATCAGCACGTTCCAGGGCAAAGAGGCCTTTGCAAAGAAGTATAAAGGCCCTGTGATATGAGTAATATTAGCTGAGGATGGAGAAATGGTTGGATTCAGACCGTAAGTGGTCTTTTAAACCATTAGGATTTATTCTCTCCCCCTAGATCAGTGGGCAGTGACTACAGGGTTATAGCAGCTCGGGCAGGGAAAGGGTGATGTAACTAACTGCATGGTAGACTAGCAATCTGAAGAAAACTTTAATGAATTAGGATACTCTGAAGGTAGCTAATGATATCTCCACCGTATATTCAGCTAAAATTCGCACCATAAAATTAAGCAATGCCAGATCAAAGAAATAAAAATTCTTTTTTTTTCTTAATAGGGACCCAAGTGTCACAGCACAAAAAGGCTGGAATCAAGCCACAGTACTTATTGTAATTTCAGGAATGGAGATAATGTTGGAAAAGCTTCAGTCCTAGCCTTCTAGTCCTTTGCCTTCTAGGCAAGGAAACCAAAGGTCAGGAAGTGAGTTATCAGAATTCACAGAGCAAGTGAGAATCAGGAGGGGCAATTTCTCTGGCTGCCTTAGCACTTTCCATTCTAGGGAGATGTGAACAAATTTCCAGGGGGATTAATCTTCCCTCTTCATTCTGCGCTGTATGCAACCAAGATGATATGGTACCTTCAGATAACAAAGAGCAACAGCTCTCAGTCGACTGGCAAATATCCATTTCAGAAGCACTGAGGAAATTAAATGCAGGAGGCACGTACACATTTATGTATTTTCCATATCAGAAAATGACCTTGTTAACTGTCATCTTCCCATTGAGGCATCTCCCTCAGCACAACATATATTAAATTTATGGATACAAGGTAAAAATATAGTCACTAACCATTCATTCAGCCAGCACGTATTAATCAGTCGTATGCACAGCACCATAATTCAATTAAATGCAATTCACTTTTACAAGTATTTGGAAGACAGGAAGAGAAAAGCACACCAGATGCAGTTTTGAATCATGGTTTCAATACTTACTGGCAATAATGGTGGGTGACACATATAACCTCCATCAGTCTCCGTTTCCTCATCAGTAAAAGGAGGACAATAAGTAATAATGACCTCACTGTGTATGGGAAAGAGTAAATGAAGTCATTCTATATGTAGTGCCTGGTGTGTAAGTGCTTAATAAATGATCCCTAAATGCATGAATGACTTAAAAAATACTCTGAGATTTCTTTTTTTTTTTTTTTAATTATTCTCTCTATTCCTGCAGATACTTCGGGTATTTTTCTACTTGGGTATCTGTGTAAAACAGAACCCATTTATTTCTTGAGTGTGCATCAAAATGAACCCATTACTGTAAAATTGCATCAGGGATTATGAAGTGGAATCAAAAAGGTGGGTTCTATTTTGCCAGGTGTTGGAATGCCACCCCTAGCAGGGAGGAGTCAACATTCCTTTCTCTGGCACTGGGTGATTCTGCTAAACCAATTACATTTCCACCACGTAATGAAATTGACTAGAAGCCTTTTTTATCTTTGTTCTTGCCACACTGTGGTTTGGCCCCATCAGTGAACTGCTACCTGGCTGTCCAGTGGCCACAGACTATTCTGTGAACCCAGAATTCAGCTCAGCTGGGGAAATGTGGTGTCTGATTACATAGTCTTGAGTACCAGTGACAGAGTGGCAGAATCCGTGAACTGCTGGAGGATCCATTTGTGTGTCGTATTTCTTGGAGCATGTGGCTGCTTTTCATGTGTGTCAGACTCTAGTTGGAGAGTGGGATGGTCCTGACCACGCCCACCTCTGAAATGGGGGAATATCTCATATTTGATCACTGTGCTTACCATTTGATCACATATATGATTTATTTATGCTTTTAAAATATGAAGCATTATGCTTCATAGTGTACATGTAACTAGACACACACACACACACACACACACACACACGTATACACACACATGTGCCCTTTGTACTTATACTGGGCTTTTTAAAATCTACAGATGGATATAATGGAAAAAACATGAGTTCAGAATCATTTGGACTTGGAATTGACCTCAAACTCCACCTGTTACCATCTCAATGACTTTGAGCAAGTTACCTTGCCTGTTTGAGCATGGCCAAGATGAGGGTGGTGTAAGGGTGTTACCTGGGGTGCAAAATTTAAGGAGGCAAGCACGACCCTAAGGATCTCTTGAAATTCTGCATCGTAGGTATAGTGCTTGCCTTACTGTCATGCTGGCCTTATCTCTGAGCTTCAGTATCTTATGCATTGAGTCGTTTAAAGCACCCACTGCACTACACGGCACAGATACCTAGTAAGTGGTGGCCTTTACCCAGGAAATTTCACAAATATGGGAGCAGGTGTGCTTACTGCAGCCAGAATCACATCGAGATGTTACCCCTGGCCCCCTTCCATGCTAGGGTGGGGTGGGTGTCCATGGCCACCCAGGGGTCCCTCAGGAGATGGCCACTGATGACAGGGCAGGGATGCTGGGACCCTAATTCCACAGCAACAGTCCTGGAACCCCAGTCCACCCACACTCTACAGGGAGCTGCCTGAACTACAGCAAAAGAATTCCAAAATAACATTTGAAGTACTTTTTCTGCTCATTTAATTTTAGGGAACAAATTAAATAGAAAAACAACACCAAACAAACAAACAAAAACCAACATTCCACAACGGAGAGTCACTGTTAATTTCTGAGGTAGTTTTCTTCCTCAATTATACACATCCTCACATAATTTGGATTGAATTTTGTATAAAGACTTCTCTTTGTCTCTTAGGTGAAAGTGCATCGTGGCTGTTACTCCATGTCATTACATGTCATTACAGTGTCATTTTTAATGGTTTAAAAGAAGGTCATTTCACAGATGTAACATAACTAATGAGCTTTATTTTGTTGGGTTTTGAATACAGGTCTGTAATACAAACCATTTTGGTGAAAATCTTGTCCTCATTTATCAGGTTTGTTTGTTTATGTATTAATATTTTATCAGTGGAATTATGCACCGAATGCTGCTCCAGGAAAGTTGTACCAATTGACATTAGCCACAGCTGATGTGACAGTGCACATGCCACAGGAGGACATTCGCACCTTACGATGATTGGCAGTTGAGGAAACAGACTGGACCTTAAGTTATTTACCCAGGGACAAACTTTTTCATGCCTGAGATGGCTCCCCTCTCAGCCTGTTTTCCTGGTATTTCCTACTTTCCTACTTCTTTTAATATTTATCTATTTTTGAGAGAGAGAGAACAGGAGAGGGGCAGAGAGAGAGGGAGACACAGAATCCAAAGCAAGCTCCAGGCTCTGAGCTGTCTACACTGAGCCTGACATGGGACTTGAACTCATAAACTGTGAGATCATGACCTGAGCTGAATTCAGACTCTTAACCAACTAAGCCACCCAGGAAACCCTGGTCACCTGCTTCTGTTCCATCCCTGGGACTATAATCCTCCTGGATCTGACAAAAAAAGCAGGGTGTTCTAAGTTTTTGCTTGTCCTTGTCCATTCTCCTTTCAAAAGCAAACCACAGGATTAAGAAGTGAGTAGGCTCTGCTGGGCAGAAAGCAAAGTGAAAGGCATTACAGAAAGCAGACCTTGTGGGTGAAACTACAGCTGGATAAAGAAAGGACAAGAACTTTCTGGGAATTAGTTAAATATGGAGAAAAACAAACAAACAAAAAAAACAAACAAACATATTCTGCATCTCAGGAGTACTGAGAAAAGTGATTGGATCTGAGTCTTTTCTTTAAATTATCATCTATTAAGTGCATATGTTTTACTTCATTAATTCTTACTGAAATCTTATACCATGAACAGGTATATTATCCTCATATTACATGAGAAAATATGTTCAGAGAAGTTTAGAAACTCTCCCCAATACAATCAAGTAGTCGACTACTAAACTTGGTTTCAAACCCAGCTTGACCCTGTGATCATCTTTTTCTCAAAATGTACCTTGGCATCAGGCAATGTAATTTGGATGAGTGGACTTACCAAGTAATGGTTTTTAAGTCTTCTGGTCTTGACATTGTGTTGAAAACAGTTTTTCATCCCTAATGTTCCGGGATGTGCTTTAGTTGGCCCAACTCCCTCTGAAAATAGTAAGTGGTAACTCAGTATTTATGCTGTTGCAGACCTTTTGTCCAAGAGCTTTACCCCTAGGAAGTCATTTACACCTCAACCCTACCCCTGAAATGTAGATAGCAGTACTATTCCCATCTCCTAACAAGGGGGCAGAAGCACAGAGAGTTTAAGAAATTGGCCTGTGGCTGCACAGTGTTTGCATGGGATAGTTGGGTTTCTCACCCCCATCTTTATAACTATACCCTGTTCCAGGGGTGTTCCTGGTAATATGTCACATCCCATTGTGGAGGCAATGGCAAAACCCATGAGAGCTACCTGGAATACATTGGAAGCACAGGGACATAAGTGACCCCCCGCAGCAGGTGGTTATTAGAATTGACACTTGAAGGTTATCAAATAAGAATGAAAAATTGCTGCCCTGCATCACTTTGCACCTAAAATATACTCAAAATCTTGGATCTTCCTGGTGCTTTACTATCTTTCCTGTGCTGGATTTCAGAAGTCTGACCTTTAGACACGTACAATGCCTGCATGCCTGTGACCTCCACCTGGCCCCTAGTTGAGTGGGCACATGCTCAACATTAATTGCCTGAATGACTCCAACCGAAGAATGGCAGATGAATTTAAGCAGCCAACCATCCAACAAAGAAATTTCCATTAATATTCACAGAACTCAGAGTGCAGTAGAGCAAAGATTCAAATTGATGCCGGCTTTAATCTGGTGGTGAATACATTCCTAAGCTCTTTAGGGGCGGTGGGGGTGGAGACAGTTCCTTCATGCTACCAAAATATAGTGATCCCCTGTGCTCTGGTGTGAACATAGCCAAATTCCATCTGCAACATGACCTTTAGATTAAGGTAAAAAGCTTTAACTTCTTTAAAGACTTGGATGTGTTCACCTTCTGCTGCAGCATCTGAATGGAAAGTAAAAAAAAAAAAATACAGTGCTTTTTTCAGGTGTTTTCTCCTTGTTGAGCATATAGATGTTTCAATATCTTCAGGTATTTGGCACCATAGAGAAAAAAGAAAAATCCAGGTGATACATTACATTTCCCCTTTACATCTACACATTTTTGTGGAGTGTATCAAATGGTGTGCTATGGGGATCTATTTCTGGTTTGAATGAATAAACTAACCCATGAGCATTTTGCTATTTTCTCTAGAAAAATAAAAAATAGCCACACACCACACAATCTCTGGGCTTGATATTAAATCTCACCTGGCCATGAAAAAGATAGGTATGTTATTTAACAGAAAGAATAGACATTGTCTGTATGGTGGGTTGCTGGGAGGTGGGGTGGGGAGGGACAGTGTTCTTTCTCTTTAATATGCAGAAGAACTTTAGAAATATTTGAGAAATAGTATAGAATGTGCTTTGGAAAGCACAGGACTTGGGAGTCACACAGATCTTCCATCTACTGTCTTTTTGACCTTGAGAATATTACAAAACCTCTCTGAACTTTGACTTGAATGTCAAGAAGGTAAAATGCTTTCAATTGCCATAAGGACTAATAAGACAGCATATAGAAAGCTAGGTAACTGTATTGGCCCTTCTTTTTATACCACTGTCCTAGGCTCTTTATGCGACTTAACTCGCTTTAGCTACACAACAACCCTGTGGAGTAGGAACTCTGATTTTCTAGACAAGGAAACTGAGTCTCAGAGAGGTTAAGATGCTTGTTTTATAAATGACAGCCCTGGGATTTAATCCCAGGCCACCCAAAAATCAGTATTCTTAACCATTATACAATACTGCCTCTAACATGTCACAACCGACTTATAAATGCCTGCCATTGTCAATGCCTACAGACTTGGTCAAGTTCCGTTAACAAGTTCCTTACAATCAGAATACATGTAGGTATAATCCCTAATAGTGACCCAGGAGGCTTCTGGCTTGTGATCCAAACATTTGATGTGCCTCTAGCATGATTCACCTGAAAACGAGGGAAAAGGCAGTAGAGATGTAAGGACGTGGACTTTGCAGTCAGGTTTCATTTGGGCCTAAAGCCCATTTTACCCCTTCGTAGCTGAGTGGCCCATGCAGAGGCTTAGTTTGCTTATCTGCTTGTTATGGAGAGTGATTAGTAGCATAAAAATAACACAGAGTTCAATAAATATTGCTAGTTACGATGGTTAGTGGTTGTGAGAGTAGTAATAGCAGTGGTAATCCTGATTGTAGTTGTAAACATAGTAGAGGTGGGAATGTAGGTGCACTAGTTTGCAAGAACTGTTGTAACACAGTACCATAGGCTTCAACAATAGAAATTTGTGTTCCCATGACTCTGGAGACTAGATGTCTGAGATCAAGGTGCCAGCAGAGTTGGTTTCTTCTGAGGCCTCTCTCCTTGCTTTGTAGATGGCTGTCTTCTCCCTGTTTCTTCACACAGTCTTTTCCTCTGTATGTGTCTGTGATCCAGTCTCGTCTCATTAGAAAGACACTACTTCTGTTGGATTAGGGCTCACCCTAATGATTTCATTTTAATTTAATTACCTCTCTAAAGACCCTTTCTCCAAATACAATAACATTCTGAGGTTCTGGAGGTTAGAACTGCAATATATAAATTCTGGGCAAGGGGCAAGTTCATGCCAAAATAGTAGGCACCACATACATACCAATTTCCTGTGAGTTGGTGGTCCTTCAGAAAGCTGACTATGGAGTTTAGAATACTCAACCTCAGAAGTAATGGCCTAAGTAATGATTTGAGCAAGGCATTGGACCCAAGACTCTCAGCCAAGTGCATACCGTCATCAGTGATGATGGGGATGAAGAAATACTGGTATTTCAATGGACGGAGGTCAGGGAAGCCATGCGAGAATAGTCCCGTACAATCAAAAATGACCTTGCATTCCAGAAGACTTTTGAAATCCCACCACGTATTTAGGTAGATTAAAAACTTTTATAATCATATGTACCTAGATTCAAGTCTATTTTACATATGAGCATATGGAATTTGTCTTACTGATTAAAAATGCACTGATTTTTCAGGAATACAACTTCTGTGTAAATTGGGGAAGATAGCTTTTTAAAGTTATACCAGTCAATTACACCTCAAATTAAAAAAAAAAATCTTACCAAAGCTCTTTACTTTTTTGGAAAGTCCTATCGGTTACAGAAATACCCCTATTTATGCTGCCAGTATAATACATCTGTTTCAGTCTGCATTTTTAGCTGTTCCATTCATGGTGATTTTGTGTATGAATATGGGTGTCTTACTACTTCCTTATACCTCCTGATAATGTCATGTAATGCATTTTAACTTATGGGGAATAGTTATTAATTTATTATAATATATTTCTATAATTTTTCTTCTGTATTACAATTAGGGTATTGCACAGATTTTTAAAAAATTGAGTGGATAATTTATATTATCAGTGAATTACATTCATAGAACATAAAGGGAATGTTGTAAAATATTTGTTATAAAAAGAAACAGTGGATTGATAAAATTCACAATAACTGTACTCATCGGTGCCCCCATTAGAAAGGCTATACATGGCTAATGGATTAAATACTGTACCCTAGAACTGAATCCAAATCATCAAAGACAGAGGGGGACACTGAGTCTAAGAAAGGTCAAGCGACATGCCAAAGTCACAGGCAGAATTAGGATGTTTGTATTGTCGTGATGTATATAGTATTAGAACCCTGTCTCCAAAGAGGGTTTTCCACACTGGCTTTCACAGTTACCCAGAAGCCTACCATGAGTGCAAACAAAAGAGCTCTGGGTTTAGGCAAAGAAAGCAGACATTGTTAGCATGCAAAGTTTGAGCACCCTAAATATGTCTCTTTAATGGTTTCCTTCCAGGGGCAGGTTGTTTGGTTTCTTCATGGCCCTAATTTAATTTTTTCCAAGTTTACTCATTCAGCTTTGAGTTCTATGAAGGAAGAAGATAAAACACAGTAATTAGCTTATTGCCCTGCAATTACTAAAAGCCTATGATGGCAGTCCCCACAGGACTTGCCCCCTTGTGTAGCACTTTCAGAATGAAATGTTACCTTATACTTAGTCTGGCTTTCAGTAATTTTATGGTAAGTCACATGATTCTCCTACCAAACTGTGAGTTAGGACAAGTAACATCCCTCTCCTTAGTTTAAGATGAGTGAACTGAGTCTCTCAGGTTCCCAGAAATCACCATGGTTTGCAGGAACATGCCAGTACGTTTAAACCATTGATTGACAAAGTGAATTATATCAACACCTGCCATGATCCTCCAACACGTAGATGATGGAATCCAGATTCTTAAGAATGCATTTGTGACCTGCCCTTTAATATCATTTCCCCATTTCTTCAGCTCCATCTGCCATCCCTTCTCCTCTAAACCGTGTCCAGTGTAGCTTCACAACCTGTAAGAGAGCCATCCCCCAGTATGACCTGTCATCCAGACTGTTTCCAATGCTGGGTTTCCCAGTCTACTTGGTGGATTTACACTCTATCTTAAAAACCCAGTGTGAATGAGAAACGTCCCTATTTCATTGGGTTTCTTCCCGCTTTCCTTTGTGTTCCAATGTCTCCCCATTATATCACCTGTCACCATAGAGTGTCATTATTGATGAGCCTATTTCTGGGGATCTCCACCCAATCAGATGGTGTCTTTTTCTCTCTCTCTCTCTCTCTTTTTAAATGCTTATTTATTTATTTTGAGAGAGAGAGAGAGAGAGAGAGAGAGAAAGACATACAGACAGAGAGGGAGGGAGAGAGAGAATCCTAAGTAGGCTCCGTGCAGATCCTCTCTACAGCAGAGAGCCCGACATGGGGCTTGACCTCATGAACCCTGAGATCATGACCTGAGCGGAAATCAAGAGTCAGACACTTAACTGACTAAGCCACCCGGGCACCCAGATGGTTTCTTTCAAAGGAAATATAGTTTTTGTGATTGTTTTGTACTTCCAGAGACTAGGATAGTGTTCGGGGCATTGCAGCTTTAGTCATGTTCAGGGAATCAAATAGCTGATTTGTACACACTATTGAGTATTTGACCTCTATTTTCAACACTTTGAAGTGTTTTCTCTTTTTGGCTGCCCCTTTTCAGGCTGAGCCTTCTTTTCCTTCCAGGACCAGAACCCAGGTCTTCTTAAATACACCACAAATAAACTCAAATATCTCTATTCATCTGCATGTAGGTCAAAGCATGGGTTTACACAGATGAGTATCTCTCTTATGGATTCAGCACTTCAAAGGAGGAGAAAGAAGAGCATGGGGCAGTTTATCAGCATTACATATAGAGCCTTATAAGAAGCAGAGTTTCCTTAAGGGGTATAGGCTGGTGAGTGACCCTGTGGGGCAAAGGTTTCTGAGTCTTGTACAGAAACCTTGAATGAAAGACTTCTGGTAAGGTCACTGGTGCTTTACCACTGGCTATGGTGCTAGGCTGAGCCTCCCACTTCCCTATGAAGGCACCAAGGCAGTTCCAAGAGCAAAAGTAGAGGAACTCCCTCATACACAGCTGGCAAGTGTAGAGACTGACATAAACTTTCTAGGGAGGAACTTGTACATTTGTGTGTAGAAAAATGTTATTAATAAAGATATGAAGATATTCACTCAAGGATTATTGATATTTGAAAAGTAATGAAAAATGAAATGATTAACAATAGGGATTAATTTAAATTATGGACTGTCCACTTGATGAAATATTATGAACCATTAAACACTATATTTGTTAATTCAAGATAATAATACCACCACCACCAACAAAAAACAGCTAAACAAGTTTTAAACATTAGCCAGTGTCATCTTTTTATCGAGTTTATGATATCGTCATTATCAAACTTGTTTTACAGACACGGAACCTAGACTGAAAAAAAATGTAAAGTCTCACCTAACATTGCATAACTGGTTAAAACTGGGACTCAATACCAGGTGTGCAAATTAAAAAGCCCATGTTCTTCCAGCTTTATTGCATTTCTTATAATACTTTTAACGACACTGAAAAATGCTGAGGCTCAACTGCTACATGACAAAGATGATCATGGATACATGTATTGCATTCAAACCACAAAGGGAAAATAGAAAGAAGGAAATAATAAAGTTGTGGTTTGGTTATATGCACTTTTTCTATTTATTTATTTATTTATTTATTTATTTATGTATTTATGTATGTATTTATTTGTTTGTTTATTTATTTTTTGCTCTTCCTAAGTGCTCTACAATGAGCATACCTGACTTACATAATGCAAATATTAATATAGGATGAAGAAAAATTCCAGTTTATGATAGATATCACATATGATGGCACCCACCTGTCATTTCAGGCAGATTCATGGTGCACCTACTGAACAAAACTAGGGAAGAATCCCCTTTCTTTTTTTTTTTTTTAATATGAAATTTATTGTCAAATTGGTTTCCTTACAAGAATCCCCTTTCTCAAAATGAGACTTTACTGATGCTCTTTCCCAGCAGGTTCTGCTGCATTGTAACAGCATCACAGAACTAAATAAAGCAGCGTGGGTCAGGAGGGGAGGGATGGTCAGTGTGACAAATGATCCAATCTGGTTGAAGGTAGTAGCAACAAAGAAAGGCCATTAGATTTGGTGATTATAAGGGGCTGAGCTGCACGTGCCAAAGTCGGTGGGACACCAGGTCCAGAGTCAGACCACGGGGTGTGAAATGAGACAGAGGAACGAGGAAAGTGTCCGCAGGTATATGCCACTTTCAATCAATGGGAGAGTAATAGCATGTCAATTGAACTGTGCCCAAGTTTATATGGAGGTTGCCCATTGTGATTCAACAATCATTTCAAATTTCTCAACTGCAAATATTCACACACATTTGACAGGAGGTAGAAATTGGTGTCAGCGGGGTCTAAAGAAAGGACTAAGACTGAGCCATTTTGGATTGCCAGTTTAGTACTCTGCTAATTTCTAGAGTACAGTGAATTTTTTAGTCAATGGCCTCATCTTAAAAATGGGGCTGTCAGTGCATTAGGAGACCTGGTGTGGCTTAACTACTGATTTGAATCCTCGTGAAGTAAACATTCTTGCTCCACGTAGCTTTCCAAGAAAAGAATACTACAGGAAAAGCCATTGCCATTAGCTCAGCCTGCCCTGAGAGAATTTAATGAAGAGGAGGAACCTGGGGAGAAAATAGCACTTTTCAGATAAAACCTGGATACCTCATTTCCACCGGCTTCCCCATCCTAACTTGTCGGAGCTGGATCCATTTTTCTCCTGAGCCCAGCAAGGTTTGCCAATCTGCCTTCCTTTCTTTAAGTGGCCTCCTCCAATTTAACATACTTATTGGTGTTCTCAAGTGAGCCTTCAACAGAACTGAGCCATTTAAGGGTTTGCCCTCATCTCATTATAAATTAGTTTTGAATATCTCTCAGTATGCACAACATTCTTCAGCTACCCAAGTTAGAACTCCTTATTAGACTAGGAAGAATTTGCGTTTTAATTAGTTTTACCTCTGGTGTACGAAGCCCACTGAGATTACTACACTTAGTAAAATTTAATTAACTTGACAAAAGATCCTAATTGTTTTCGTGCCACTGGTCCTTTGCAAGGCTAAAAATAATGCCCTCCAAATTAGGCGGCCACCAGAAAGCTTCATTTTGACTGCCCTATATTTAAAAAAAAACCAAATTGTAATTCACAGGGAGTTTTTCTTTGTCAGACACCAGGATTTGGGTGCATAAGCAGAGATTTACAAACCCCTTAGGAAGAGCTATCTAGGGGTGTGGATGAGTAGGGAGAGCGCAGGGAAAAGACCCCCACCCCTGATTCCCTCTCAACTTCGTTCTTGTGGAAAGCTTTACAGAAATGAGACAAGGAACATATTGATTTGTTCAACTCCTCAAAGACTCAAGCAGACATAATATATCATGTGAATTAATAATGAAGGTTTATAAATTAAAAATGCTGAATGAATAAATATTCATTCATTCATTCATTCATTCATTCATTTATCATTCATTTATTTTTTTAATGTGTATTTCTCAAGTGCCTTTGGGTCAGGTGCTCACAATGGAAATACTTGATCTTTAAGAACCTTAGGCCTTTGCAATGTCTTTCCCAGTGTGCTGCTTCCCTTTTCCTTCACCCCTTCCAGCTAATGTCATATAGCCTTCAAGACCAGTAGCATTGTTAGGTCACTCCTTTGTGTTCCTAAAGCATTCTGTCTTCCTGTCCTGATAATACTAACAGCATTGGAAAGAAGCATTGTGACATTGTGTGTTACTGCTGCTGGCTTCTGTTTGTTTGTGGCCCTGTAGCAGCAATAGGGCTAAACTTGGGCACTTTTTGACCTTGTACAAGGAAATCTTCTTCATGTTTCTGTCTGCTCTTCTGGATGAAGAAATGATAATAAATAGCTTCTGCCTGGTGGAAGTTCTGAAGGATTGCACACAGTTTGACATAGAGTTGATATTCAGTATTATATTTTTATTGTCACTCCTAAGAGCCATGTTAGTTCCCTGGACCCTGATCCTACCAGGTAACTTCCTTCCTGCTAGTCATGGGTCGCCATATGGTTTGAGAATGCATAGGCCTTATGATTATGCCCATCAGACTTATGGCATATTTTTGACCTGAGAATATCATCATCATCATCATCACCACCATCATCATCATCACCATCATCACCATCATCATCATCACCTATGTAATGAACACAAGACTATGCCTATAGCCAAAGCTGTACCCATCAGGTGTGTCTTAAAAAACAAACAGACAAACCAAAAAAGTTGATATTGAGGATGGGCTGCAGCATTTTGAAGAGTCCTAGTTTTACTTTGTTACAGAATCCGACTATTATAACACATGCCAGAGTACTATGGATATGCTCAAAGCTTTAGTTTCTTTTCTCTGTTTCTATCCTGCTTCACCGAATTAATGAGGACTCTGAAAAAGTTGTTCACTTCACTGATCAGTGTGGGGGACTGCCTTAAAGAGCCTTTCCCCATTTCTAAACTGTCAAGATCCTTTTCATCTCATGTTTTGTTAACAGCCTCCCATTCCAGACATATCTTTTGGAACCAGCCTCTTCTCCACTTTTTAGTGGCTGCCAATCACAGCATCCTACCCCCCTGAATGTGCACATGTGACCCAGATCTGGTCATTCAGGGCACTGCATCCCTCTGGCCACGGTGACTACACAATGATGAGTCTGTCACCAGCCTGGATTGTGTATTTATTTTGCTTTGTTTTTCTTTGGGTTTGGTTCAGTTTTTGTTTCTGTTTTGGGATTGTATATTGACTAAGTAAGCTCTCCACTTCCTTCAGGCTCAGAAAATTAAGCCAGAGTAAGCCTGGAGCTGGGCTTGCCTGTATTTCTCTTGTCCATTCTCTGAAGGAGGCCTCATTATGGGAGGAAAGACTGAGGGCAATCTGCTGAAAACATCAAAGCTAAGACAACGAGACAGGGAGAGCAAGAAGGAGAAGACACGTGGAGGGAAAGAGAGAGAGATGGTAATATTCTTATAGTCACTAGAGATATTTAGCTCCAACCTCAGACTCTCTGATTAAGTGAGAAAGTAAATACTTTCTCCCTGTCAGGTTAGTTTGAATCCGATTTCTTCTACTTGCTACCAAAAGACTTTGTGCTTCTTTGTCCTTTCAACCCCCTTTATCATGCCTTCTTTCAAATCCTTGGTCTTTCTTCAACAATGATATGACCAGCTCCAAAGACATGGCTGCCACCGGTGCACAGTTGAACGGGAACAGTAGGTAGGTCAGGTGCTGTGCACCCAGGGGCACTGCTGCCCATCACCCTGCCTCCAGGCCTCGTACATACTGGGCACAGCAGATGGGATGTTGTTGCAGCGGCTTGCTGTGTACTTACTGATGAATTCCAAGGGGATCAGACTTGGAGAATTTCAGCATCTTTCAGTGCTGAGGCCTTTGCAAATTCAAAGGACAGCCAGAAATAAATTAAGCCTCTTCCAGGAGTCGGATTTACGGCTCAGAAATGAGCTTCTTCCTCCAGAAGCAGGTAGACCGTCTTGGCAGTTTCCTCTCTACAATATAAAAATAATTTGCTCCACATTTTAAGTGAAATAAAGTAATGTTTGTTGTTAAAATACCAAATATTCCTAAGGTCAACCATTAGCACAGTATTCATCAACTCTGACAAGCATACATTTTAGCACAGGAGGAGAAATGTGTATGTGATTAATATCCATATCTGTATCCATACCTACATCTGCATTTGTATCTGCATATCCCCTTCCTGTTCTAAACTTCCCCAGGATCAGATCTATAACAGTTATTATTATGGAAAGTTAATTGTCCCCAACATTGTCTAGTCTATGCACAGCTACTCTCATTTGGCAAAGCTTTAATGATCACTTACTAGATTCTGATACAAGGTGCCAGAAAAACAAGAGTAAGTGAGATAAGTCCCTGCTCTTAGTTTCTACTGTATATAGTCTAGTCTGTGGTCACATTTTATGCTTATACTTTTTTTTCTCTTTAAGATGCCCCATTTCCTCATGTGCATTTGTCCAAATTCTTTCCAACCTTCACAAATATGAAGTCATCTCTAATATACCCAATGTGGAAATTGTGTTTGCTTTTTCTCTTCTAGATTTTCATAGCCTATTAGCCCTCTTTTGACATGTAATGCATTTGGTCATTTAGTAGTTATTTATGTGCCTGCAATCTCTGCAAGTCAGTGGTTCTATCATATATGTATACACACATATATGCACAGGTATATATGTATACACATATACAGATGATATAGATGATATATATAGATGATATATCATATATATAGTGTGTGTGCATGTGTGTGTACATCCTCGGCAATACTAAGTATAGGCTTAGTACCAAGTCTGACACATTGTAGGTATTTTAAAAAATAACAGAATTGTTAATGCCCATATAAATGCCTGGCTTAAATTCCCCTTGAGAATAGAATCCTTCCCACTAAGAATTCCTCATTAGAGAAAGTGATTTCTGAGGTTGTTGTAATTCTCAAGTAAAATACTGTGATCTGTTTGTACTAGACAGGATGAATTGCTTCCCTCTGACTCAGGCACCTGTTTGAGGGATAATATAACAAGTTCCTGTAATGACCACCAAAAAGGATGGTATTGATCGCTGAAATTGGCGGGTACATGTCCTATAGGTGAAATATTCATTTACGGAAATTACAAGGATCAATAGCTCAAAGGTCATCAGAACAGATGACAGGTTGTAATTTCAATATATGGCCTGCCACCAGCTAATGAAAAGGGAAAGGGCCCATTTGTCACATCTGGGTAATAAATCTTCCATGTGCCTCTTTATTGAACATAAAGCCATGCAAGCTGTCAGCAGCTGTGGCCTGGGCATCCTAATCTGAGAAATGGGGTAAGGTTTACTTTATTTGTCAAAAAGTACTGTCCAAGAGGAAAGAAGTGAAAGCAGCATTTGTTAAAAGCTCTAAGTGTGTATCAAACTTGGCAAAGCACACTTTCACAAATGCTATCACATCTAGTAGTCACAAGAGCCTCACGAGGCAAACAATGTCATTTTTGTTTTCCAGATTTAAAATCTGAAGCTCCCAGGGATGACAGAGCAAGGTCCTATAGAAATTTGGATCAGAATCGGCATTTAATTGATTCTGGGACCTGTAATCTTACCACTAATCAGTATAGAGTGAAAACACCTTAGAAGAGCAATTGTTTCATGTTGCACTACAGAAAATCATCTTAACCCTGCCTGGATTGACTGAATCCCTCTGGTTGACTTCAGGAAACTCATTCTGTCAGCCTCAGTTTCCTAATCTATGAACTGGGAATAGATGTGGTAGAAAGGTATGTAAACCCTGGAGGAGTCTTGAAGCTTCTGTACATCACTTTCAAATGTCAGAGCATTTTACTTACACTTTCAGACAGGGGAATACTTTTACTATAAAGATGAAGATAATACTATATATTGAAGAAAGCACTCTTTTTTTTTTTTGTTATTCATCTATCTAATTCATTTATGATCCAGTCTATTAAGTTTAATGGTAGCACAGGGAATATAACCCATCCTCTGTCTCATGGAAACAGCAGAATTAATCTTGAATTCTTGGTTCCTTAAAAATCCAAGTGCCCTTTACTTTCCACTTACTATAAAATACACAGGCAAACAACAGACAGTCTCTGTGCGCTGCCCCCAATGTTTTCTGAATTTCCCTAGGGGAAGAAGAGGGGAGAAAAGATTAGACCTGAACAGGGACACACTCAAATCCCAGATCCTCCTGTAAAAGCTGTGTGAGCTGAAATGATCAAGTTAGGTCACCTTTATGAGGCTCAGTGTCCTCATCTCTAAAATGGGGACATTATTTGATTCAGTTTGATTTTCAGTATTCAAAGGGATGACACCTGTATAATCCCTACTCTCTAGCACAGTAATCCCATGGTAAGTAGTTCCTAGGCAATTCCCACTGGTTCTTAGGTGTCAGTGTATCTGAGCAGACATAGGAAAAACCCCTACATGATGTGTCTATAGGACCACCCAGAAGTGTATGTTCCTTACAGACACTGACTTCTTCGAAACTAATCACTACCCAAAGAGCAGACCAGAAGAATCCATCACACAGCTTGCACACACCATTTGGTGGTTCTAATGTGTGCTTTCTTGGGGATAGGGAGACTTTTTACGAAAGAATGGTGGATGGGAGAGGTGGGAAGAAGAGTCATGTAAGCATGAAAAATGCATTGCAAATCATTTTGGTCTTCTTGAGAACACGGTTCATCACATGGACAGCCATGCAGCACTCTTTTCTTTGGTGGAAAAGATCCATTTTCATTCCATTTACTAATGAAAGTAATCAAGAAACTTACTTTTCCATAATAATAGTAGAGATAAAATTGATGATATAACAAAAGCCCTGCTCCTTTCTTGTTCTTATTGTGAGCAGACTCAGATGAGTATTTTATGGTCATCAGCTCACAGCATTGCTATATGGGAAGTACTATTTTCGTCCCTATTTTATACGAAGGTAAAATGAGTCCCATAGAGGCTGCTCACTTTGCTTGAGGTCACATAGCTGGTGAGTGGCAGCACTAGGGCCAAACTGAGTCATATCTTATGTTTGTGATATTGAATACTTCACCAAACTGTGGATTACAGATAGCAAAGTTTAAAAATAAATGGGTTCTCCAAAGAAGATACGTAAATGGCCAATAAGAGCACAAGATGTTCAACATCACAAATCGTTGGAGAAATGCAAGCCAAGATTGCAGTGAGATATCACCTCACACCCAGTAGGATGGTTACTAGCAGAAAACAAACAAAACATACAACATTAAGTGTTCTCAAAGATATGGAATAACTGCCTTGTGCACCACTTGTGGGAATGTAAAATGGTGCAGCCACTGTGGAAACCAGTATGGGGTTTCTCAACAAACTGAACATCAGATTACCATATGATGTAGCAATTCCACTTCTGGATTTTTACTCAAAAGAATTCAAAGCCGGGTCTGGGAGATATATTGGTCCACCCATATTTATAGCAGCATTAATCATAAAGTAACCCAACTGTCCATAGAAGAATGAATAAGTGAAATGTGGTATCTACATGCATATACACAACGGAATATTATTCAGTCTTAAAAAGGAAGAGAATTCTGACGTGTTATAACATGGATGAACCTTGAGAACATTATGCTAAGTGAAATAAGGCAGTCAACAGAAGACAAACACAGTGTGGTTCCTCTTGCGTGTGGAACCTAGTGTAACCAAGTTCATAGAGACAGAAGGTAGAAGGGGAAGCATGAGGAACTATTGTTTTTAGATTTCCAGTTTGGGAAGAAGAAAGCAGTTGTGAAGACGGATGGCAGTAATGGCTGCATAACAACATGAGTATACTTGATGCCGCTGAATGTACATTTAAAAAATGGCCAAGATGGTTAACTTTTATGTGTGTGCTTTACCACAATTTTAAAACATGGGGAAAAAATTGGATCTGCAACTAAGAGGAAGACACTTAAATTGATCATATTCCCATGCTGAGCTTACATGTGCTGGATGTTTCCTTTGTGACTGTTTCCCAAAAGCCTGAGAGGAAGTGATATTAATTTAGCACTAATTTGAATATAGCTGCTCAGAGAGGCCAAGTGACTTGCCAAGGGCACATGTCTCTTCAGAGGCCGAGTTGGCGAATTTCATCAGAAGCCACATTTATTTGGGGGAAAGGTATTCTGTATCCTTGGGAGAAACATCTGTCTTGCAACAGTTCTTCAGCATCAGGCTCGGCACCACCATAAGCATGCTGTGCATAGCAGGGACTCAGTCTGGGAGAGAATGATATTGTTCCAGCTAAAAAGAATAGGAGGTAATGGGAGAAAACGATCTGTCCATCTGGAAGAGGCAGGATATTGTGCCTGACCCTGAGCTGAGGATTCAAAGGAAGCTTTCTTTCAGTAAATACTTGTGAAATAAATTAAAATTAGATTAATAAATGGGCAAATGATTACAGTGAAGGAACAGTTTTTGGATTGTCCAGTCCCATTCCAGGTGTTCCATTATAGGTGGCTTCAGGGGACACAAGAAGAATCCTCTCTATGAGGGAGGCCAACAGAAAGTGGAAGCATAAGATACAGAATCCTAGACAAGGGAACAGAGGTGTGTCCCTTATATGTTAGAACCCTTAAGATGGAGGCAAAAGAAACCAATCTCTGCGCCCAGTGGTGTTTTCATGGCACCAACACATTGTCTGGGGTTGCGGAACAATAAAAGGTAGCAGGTGAGAATAGCCAGGAGATGCACTGGAGGAAGACAAGAAGGAACTAATGCACCAAGTCTCTGCTTTAAGGAAGGTGCTGTGTCAGGCATGTTGCAGGCCTTGCATTGTTGATTTGCCCAGATGTCATGAGGCGGGGGTCTATGTTTTTACAAATGAGCCTACTGAAGTACAGAAAGAGATTTTCCTGTCCCCCTGGTGCATGACTGGGAAGATGGGAACCCAGGAGGTCTGCCATCAACCCCTGTGTACCTGAGGGCTACAGACTTCTCCTCGGGGCACGATGCCCTTGCACTCTGGGCCTTGGTGCAAGCAGACTGCCCTGGCTTTGAATTCTTTGCCGATTGGGAAGTGACCGTAGATGATAACCAAACTCTGTCAGGCTGATAAGATGGGAAGCGGGCATGGCAGATGGCCTAGGCCCTGCCATGCGTGTCTGGGGAGACCGTGAGGATAGAGGTGGTTCAGTCAGAGGCGAACGCTAGCATTGCTGAAGTCTAAGAGGAGAAATGGTCTCTTTATTAGGCCTTGTGGTATGGCTTCTGCCTCCTGGGACCTCTGCCGTGGACATTGCCCTGGGAGCAGGGTGATGCAGAAAAAAGTTCTTCTCTTCTGATCTCTTTTATTTCTGGGTCCTCCCTCATTCTTGATCTCTCTAGCCACACTGGGGTGTCCAGCTCCAATAACAACTGATGGTTACTGCTCATCATGCCTTCCTGTCTCTGCCTCCCTGATAGCCCTCCTGCATTTCTAAGATACTAAAATATTGTATGTCACAGCATTTTCTTTAAATAATAAATTTACAGCAGCAAAATTGGAACAGCCTTCGAAGCACATTTTTTGAGATGAACCTTGGCTTGATATATTACAACATTTAAAGCTGGAATTTCCACACACAAAGGACTCATCAGGACCCGAAATGATTAGATACATATGAAAAAAAGCAGTAATGGGAAAGGCAGTCCCCTCTCTGACCTTTGATTCCCACAGTCAATACTAATCTTGTTCTTTTTTAATGACACCCACAGCTCTTGCCTAATGAAAATTTTCCCACTATGAGCTTCTGTCGGGAGAAGAATGCACCAGAATAATGCACATTTCCACATCTGGGCGCCTACAGTGGTATGTCAGCCAAGCTAAAAGGAAAAGCCTTCCTAATGACACAGGCTTCTTTTCTAAAACCTGATGTTAGCTAGTCCCCATTCATGTTTATCTCAAGGGCAGTATAAATTATGGCAAGTTGGCACAAAGAATATGATTCTTTGTCCCTGATTTAATAATGTGGGGGCAACTTTAGAGGCATATTTCCAAAGAGCCGTTTTAATTTGTTCTAATGCATTCGTCAGACCTGGGGAGGCAGTGGACACAATTATCACACTTTTGGGAGATGATATATAGTTCGATGGCTGACACTTCAAAATCAAGGTGGCCCTTTTGAGTAAATTATGATTTCTTAATTTTGTGCTGTTGCATTTTAAGTCACCTTTGAAATTTTATAATAACCTATAATTGATCGGTTTAGTGAACTGCATCTTAATTGAAAAATATGTCTAAAAGCTATTTTAATTAGCCATTATACCAGCATTTAGCAGCCAGCCTGCTGCAGTCACAGTGAAAATAAATAAATACATGAATACATAAGTACACAAATGATTTGTGTGCCCAGCTCTGTCTGATGGCAGCGGTCTGTTTCAGAGCCCAGAGCTGTGAACCAGGGCTCAAGGAGCAGTTGTAGAAAGACTAAAATCGGCACTTCTGATCAGACTTGGATCTCAGTCCAGGGAAATGGCTGATTTTGCATCCGAGTTATTACACCCCATCGCATTTCTTCCATCCGTCTGCCCAGCTGCTGTTCCAAAACCAGGGTCTTCTGGACAAGGCTTATTTTAGGTTTGGAATCACGGGTTACTTACAAAGAATTAAAGGAGCATGTTTTTCTATAGCATTTGTGGTGAGGAAGTCTGAAAACCTATATAAATAATGCTTCAAAGTCTACTTTTTAAAAATCGGATTTCTCTTAATCTGGATGGCAATTACAGTGGTATATACACGCACCAGAAGTCACTATATTCAACATAAAATGTATTTTCTCTGTGTAATTTATATCTCAACTAAGAATATACAAGTATTGGGGGGGAAAAACTCTAGAAATCCAGTTTACCTACATTCCTGATCTGCTGGGCTATTTTAATGTGGTGTCTACTAAAGAGAGCCACTGATTGCTGGTGAGGAAACCAAAAACCAAAGAGTTTGTTTATTTATTGCCCTTTTGTGTTTAAAAAGCTCATTATCATATAGTACTTCTACAATCACAACATGCATTTTAAAAAGAATCATACAAAAATGTCCCAAATTTGGGGAAAAAATTGAAAAACGCTTCCAAAAGGGTTTCCCAAAGGAAACCCTTGCAATGACAAAGGACATGAATTGTACAATTTTAAGATAGGGGAACAAGAAAGAAGTAAGAAAGGGAGGAAGGAAGGAAGGAAGGAAGGGAGGAAAGGAAGAGAGAAAGAAGAGAAAGAAAGAGAAAGGAAGGAAGGAGAGAGATGGAGAGAGAGAGGAAGGAAGCAAAGGAGGGAGGAAGGAAGAGAGAAAGGACAGAGGGAGGGGGAAGGAAGGAAGGAAAAAAAAGAGAAGGGTGGGAGGATTTAAAGCTGAACCTGTTTATAATGTATTTAACCAGCCAATTACACTGTTAGCCCACAATGACAAATTCTCTCCGAATACAGCTAAGCTCTTCCTTGTTCGTGGTACTAATTTTCTTCCAATTTACCACTATTTCATAAAGTTTTGTCAATCATAAGCATTTTTATAGAAGACTGAAATGGCGAGTTAATGGTTTACTCTAAAAGAGACAAACACCGGGGTAAAACAGCTGCAGCATTTAAACATTGATGGAGAATGTCAGTGTAATGAAGGAGCAAGCCGGCAATTAAAGGGAAGGAAATGCTCACGGAATGAAATTCTAGTGTGGGGAGTTCGCTAATTTGTAAATCTATTGAGGATTGTTTAAACATGTTCCTTTTGATCAATAAAAATTCTGGTGGCCGTTTGCATTCCTTCTGAATGTCCCCAAACTGGCATCTGCAAACTTAGCAAAGTCAAGCACAAAGGAAGTCAAGGCGAACCCAGAATGCCTGTATGAGCACTGTTCCTGTAAAACTGGGAACTTAAGAACAGAATTCATGTGGGTCTTAAAGACAGTGAATTGAAAGGATAAAAGAAAGTAAAAACTATCCTAGAAGAATTCTAGTCCAGAATTTACCTGCCCCACACTGTCCCCCCCCCCCCTTTGAATTCTGGAGAAGGATGAAGTAGAATATGAAAGCTGAACACCAATACACCAATAAGGAAGTCTCTGCATTAGGAAGCTTGACATATCCAAAATAGATTTGAGGACAAGGGTGTGTCTGTCACAAAGCATTTGCAAAAAAAAGACTTTGCCTGCTTTGAACTCTTTTTGTTTATTCTGAATCCCTTAAATTATCAAGTCTGTTCCTGTCAGCATCTGATAAAAGACCCCCTGTGATGCAGGCTGCACATTTTTTATTAACTAATTTCTCTTGGCTTAACCCACACAGTATTTCTAAACCTTTCTCATTCTTCCTATCATTTGATGGAGTGTGTGTGTGTGTGTGTGTGATCTGACTAACAATTTTCTTCTTCATTTTGCTATTTTCTGTTGTGATCTCTTGCTACACTTCTGCACTAAGATTCAAATTCCACTCAGTCCCTCTGCCTTTAGTGCCCCTGTTTTTGCTCATCTATTTGAAGGCACTTTTTTGCTTTGTGAAGCAGAGAACAAAACTGCACACAAGGACTAGTGAAAATAAAGTCCCGTCAAATCCTCTTTGGAAGTGAAAGGGAGATGGGTCACAATGAGTGGGTAGGGAAGACGGGCTTAGCAGACAGCTCGGAAAAGATGGAGTTGTGCAGGACAGCAGTGAGCACTGAGAGCTGATGACTGGGGGGGGCAGGGCATGGGGAGAGGCCACAGGAACCCTCTCATCACCATGGGAAGCAAAGGGAGAATGCAACACTGCTTGCTCCAGAGGGCTGGGACAGCCAAAGCTGGCCTGTGTGTTGCAATAGTAACCATAAGGCTTATTCTCTGCCTTAGGGGGTAGATAGGATCTCAAGACTGTGGTAATTTCTGTAGCTTATTCTTTTTTTTTTTTAATTTGTTTCTTTTATTTTTGAGAGAGACAGACATTGTGAGTGGGGGAGGTGCAGAGAGCGAGGGAGACAGAGAATCCCAAGCAGGCTCTGCACTGCCAGCACAGAGCCCACTGCAGGGCTTGAACCCACAAAACCGTAAGATCATGACCTGAACTGAAACCAAGAGTCAGAGGCTTAACTGACTGAGCCACCCAGATGCCCTTGTAGTTTATTCTTTTTAAAAAGGAACTTCAAAAGGAAAAGATTATGAAGTGAGCAGAAGTTTCCCACAGACTGCAGACTAGTGAATGAAAAACTCTTTACCTGGCACTTTACAACTAAAAAAACTGAGGACAGATGAGTGTAAATGACAAGGCTTCTCTTACACATTGCATTATATATGCCCACATCCATTATTAACACAAACATGAGCTCTTTTTCTCTCTCTCTCTTTTGAGGATACAGTCTACACCAGACCTGTGCTGGGTGCTGGGTAAAGTGAGAGAGACATGGCCCCTCACCCTCATGACTTTGTAGGTTACTAGCAGAGACAGTCATTAGAAACTAATATATGAGGGGTTTTCTTTGGTTTGGGCCAGTGTGGAGAAAGGAGTTTATTTTGATTTTCAAATTTAAGTAGTGTAGTTATGTTTTCTGATTATGGAGACAATATATGGTCCTTCAAAACATGGCATCACACCACACATGATGCTGTCTAAACTGCTCACATAATTCATCAACAAGCAGAGCACAGTTTCCAATGTCAAAATAGCCTTTGTCATTCTTTTTTCAGCGGTTACATGGTAATTCATTGCATGAATGAACCATGTCCCCTGGTTTTCAGCTCTTTATCTCTTTCAATCATAATATCCCTGTTTTTAAATACAGTGCTTTATGATTTTACTCTATGATTTGGAAGCACATTAAACAAAATGTTTGAGAGCAGTTTGTAAGCTATGAACATGTGCAAACTCAATACAAAAAGTACTATTTTTCTTTCTTTCCTATTTCAAAAATAGACTGGCACTTTTGCTTCCCATAAACCAGGATCAAATCCTGGCTCTTCTAAAAAAGATTTTTGTGTTTGTTCTTACTTCTCTGATACATTATCTCCTCACTTTCAGAATAGGGATACCTGAAGCTCAGGGTTCTCCCAAGGTCTATAGGTGTCAGTTTGGGTAAAATGCTTAGACATGTATTTGACACAATAAACTGCCAGTACGCATAAGGTATTTTCTTGGCTGCTTCTAATGCAGTCTGGGATCTCATTATCTCTATTATAATTTACTCCTACCTGGACTCTCCTTGTTGTCCAGTCAGGCTCTCCACACTTTGTGTGCATGCATTCAAATCATCTTCCAACAGCCCTTAAGCAGGCATCATGATCATCCTACAGGTAAGGAGGCTCAGAGAAGTTAGGCAAATTGTCTAAGATCATTCTGTGTATAGATGCCTGTCTTCTGTGGTGTACAGACTAGGAGAAGGGACAGTTATAGTTGAGACTAGAGAGGTAGGCAATGGCCATTTAACATAAAGCCGTATAACATTTTGCATTGCAATATGAATTTAAAGAGTTCAGTTCCGTTATAAGAGCAGATAATGGGATCCAAGTAGAGGTAATCTAAGAGGGGCTAGTATGTAAGTCAGGTGGGCATGAAATGGCTGAGACTCATGGCCATACCCCCAAGCCTCAAACTGACCTGACCACAGTGATAATATCTCTTATTATTTACTGAACATATTATATACTGTCACTGTTAGATTTGAAATTAGAGTCAAGATCAAACACCAGGATTGATCAGGATTGCAAAGCTCACTATCTTTCTGAATTATCCCTACACGAATGGGACCACATTTGTGATTCTGAAACAGAAATGTCCAGTGTGGTCTCTTTGATTAGAAATTCCAGCAAGAGAAGAGAAACCAAACTCCTGGTCACTCCTGTTAGCCACCTCTAACTTCATAGAGTTGTTCAAAAAACAGGAAAAATATCTTCAAATGTATCATTTGTTTTAGAACTCTGTAAGGGAGGCGAACACTTCTACAACACAGTCACGCTGAGCACCTTGACGTATAGTAAGGGAAGGACTATATGCTATGACAGATAGCAGCATGCAGAGGAAAATTCCTTTGTCACATGATAACTTCTGCTTTGATAATATATTAAAACCCAATGAGAAATCTCTACCGAATGCAGTTTGATGGGTTAGGGTAGAGGAAAGCCTAGAATAATAGCCATTTGTAAATGAGATCATACACCAAAGAGTTGTTTTCACTAAGACTGAAATGACCAACCAGCAGCCCATCAGAGAACAGGATAGAGTAGATCCTCCATAATGCATGTGCGTGAGTAGGTGTGTCTCAAGGGGACCCCCATGATAACTCACTTGATGTAGTTTCCGAGAAGGGTGATACTACATTATCCTAGAGAGAGCCTGAGTGACAGAAATCCAGTTTCTCCACGTCATCCACACTAATTATCGTCAAGAAATGCCTTCACATTTGATTGTGTTTAAAATGACCAGTTAGAGCTGAGATAAAACTTTTATAAATTATTCTGATTTTTTTACGATGTACACCAGTTGGCAGAAGAGCGTTCCATTAATCTGAAATTTCTTCCTTGAAAGAAGATCCTAAAACCAAAAATCAAAAGGATCACCTTACCCTGGTATGGAATGATGAACTTTGCAATCCTGTCATTCTTCACCCAGTATGGTCTATGCCTGACACTGAAGCTAATTGTTGCCGAGAAGATCCGAATAGAAAAGTTAAAATTCATTTATAAATCCATTCATTCAGCAATTTGAAGATACCCTTTTGCAAGAACTGTGCTAAGATCGAGGAGTCCGAGGATGCTTAAGACTTTGCTTGTGCTCTCAATAAGTGAAAAGACCCATAAATCAACAGTTATGATGCAATGTGATTAGTTCTATAGTGTGCGTGTGTGTGTGTGTGTGTGTGTGTGTACACGTGCATATGCACACATCTGATAAGAATGGCAAAGTTGATCTTAAAAGGCAAAGGATAAAATGAGATAAGATCACAGACTGATGGAATCACTGAGGTTTTGGCTAGAATGAACCAAACTTCAGTACATCAAGACAAGGATGCCCAATGTAAATATTTTTAGAACAGGTAAAAGGAAGGCATATGTTTTGTTCCTAGCTAGCAATGTTTAAGAAGATCCTTTGCTCAGGGCACCTGGGTGGCTGAGTCAGATGAGCATCTGACTTCAGTTCAGGTCATGATCTTACGGCTCATGAGTTTGAACCCCACATTGAGCTCACTGCTGTCAGTGCACAGCCTGCTTTGGATCTTCTGTCCCCCTCTCCCTCTACCCATTCCCCTCTGGTTCTCTCTCTCTCTTGAAAAAAAATAAATCTTTGAAAAAAAAAGATTCTTTGCTCTAAAATGTGATGCTTCCTGAAAATAGAAAAAGATTCATAAGAATTGCACCTACTTCTTGATTTGGTGTGAAGATAGAAGGAATCATGTGTAAGACCCAAGTCTAATGGATAGCATGCAAGCAGTACGCTTACTTCTCTTTTTCACCCGGAATCTCTCACTGTATCCCAGTATTTGACACACAGTGAAACTAAGCCTATGCAGTGGGGCTTTATGCAAAGAGAGCTAAGCTCTGTAGTGTCTTCTAACCCTTCTGTCATTTTAAATACATAAGAATTAAATTATATCAACAATAAATCCCTTTCAACCTTTGTAGCCTAAGCCTAACTACATCACCAGCTGACCATATCCACCGCGGAGAATTACCAACCTCCAAAAACTACTCTTCCTAAAAATGTGAGCCCTTTCAACTTCTTCTTTATACATCAGCTTCATAAGGTCAGTTCCTACAAAATAGCTCACCTCTCTATCAAATTTGTAAAATAGACATATCCTTTAGTTGGAAAAATATCATGTACACTTGATCTGTTTAACAACATTATTAGAAAGTTCTTGCTTCTATTGAGATGAATTTTTGCCTCTCCCTCACCTAGAATGAGTGTGACCCCTCTTGATCATGACACAAATTCAAAGTAGGCACCCCAGACTATTATATGAAGTGAGGTGGCTGATTCTCAACTGTTTCTGGGAGAAGAGATTCCTGGAGGAGTCTAGATGAGAGAAGGGGTCAGGAACCACACTGGAGAAGATTGTCCTAGAACAAATCTTAAAGGAAGAGAAAAAGATTACGGGGCTTTTTCAATTGTTTGGATGTAGAAATAACTCAAATACCTAATAGGATTTGTCAACCCCAGAGGGATGTTACATGGAGGTGATTTTCCTTACAGGCATATAGTAATGAGAGGAAAGGACGTTGTTCAGGCAAACCAAGAGTTGATATGGGTGATGTTCTTCCAGCAGGGGCATGCACTTAAATCTCTTTCTTCCTGTGCCTTCCTGGTCTTCCACACATAAAAGTTTAATTCTCCATTTTGCCATCAATCAGCTCGCTGCTCTGGGACGGGTCTGTGGATAAAAGCAGCACAGTGCGGTCTGCCTAGACCTCCACATGCACTCAAGGCACCCGGAGAGCTTCTAACGAGCTGATGTCAGGATGGGGCCCTTGATTAATGATTCCCTGGGACATTCTGACACCCTCGCATGGACAGGAGAGATAAGAGCCTGGCCAAGGCTGTCAGAAAGCTCTGCTTTAGAGGAGTGGGGCCAAGGTCAAAAACATCGGGGAAGTCCTGTGTGAAACACAGGGTTCAGAGTTTCCTCTGGGGCAGCATGTTGGCCTGATAAGGTCAGGAAGAGAGCAGAAGATCATTCTGTCTACTCAAAGACAAACAAGAGACAAGATAGATGGTGTTAAAGGGGAGACCAGAGACAGGAGGAAGAATCTACAGATAATTGAGGCAGACGGTGCCTGGGGATTTGTTCTGGAATGCATGATTTCATTTATCAGAGGAAGGGCTGTTTTGTGTCACCCAACTTTGGGTCTGCTTACTTCGGAGAAGGGTAATCTGCTCATTGCAGAGGGACCTCAAATTACAGAGCTTTTTGATAAATTGCAGCTTCAAGTTTTCAAGAGCTGGAAACAATATCCTCCATGGAATGTGTCCTCACCAATGAAGGCCCTTCTGGTCTCTCACTAAAGAGTACACTTCAAGCTGGGGGCAGTGCTGACAAACCTGAGGCACAATCAACTCCCCGAAGTGGGAGCACAAGAATGTTGTCCCCTTGATTTCACCTCTGGAATGCCCTGCCTCCCCATCCCACATCAGAACCCTTCTGGCCATGCTGCTTTAGCCTAGGGCTTTGTCACATGCAGCCTTGAGGACTTTAGTGGGCCTCTGGGTGGTCTCCATGACACCCATCCTAGTATTCTGTCTCTCTAGTGCACCATGTGACTTAGGGTGCTTCTTACCATTATTATTAGACATCTATAAAAAGAAATGTCCATATCATAGGATTTCTTAAAGGTCCCTTCCAACTACATCTCAGACCTTTTGTCTGTTTGAGATTCCATATTAGAGGGAGAAAATGTTGACCTTTACTTTTATTGTCAGAGGACTGGAACTATAAGCAATATCTCTTCATTTATTCATCCATTCATTCATCATTTAATAATTATTTATTTACAGATTAGGTACTGTGTAAGATGGTCGAATTATAATTATTGACACAATTATTGACACAATTGTCTCTCTGTCTGAGAGACTTGCAGTTTACTGGAAGAGACAGGCAAGTGGATGGCCAGATTTCAATACAATGGGGTAATTTTTATAGCAGAGAGGTATGCAAGATATTTACCCACCAAAAGACAAAACAAAACAAAACGTATTCTCTTGTATATGCCAAATGGGATATTGGAAAGCAGAGAGTGATTTTAGAAGTGGTTTTGCTCAAAGAAAATAGGCACTTAAAAAAAATAAATTGCAACAGCAGCAGATAGTTTAAACCAAACAACTAAGTGTCTCTTGATCTTACTTTTGAATAAAGGAAGAAGAGGAAGCCACTAATGAACTCCTGATGGGGCCCCTAATCTGCTAAGGTTTAGAGACACAGAACAGTCAAAAGCCAGAGGAAATCAGATTCAAGGTAAGAAGAGACGACTGTAACCCCAGTCAGTTTCCTGATCTGTAAATGGTGACCGTGATACACACCTCTTGCCACCAGGTGCCAAGGTGAAACGATGACATATATTAAGCCCACCATCACATAGTGCTAAGAATAGAAGTTTCGTAACTGGTAGCCCAGCCTTCCTTCTGTGAGGAAGATGTCTTACCCTCTCTGTCTGGAATAGTCTTGATGATATATTTTAAATTGGGTTGCTTCATTTTTTATTATTGAGTTGTAGGAGTTCTTTATATATTTTGGACATTAACTCCTTAACAGATATATGGTTTGCCATCACAAAACTATCTTAATATTAATTCTTTAGTTAAGTTCTTCAAAATGCTCGAACATTTTTACAACTCTTGATGTTTTGTGTGTAACAATTCACCAGTTGACCATAAATTCAACACACCAAATTACTCTATTTTTCTGGGTGTTTTTGGTTGCACAGCAGATGAAAACATTCCATCTTTGTTTATAATTCCATCTTCTTATAATTTGTTCTTCCTCTCTTGAGAGTTTTTCTTTACTAATCTATCTATTATAACCGGGATCATTTTATTAATATCTATCTATATCTATATCTATATCTATATCTATATCTATATCTATATAGATATATATCTAGATATATCTATCTAGATATGGATATAGATCTATATAGATATAGATATCTAGATATATCTATCTAGATATGGATATAGATCTATATAGATATAGATATCTAGATATATCTATCTAGATATGGATATAGATCTAGATATCTAGACATACAGATATCTATCTATATATAGATATCTATAGATAGATAGATATAGATAGATATGTAGATATCTATCTATATATATATATATAATTTTTACAAGTATTTTAGATATCATCACTTTCACCAATGATTTTAAGCAGTTTTCTGAATCCGACTTTTTAGTTTTTTGTTTTATATTACTGAAGAGAAAATTTTCATTTTACAGGAGATAAGCTGTTGGATTTTTCCTTTAAGACTTGTCACTTCAAAATTTACAAGTATTTTCTCGTAGAAAGACCTCATAAAGTGTTTATTTTACTTTACTTTTCTATGCTTAGATTATTTTATATAGAATCCTTTTAGGAATTTATAATCACATGTCAATGCAAAGGATTTATTGAAATTTATACCTGCTCAAAGATTTGCTAGTTTTACAAACATCATTTATAAAATGGTCCCTTCCCTCCAATTACACAATGATAAGCTGAAGTCATATGGGTAAGTTCTCATACACGTTTTCCCTTCTGTCTCATTGATCCATTTGTATGATTTTGTACAAGAACCACGCTGTGTTAATTTTTGCTACTGTATAATATATCTTTACATCCGAAAGAGCTAACAGCTCCTAATTCTTTAAACCGTTATTTGACATGTATATGTCCAAACATATTTTATAATAATTTCACATTGTTGCAGGCCATCTCCTTTTGGTGTTTTATTTATGATTATAGGAAATACATGCATTAGCTTGTAACGATATGTTAAGCAAATGGTTTTGGCTCTTTATAGTGAAATTTCGTAATACTTACAGTGCCCCTTAGGAATCAAAGGAAAAGGTGATTACTTTGTGTCTGTATTCAGGACTTAATTTTGATAGTGCTCTCTGAGGACTCAGATTCTTGCCTACCAGAGGTCTATATGTGTTATATGATTTTTATTTCTACTTTCTGACTGTAACATTGAACAAACAGCAATAGCAAATCAATGACTGGCAAGGACTTAGTTTTCATGGGCAAACAAAATTGGCAGTGAGATGCTGAGCTTGGGTACATAATCTTGCCTTGAGAACAGGAAAAGGGTGGGATGATGATGCAGGCCAGTCTCACGTTGGGGTGCCAGCCAACTTCTATGCTCAGTTCCAATATTACTGCTTTTTAAATGTCAGCATATCACCACTGTGAGCCTGGGTCCCTATTAGAACTTTTCTTTCCTGAGACATTTCACTTTTTTTTCAATATATGAAATTTATTGTCAAATTGGTTTCCATACAACACCCAGTGCTCATCCCAAAAGGTGCCCTCCTCAATACACATCACCCACCCTCCCCTCCCTCCCACCCCCCATCAACCCTCAGTTTGTTCTCAGTTTTTAACAGTCTCCTGAGACATTTCAGATGGACACCTTGAAGCACGTTATATGTTTAAAATTTTAGTCACAATTCCAGGAACGGGGAAGCTTTGGTGAGATCTGGATTGTTTCTCAGAAGAGACCTATCTTTAATTAAGGTATTGCCATAGGCATGACCATGTGTTAGGCACTGCACGTACAGGACCACTTTCAATTCTCATGAACTCTGTGAGGAGGGGTCTTTCTAAATCCCCATTTTATGGCTGATGATGTCAAGTTTCAGAGCTGGGAGACTGAAGTGTACATAACAGACATCCAAGCCACTGTTTTGCCCATTCTTGCTTACTGCCATATCTCAATAACATTGCAAAGAAGTCTTTCTGAACACACATGTCTGAATACTTCTGAGGACAAGGAGCTCTTCCTCTAAATATGGCTCGATCCATTCTGTGTCAACTCTGATCTGACCATTTAAAAAGAATCAAACAAAATGACACTCTTTATATTAAACTAGATCCAGGGGCGCCTGCGTGGCTCAGTTGGCTAAGTGTCTGACTCTTGATTTTGGCTCAGGTCATGATCTCATGGTTCATGCGTTCAAGCCCCACGTCTGGCTCTCTGCTGACAGTGCAGCTCCTGCTTGGGATTTTCTCTCTCTCCCTCTCTCTCTGTTCCTCCCCCACTTGGGTGCTCTGTCTCTAAAAATAAATAAACTTAAAAAAATAAAAAATAAAATGATTTCCAGATTCCTTCCCATTTCTGACCTTAGGCTTTGTTTGAGTATTCTGAAGTCAGAACTCAGATACAGCTCAAAGGGATTGGAGGGGCCAATCATTCTCACTGAGTGACAAAATCAGCATTTCATGAGACAGAGAAACTGGTAGCAGATCTGGTGTGTTCAGTTAGGAGATTTTTCAAAGGACCGCATGCTACATACTGGAGCTCTCAAAGAAATCGGTTTTCTCCCAGCTGTCAGGGTTTTCACTGAAAAATCCCCAGACCTCCTCCTGATCCCACAGTAAGCTGTGTCCTCAACATCCATTTCTAAGATCTGTGTGTTCAAGAACATCTCATCTTTCCTTTTCCAGAAGTGGAAAGAGCCAGAATTTTAAATCATTGTTCTTTGATCTCCTTTCCAACCTTTTAGGTGATAGCTTTTCAATGTCTTGTTTGATCTATCTTTTAGTCCCTTGGAAAATGGATGGGTGACCTGTCCCTTAGCGAGTCTTCCTGACATCTCATTTCTCTTGGCTCTGCTTCAGAGAAGAGCTAGAGTCCAGGCCATTCAAGGTTATGCCCTCTAATGAGGGTCTGGAGTAACAGGTTCCGGGTATGGAATTTGATGTCAGGAATGATCAGCATCCAAACCGTATGAAATTATTTTCTGACTCCAGCTGACCATGCACTTTTCTTTGCAGCAACAACTTCATTAAGTGGGGGAGTGAGTTTCCAACAAGAAAAGGTCAACATTTCCATTCAGGCATTCAAACATCTCCAAGATGGGTTTGAGGCTTTAGAGTTCTATTGATTCCACCATCCCCATGCTGAGCACAGAACATTGCCCAAAATAGATGGGCTAGGTCAATCAAAGCTCACCAGTGGGGCTATTTATTTTCTGTTTGATTCACAAAGCTATCAAATATTGAAGATGAAGGGGACCAAAATAATTCTACCTTAGAATAAATTTGTACATGAGACTTTACTTTCACAACTGATACATGACTGAAACTAAAATGCATGAAGAACATTTTGAAACAACAAAGTTTTCTCTGGCATGCATTTGGTTTATGTTTACCAAATACCCACAAAACATAAAAGTTGGGATTTCCAGAGGTGACTCAGAATCCGTCTAAAAGAAATTATCAAGTGGCTTAGAAAGATAAGGCACTGTTGGGGGGCCTGGGTGGCTCAGTCATGAGCCAGGTCATGATCTCACAGTTCGTGAGTTCGAGCCACGCATCAGGCTCTGTGCTGATGCAGAGCCTGGAGCCTGCTTCGTATTCTGTGTGTGTGTGTGCATGTCTCTCTCTCTGCTCCTTCCCTGCTCACATGCTGTCTCTCTCTCAAAAATAAATAAAGATTTAAAAAACTTAAAAAAAAAAGAAATATAAGGCAGTGGTGATCAGGGAAGAAGGGTCTTGGTTCTGAACATAACAGATATTTATGGCATTTGCACATGCAAAGATGAAAAATATGCTCCCGAAAGAAGGGATGTCCATCTGGGAACAGCTTACCTAAATTACATTAATAATGATAGCAACTTCTCAAATTAACTGTATACTTTTTGTATGCTTATATGGCAATTAACTGCATCCTGATAATGGTTTTATTTTAAAAATGTATCATATATCACATACGTAAGCTTTCTTTTCTCTCAACAGCATAAGCTATACAATAATCATCAATTTTTTATTGAGCCCCATATTTTTGAAGCTTTATTGTTCCTTCCTCTGACTGGATCTCATCCATATCTCTTCCCCCACACCTAAGAGATATATTGAAAAGCTTTTTTGACATCTTGAAAAGTCTTCGTTTTCCAAGTTGGCCTTTGTCTTTCCATTCCAAGATCACTTGCTTGAATTGTAGACATTTGCAGTGAATATCAAATCAACATTATATAAAATGGCCCAGTCACCTATCATATTACCCTGACCCAAAGGGTATTTATAAAACTTTTAATAAAATCCCTTCATTTTATTTTGCAAATGTCTACAGATCTCCAGAACCTCCATATATCTTGGTATTAATTCAGTTCATAGGTTTTATATTCTATTTTTTTGTTTGTTTGTTAAAGAGAGGTCAATTGCTCCAACTGTAAGCTTTCTTGGTCTTCATCTCTTCGAAGTTTTCATTATAGGTGACCAGATTCTGACTTTCCTGACCCAGAATTTAATACCTATGTTTAATATAAATTATATGTAAGTCATCTATTTACATGAAAAATATATGAATATCCAGTAGATACATAAGGTAATTGTGAGAAATCACTAAAACCTACACAGGTGGAAGTCCTGATGGAGGGGGAGGAGAGGAGCCTGAGCAGAGTAGCTCTTCCTGTCCCTATTGTATTGCTATGTGACATGAGTTAAAGTGATCACAGCTCCTTCCACCCTTTATGTTTGGAGACTGGTTATGCCTATGCAATCATGAATTATTTTTGATAGGTCCCCAAGGTGGTGTTTCAGGTCTGCTCAAGAGCAGGTCCTATGGCCTTTTCTGCACCTGCTTATTTAGCTGACCTCAGCTCTCTCTAGAAGTGGCCCTGACGAACTCACCATTTGCCTGGGTAATGCTGTGTGTTGATGGTGACTATATGCATGTCCCCTGTTTGTACTCTCCAAGCTTCCTTTCTTCTGGTCCTGGAATAAGCCCCTTCCTTGAGATCTGCATAGGGCTTCCCAGACCTGGCTAGCAATGTATGTGAAGGTTGTGCTAAAGGTTTTATTCTAGGGGAACCAAGTACAGCCTACATTTTTCCTGCTCAGGACACAGGCCACACTAATTACCTCTACAGAAATGAAATTTTCTCATTCTGATTCTTTCCTACTCAAGATGTATGACTTCTTTCCAGACCAACTGACAACTGGAGTAACCATTCCCTTTGAGAAACACTGTCCCACCCCCATCCCCATCCCCACCTACAGGAGTGTGGTCTGGCTATGACTGCCATGAGACCCTAACACAATGCACAGACATCAGCACCTTTCTCAAGGTACAAGTTACTCAGTCTTATGTCTCCATACATGAGATGACCTGAGCCCACACTAGTTCCCTTAGTCTCTCCTCCCTAATGGCTTCAGAAAATCTTGATGCCAGTAGTCTCCTCATCATGAACAAAGAAAAAGCTAACTTTGCATAATAAACTAAATCACTGACTTCATCCTGTCCCCACATACTTATTGCCAGCTCATCTTTCTTCCTACTTCCTTTCTGTTCATAGTCCCATGGCCTTTGAACATACAAATTAAATTCAGCGAACACTGTATGCATACCTGTGATGAGCCTGGACTTGAGTAGGTGGTGTGGGTAGAGCTAATGTCAATTAGAGGGGTCAGAAAAAAATTCCTGAAGGAATATCCATGAGGAAAAGAGTAACCATTTTGACTGAAGTAATGTGGGGATGTGTCATGGAGGTATCCTAGAAGTTGGCCCTTGAATAAAGGTGGTTATCTGAGAACAAGCATCCTTTATTACTGAAGTGCATTCCAGGAATATTCTCCATTTGTACATCATTGATGTGATTTTATTCCTTTTCATCTCTTGGGTGATACCCAGCAGCTCATTGCATTAATTCTTACCTAGAGACTCTGGCATACTCTCTCTGTGTCTTAATATTTATCTTTCTAAGAACTCCCATACACTGCATGGAAATGTAAATTGATGCGGAAGTCTTGCAAACCAATTTGGCATTAATGGATCAAGAGTCTTAAAAATGTTCATACAGGGTTATTATGAGCCAGGAATTCCACTTCTAGAAATCCATCCAAATGAAATAACCTAAGACATAGGGGAAAATAAATATGCATAAATATATTTGCAGAAATATGTTTATCATACCATAGTTTCCCAT
The DNA here is from genome assembly GCF_018350215.1 of Panthera leo. Classification (NCBI taxonomy): domain Eukaryota; kingdom Metazoa; phylum Chordata; class Mammalia; order Carnivora; family Felidae; genus Panthera; species Panthera leo. The sequence goes on from NC_056693.1 coordinate 40,543,055, forward strand.
CCTGTTGATACAATAATAAAAAAACTAAATAGATAATGAAAGAAATTATTAAATGATAACACATTCATATGATGGACTGTTACGCAGCCATTAAAATGCTGCTTATGGAAAATAGGTAACATAAAAAATACATATGATGTATTGTTAACAGAAAGATGCAAGGTGGAGAAGTGTGCACAGAATATGATCATGACCATGTAAAACTTGCATATGAAATAGTCTAAAAGCAGAAAGAAGTAGGGTGGGGGAAAGGAAAAGGTGCAGAAATGTTGACAGCCAGATTCTGTGTGGATTGTTTTCACTCGTTTGTTTCACTTTCCTGAAATTCAAAGTGCTTTGAGTGGACAAGCATTATTTTTTTAATGTATAATATTTGCAGTAAATTTGTAAAAGTACCTTTTCATCAAAAAGTTTATCTTCCTCTTTGTCAGGGCGATGTTTTGTGCATAGACGCACACAGCCCAGATGTCTCCGTTTACTCTCCTTTGTTATCAGAGCAGGTCCCCATAAATTTTACATATGCTTGAGTCTTTTCAGCCCACACACACATGCAACATCAGACGCCAAAGCTACCTCCCTCCCTTCCTGGTCAGGGTCATTTCCATCCAGGCCACCCACAGAGAGTCTGGCTATTTTAATATATAATAAACATACCTATTTCTGTAACATGTCTGGTGATTCTGATTGTAGCATTGTACTAAAGAGATAATCCCAAGTTTTTCAATGCAAACTTTGTTCTGATCCAGCTGTTACTCCTAATTTGCCCCTCTTTCTTGGAACACCCCATGGATTGGTTTCCCACAAGTGCAAACACCAGCTCTTTTTGAAAGGTCTTTGCAGGGCTGCCTGGGTGGCTCCATCGGTTAAGTGTCTAACTCATGGACTCTTGGTTACAGCTCAGGTCATGATCTTACATGTTCCTGAGATCAAACCCCATGTCAGACTCCATGCTGACAGTGCAGAGCCTGCTTGGAATACTCTCTCTCCCTCTCTCTCTGTGCCCCTCCCCTGCTCGATCTCTCTCTCTCAAAATAAATAAACTTAAAAAAATGAAATGTCTTTGCACATTATACTGCAAGCATTTCTGCTACCACAGAAAGTTTTGCAGCAAGATTTCCATAAACTCCTACAATCTGTGTTTAACAATGCCAATGCAATATTCCCACATTTTATGACTATATACTTATTGTTATTAGTCTTCCCGCCTCCACCTCTCATGTACCTCTGATCATCAAGCATGGAATTTAGTTCAGTTAACTAAGTCAGATTGCCCAGTAGCTGCCTCCACAGTTGGATCTTCTGCTAAACATACATAATCTCATTCTGGCCCCTTTCTTGCCACTTTCTCTCTTCTCCCTCTCTGGAAGAACTCCAGCATGGACACCTTCACTTTGTATAATTTATCAATAAGTAGACATGTACTGAGTGCCTGACACTTGAAAAGTATAGTGACACGTCCATGGGAAATCCAGAGAAAGAAAATGGGTGCCCTTACCCTCAGAGATCAAATAGTCTAGCAAGAGAGATAAGACAAGTTTGGTTAGCACCTAAATCTAAAGTATAGAAGATAAGAGATGGAGAAGAAGGAGAGAAGGAAGGAAGCAAGGGAGGGAAGAAGGAAGGAAACTAACATTTATCAAACCCCTTACATATGCTAAGCACATAAAAATCTGCTACAGAGAGGGGCACCTGGGTAGCTCAGTTGATTGAACATCCCATTCTTGATCTCAGCTCAAGTCTTGATCTCAGGGTCATGAGTTTAAGCCTCACATTGGGCTCTGTGCTGGGCGTGGAGTCTACTTTAACAAAAATCTGCTACAGAGAAGTAAAGCCAAGGATTTGAAAGAACTCAATAAACACTCTCAACTATATGTTCATGGAAAGAACAAAGATAAATGAAAAGCGAGTGTGTTGGGAGAGGGTTGAATTTGGAATCCAAGCTTAAGACATAGAAGTTTATGTAGATGAAATCAAAGTGATAAGGTAAGCAAGTGGAGATCATGCATGTACAAAATGGACAAAAGCATTCACTTATTCCCCAGTTAGGTGCATTACACACTTATTATAGAACCTAATTCCAGGACTTCTAAAATGGTGGAGTAAGTATTTCAGTGGATTCACTCTCTAGCAAAAGAACAAATTAATTGGTGGAAATTATTTTTAAAAAAAAAGAAAAACAATCGTTTAAAGTGTCTAAAAATTGTTCTAAGGACATACTCAAATGAAGAAATATGTATTCAAGAAAATGTACTAAATTTCAACACAAAAAGCAAGTCCGTGGTATTTGAGCCAGGACTTGCTTCCTTTCCTCCTAGCCCCATTTTATAGAAACTCTGTCCTGGGTGCTCTACTCTGGACAGATGCCCCAGGATGATAGTCTTTTCCCCAGTTCACAGTGTAGCATTACCAGGCCACCTGGGAGGGGTAGGCTGCTTGTGGTTTTAATCCCCAACCCCATGTTACAAAGGCTTTGTGCTCTGCTCCAGTTAATAGTGCCTGAGAGGCAGAAAGCCCTTTCCTCTACCTATCCTTTACACCTTGGGGGAAGCTTTATTTCAGGTGGGATGGGTCAAGAATGTTTCCTGTCCACTCCACCCTCCATCAACTACTCCCCATCACCTCTACCCCAGTGCAGTCCTAGAGAGGGAGTTCCATGATGGGAGAGGCAAGTTAAGAATACCATGGGATTTCATTTCCCTGCAGTGCTCACAACTGTAGCATTGGTATCACTCTGGGAAAAGTGGTTCCCATCCCTACTTCCTGTGCAGTGCCCTAAGGGATGGCAGATAATAAGGACAAGAACCCCACACTCTGCTTCCTTGCCTATGGGTGCTATGGCCTGAATGTTTGTATCTCCCCCAAATTCATATGCTGAAATCCTAGCCCCTAAATGTGATGTCATTAGTTCATGGGAACTTTGTGTGTGTGTGTGTGTGTGGCGAGGCAGGGGGAAGGGGGAGGTGTTACTTAACTCATAAGGGTGGAGCCCTCTGGAATGTGATTAGTGCCTCATTACAGAGATCCAGAGAGATATCTAGCCCCTTCCACCTTGTGGAGACACAGTGAGAGAGCACTGGCTGTGAACTAGGAAGAGGGTCCTTACCCAACCATGCTGGCTCCCAGAATCAGACTTCTAGCCTCCAGAACTGTGAGAAATAAATATTTATTGTTTATAGGCTATCTAGTCTGTTGTATTTTGTTATAGCAACCCAAAAGGACTAAGACAATAAGTGTTGTGGAAAACAAAAGAGATGTTGGTGGAAAACAATTTGAAGATGGCTGGTAGCTCCATGATAGAAGCAAAATGGCAGAGCTGTCAGAAGTTTAATAGAGAGAACCAAGGAAACCTACAGAACGGAAGCTCATCGTCAATTCTGGAAGACTATGCACATGTACTAGGCTAAACCTGATCAGGAGCAAGAAGGAATGAACTTTAAAGAATTTTTCAACCCATGCACTGACGCCTTAACACAAAGCAGAAGCCTCTCTGGCACATGAGGCTTAAACATAACCTCTGACCAAATGCTGGCTACTTTGATGCAGTGGCAACTCCAAGGTGACCAGGCTTACAAATGAAATCATTCTCATCCTTGTTAGTCTGGAAGACTGTGAATGCCCAGGAATGTACCTTCTCAGGAGAGATCAGAGAGGGAATCTCCCATCTAACAGTCCCTGGTTGAATATGGGGCAAAATGCCATAAACACCATAAACTCTGATAGCTGCCCCCAAGCCATACACACATACAGTGGTAAAGAGTAAAAATATAACTGGCCCAGGAGACTTATCCACAACGTTTGATCAATATATCGTTCATGCTGACCCAGGGGCAAGCACTAGCAACTAGTCTAAAGACTAAAAAAAAGGCAGGGGTAGGGGATCATCTGAGCAGGATATTGGAAGCAACACACTACTGGGGAAAAAGACTTTATGGAAGTATTCAGCCAAGTCACAAAACAAATTCATGACCAAGCAAGTGAACAACCACAAAAACTCCCTGGGGAAGTATAAGTGATACAGCATATTATTTAAACTGTCTAATTTTCAACCAAAAATTACAAGACATACAAGACACAATATATTGCTACAATACATTTTCTAATGGAAAAAATATGAGACATGTAAGAGATAGTAACATAAGACCATATATTTTATGAGTTAACTTATAAGAAATGTTCAGGATGGGACAATCCATGGAGGCAGTAAGTTGATTCGTAGCAAGAGCTGGGGTAGGGCTGTGGGCAATGGATTGTGACTTCTGATGAATACAATGTTGCTTTCAAGGGGGCTGAAAATGTCCTAAATTTAGATTATTCTTCTCATCACATAACCCTGTCAATATATTAAAAATAATTGAGTTGTACACTTCAAATGTGTATCTTATGATATGTAAATTATATTTTAATACATTTGTCTAAAAACGTAGGTTATAATTTGCACTGGTGTCATTCCAAGGTGGCTATATAATTCACTGGGGTGGGGATAAGGACCTATTGTTTTTGGAAAGAGTTGATAAAAAAAACTCAAGCAGATCTTTTAAATGGCCTTGTCTTATCACTAAGATGTTATTCTGAATCAGGGATTTGAGACAAAGAGAAGCTTATGTATTCCATATGATAATGCTCATTTTAGGAGATATTTTTCTAATATTAACTTAGGTCAATGTCCTCTTATATTTATGTTGTGGAAGAGAGGGTGGTCAGAAACTTAGAATGCCAAACAAGTACGAAGAGGAGATTCCAGAAAAGAGATGATGCTTTGAAGTGTGAAGGAAAGAGAAGCAAAACTTGTAGGATTAGGTGGACAGAGAAAACATTCCAAGCAAAGGGATCTGCATGCCCAAAGACAGTGAGTTGCAATAAATGGAGCCTGGTCTGATTTGAGGACTTCTGGTAGATCAGCGTTTCTTGCCGCCTGGTGGGAGATGAGGATAGAAGAAGTTAGGTTGAAATCACAGCAAATCTCAAATACCTTGCCAGAGGTTGCTTTCTATCTCATTCCATAAGCTATGTAGACTTTTAAGCAATGGGCAATCATAATCAGATTTGCACTCTAGAAAGATTTTTTTTTTTTTTTTTTTTTTTTTGTGTGCACTCTTGTGGGGAAAGGATTAATGAGGACAGACTAGAGACAGAGAGATGGTTGAGGAGCCTGTTTCAAACATTTCTTCACATAAAACAATGATGGCAATTGTATGGAGAAGAAGCAAGAAACATTTCTAAGGTACAATCAATATTGCAATGACGAATTATGTTAAGAGTGAGAAATGGGTCTAAGGCACCAGGTCTAAGGCAAAAACTCCATCATAGTTGCGACCAAAGCTCAGAGAACTGTTAAAATTGAGAGCAGAACAAGAAAAAGAATTGGAAGCAACAAAAATTGAGTAACCCAAACTAATTGCAAACCAACTCAGATTTTTTTTCCTGCTGTATCTTGAATGTCAATCACAGATTTGAAGCTTAAAGTACTACTTTCTCTTCTGTCCATTTTCTTTACACAGTGTAACTACTCCATCACCTCTCTTCCTCTCCCTGAACAATGTTTCCCCTGGTCCCATCCCAAGAGCCTCATTTGTATTCTGTTTCTCACTCACCTCCTTACTTTGGACCTCAAAAGCCCTAACAACCAGCTCAACCATGCAGGCTCTGCCTTGGAGGGTGGATGAAGTAAAGAAACAGAGAAGCAAAGAAGACAGAATCAGTGTAGCCAGGATAAGCAGCCTGATAATTTGTTTCATCACACAGCCTTCTGGACTTGAGAGTTTATTGCATCCTTTCCCCCTAGAATTGTTCAGTATTCGTAAGGTTCTAAAAGTTTTGCTTTGGTCACAAAGCAAAGTCCCCAGCCCTACTAAAACAATGTTTTTGTTTGTTTCTTTGTTGTGTTGTTGTTTTTAAGAAAAATAGCAACTGAGATGTGAGAGCACAGCTATCAGTTGGAAAACACCCCTTTCTTTTCTTAAAAAATTTATTTACTGTTCATTTTTGAGAGGGAGAAGGAAAGAAAGAGTAGGGGAAGGGCAAAGAGAGAAGGAGTCACAGAATCCAAAGCAGGCTCCAGGCTTTGAGCTGTCAGCACAGAGCCCAAGTGGGGCTCAAACCCACAAACTGTGAGAATATGACCTGAGCCAGAGTCAGACACTTAACCGAATGAACCACATAGGCGCCCTGAAAACACCCCTTTTCTGTCCACATCAGGAACTGTCCTTCAACAAAGACTGCTTGGGACAAGCCTGTTAGTCTGGAGAGAAACTGCCCAAAGGGACAACGGAAATAGACTTTTATCAGTCATATTAACGTATGCACTTACCTTTCTGCAACGCCCCCCCTCTCTCCCCAACACACACACACAAATGCCAGATGGGCCTGAGTGACAGATGGATTTATCAGGAAAACCTTCCATCTCACGCTTGGCCTGAAGGGGACCTCCCTGGCTCACGAAAGGTTTGGTACCTGCCTCTTCAGTCGCCCATGTCCCCAGTTTGAGCATTTAAGCGAATTCCTCTCTGGGAAGTGTTGGCCTGTCTGTGGCTTAGTCTAAGAAGCAGATGGAGTACACTTTATAGTTCAATCAGGAATCCAAATTAAAGTCATCGGCTTGTTCTTAATGGGATTAATGGGAGTTGAGGAATCCATGCTGGCAGCTTGAGAAGCTGCCTGACATTGACAGGAGGCCTGCCCTATGTTAAGTACACATAGGTATGTCAAGTGGCTGGGTCTCCAGCTTCCGGGGTACCGGATCTGGACCAGGAGGGTGGCACAGGGTAGAAATGCTCTTGTTTACTAAGGCCAACAAGTTTTGTAACCTGATACTCTTTTTTTCCCCCCATTTATCTTTGAGGTGTAAGATATACAATAAAATTCACACTTTTAAGCGCACAGTTCTGCGAGGCTTGATAACTACAGTCATGTGACCACCACCATAATTAAGACATAGAAGAAAATCCCCCCCTCCCGCTTTGTAGTCATGTTCTCCCCCAGCCTCCAACCACTGGCAAACACTGGTCTGCTGACTGTCCCCATAGTTTTGCCTTTGCAAAAATGTTATATAAATGGAAATGTTCAGAATGTAGCCTTTTGAGGCTGGCTTCTTTCACTGAGCACAAATGCTTTGGAAATTCATCCACGTTGTTAAGTGTATCAGCAGTTCGTTCTCATTCCATTGGATGTACCGCAGTTTATTTATTGATTCCCCAGTTTATGGACATTTTAAGCTCTTCCCAGTTTTTAGTGATTATGAATAAAGCCACTGTAGAGATTTGCACATAGGGTTTCCTGTGAACATACATTTTGTTTCACTTGTTTAAATGCCTCTGGGTGGGGATGTCTAACAATGAGAAAGTGCTTGAAGTTTTTCCAAATCAGTTGTACTATTTTGCACATAACCAGCAATGTAGGAGAATTCCAGTTGGCCCATGTTCTCACCAACACTTGGTATTTTGCTGTTTTTGTGTGTTTGTTCATGTCACCTGTTCTTATATGTGTTCAGTAGTGGTTTTCATTGTGGTTTCCATTTGTGTTTCTCTAATGACTAATTCTATTAAGCATCTTGGGTGTGTTTCTTTTTCACCTACACACCTTCTTTAGTGAAGTATCTGTTCAGATCTTTTATTCATTGTGAAAATCTGATTGTTTTACAGTAATTGAATTTTAAGAGATGTTTAAGGGGTGGCTGGGTGGCTCAGTCAGTTAAGTGTCTGACTTTGGCTCAGTCATGGTTTCGCAGTCTGTGGGTTCAAGCCCCGCATCCGGCTCTGTGCTGACAGCTCAGGGCCTGGAGCTTGCTTCAGATTCTGTCTCCCTCTCTCTCTGCCCCTCCCCTGTTTGCGCACGCAGTCTCTCTCTCTCTTTCTCTCAAAAATAAACATCAAAAAAAAAAAGGTTTTAAAAAAAGAGAGAGATGTAAGTTTTCTAAACACAAGTCCTTTAACAAAATATGTGAATGTGAGTATGTTTTTACCAGTCTGTGACTTGTCCTTTCCTTGAGAGCAGAAGTTCTTAATTTTGATGAAGTAAAACTTATCCAGTTTTTACTTTATGGATTGGGCTAAATGATCTTTGTCTAACCCAAGGTCTCAAGTATTTTTTCCTCTAGTTTCTTCTTGACACTTTGTACTTTTGCATTTTAACATTGAGGTCTGTTAACCATTTTGAGTTAATTTCTGTACAAGGTGTGAAGGACAGGCTAAGGGTCTTTTTTCTGCATATGGATGTTTTTGTTACAATTGAGATCCTGGTCATTATTGTTGCTTATATTTTTAATTTGCATATTTGAAAATATTTATCATTTAATTCATTATTTAATTAACATTTAACTTTATTGTTTTTCTTCCCATTTTTTTCTTCTTCATTGTCTTTTTCTCCTCTTCCTCCCCCACCTCTTCCTCCTAATTATTTTTATATTGTAATTTCCAATATTTGGCTATTTTGACCTATAAAAGCAGAAACTTTTAAACTGGTAGGTCCTTTCTTACCAAATTGTTGCTTAACATTTTTTATATACTTCTGCAGATAGATTTTTGTTTCTGGTGTCTTGAATTTCTTATTTGCCTCAGAAGCTCTCGTTGTAAATGAGTAATATGATTTTAGCATTTAACAAATGTCAAGACTTAAAGGTACACATTTTTAAAGAATATGTGAGAATTAAGTCCATGAGAAACCATCAGTTAGTTGGACAACACCACCAACTCACTTCTGCCCATAAATCAAGGGGAGATGAAGTCATCGAACAGCTATGGGTCCAGGCCTTATGGAAAAACAATTTGAAATTGGCTTTCAAATGTCTCTTTTTTTGGCAATTTGTCAAAATGAACAATGCCTTCTGAAAATGCAAGTTTGGATATTCGAATACCTTCTGTAAGAAAAACAAAAAAGCAAAGCATTAAATATTTTGATATTAAGGTTCCACAGGGCTCTTTTTTTGCAGAGGAAGAAAAAAGCTGGATTTTCTTAAAATGGGGCTGTGTAGAAATACTCATCTTTACATTGAGGAATGCAGGCATTTAGGCCTTGTAATACCCCTGTACTACCCTCCCCACCCAACCCTAACATTCCTGGGTTTGGTAAGAGTATTTAGAACTGGAAAAAAAAATACAGGACCCTTAGGTTCTGTCCTAATTCTGACAATATGTGTAAGCAAGACTCCTCACCAGTATTCTGCATCATCTCTTTAAATACTCCCAGTAATGAGGGGCTTGTTGTTTTCCAAAGACATAAATTCCATAGTCTTCAGTCAGATGTACTTCACAGAGAATAATTTTATTACTTTACTCCCATCCATTAACCTACCTAGAGGAAGCCCCACCCCACCCAATAATCTTTGGGATTACTGTCAGCCCCAAACACATCAAGACATGTCTGTTTTCTAATCTAACAAGACTCTGACCTTTTGCCCTTACCCTTTTGAAATGGTTTTAAAATCTTTTACCACTTAAATAGATGTCAATTTATTAGTGTTTTGTTTTGTTTTCTTTTTGATAACTGGGGTTTTCATACCTAGAAACAATTCTGCAGTTGTAGTATGACCAAGGGCAGACAGAAATTTATTATCACCCCCTTTATTCTTTTGAACAAGGAGAAGTTTGTACTTGGAAAATAAGTGATTATAAAGAGAAGATATTAATGCCATAATGAAAACTCTGTGCAGGTTGGCTAGGATATCTGCAGTAAACTGGAGTCAGAAGTCCTGTCTCCTCAACATGACTACCTTGTCTTCCTACTTCTTGTATCATTTTTCTCCAAAAAATACATTTCATATATAGAGCTGCCTCTTCTGTCCACAGTGATCTGGGCTTCTCCAATCACAGTACCCAGACCTCTCCCCACTGGGATTGGTTCAGGGATTGGTAACTTCTCTAAGCCAGCCTAGCCTTCTCTTGGATTTTGCTGGAACCATCAAGGAAGAGGTGTTTGTTTTTGTTTTCTAGCATTATGGACTTAAAGAATTATGTGTACCTGAAGCTATTGCAGACTGTGATGGTTAATTTTATGTGTCAACTGGGCTAGGTCACCGTGCCCAGATATTTAATCAAACATTATTCTAGACATTTCTGTGAAGGTATTTTTAGATGATATTCACATTTAAATCAGTAGACTTTGAGCAAAGCATATTACCCTCCATTATGTGGTGGGCCTAGTCCAATCAGTTGAGGAGCTTAATAGCCAATTAGTTGAGGGGCTTAATAGAAAAAGACAGATGTTTCTAGAAGAAGAGGGAATTCTACAAGCCGACTGTCTTTGGATTCAAACTCAGACTCTTCCCTGGATTTCTAGCCTGCCAGTCTGCCCTGCAGATTTTAGACTTGCCAAGCCTCCAGTCATGCAAGCCAATACATCTCTCTCTCCTCTCTCTCTGTGTTTATATGTGTACGTATGTATGTATCTGTCTATCTACATAGTTTTTCTAAACAACTCTGACTTGTAGAGAAGCCATAATTTCTTTCACACGGAGGAAGAATAAAACACATATAAACACAGGAACATGCACACACATGAAAATAGTTTCTTAACTATTTCTTAAACTACAGTCAAGATACACGTATAACACTATATACTGACTCCACTCACCCCCATTTAACATGTTCGCAACCATCTGTCATGTCACCATGTTACTACATCACTTTGAATTATCAGTTTTGATAGTTACATATTACTATATTGAGAGAACATGCCACAATTACCAATCACATATAACGCTGCTGAACATTGAATTTGCTCTGATAACACTAATCATTCTTGTGAATATATCCATGCATGTATTTTTCCAAATTTGGGCGACACTCTTGGATAGATTTTCTGAGGTAGAATGGCTGCTCGTGATAATTTGGCTCAGGGAGACATTTGCCAAATTAATTTTCCAAGGAAATATACCAATTTACACTTCTGTTGTCAAAACATTAAGGCATTTATTTCTCTGAATTCTTGCCAGCATCACTATTATAACGTTAACATTTTTTGTTTTCATTGAAATAGAGCAGTTTAAATGCTACCTTAGTTTAGTCTGTATTTATTTGATTACTAATTGGTGGGAATATATACATGATTTTTCTATGTTTTGTGGCTTAAATTTACTCTTTTGAGGTTTGTTCCTAATCTTTACTCATGTATCAGCATCTTACTGATTTATGGGAGCTGTTTGGATGTTAAACATGTGATCCCTTTACTTGCTGGATTTCATATAAATATTCTCCCTTCTCTATTTTTTGCCTTTCTGGGTCAGTTGTCTTTGCTCTTGCTGTTCCCACTGCTTGAAATACTCTTACACCACATGTCTGCGTGATTAGCTGCTCAGACTTTTCAGGGTTTCACTCAAATAGCACCTCACTGAGGCCTTTGGCAGCCAGACTGTATAAAATTTGAGGACCTTCTTTTCCACCTGAAAATTTCTTTCCACTTTCCCTAGTTTATGTTTTTCTCTTTACCACTTATCACCATAGTAACGCTATGTAATTTTAACTCTCTGTCTCTCTGTCTCTCTCTGTCTCTCTGTCTCTCTCTCTCTCTCTCTCTCTCTATATATATATATATATATTCATATGTATATATACACACATACATATACTGACTTATCATGTTTATTTTCTGCCCCCTCACACCACCAGAATGATAGAATACTTTTGCTAAATATTAACCAGACTTGATTCTCCTTATATTTTCTGTTCCACTCTATTCTATTTTAAAGAGGCTGCCAGAAAAAAATAAAATAAAAAAGGCTGCCAGAATGTTCTGTGCTTCTGGCCTCAAGGATATTTGCCCTAGAGAAAGCAGAACATAGCCGGAAGTCGAACAGTGTTTCAGACTCTTGTATAAAAGATTAAACCCAATGAAGAAATAATAACAGCCAGTAGGGAGACATTCAGTGTCTTAACTCCACTCTCAACGAAGACAAGAAGGTGTGATGTGCATCTGACTGAGCTGACCACAAGTTACCTCTTTGCTATGACTCCAAGGAGTCGGACATAAGTCAGAGGAGATGGGGTATAGGGTGACTAAGGAAGTGAGACCCTAGATATTAGATATTTTCTGTGCTCTAGAGAGTCAGGACTCTAATTCTTCAGACCAGTGTGGCTTGCACAGGCAAGATGTTTGTTGAGACTCCATGGAGATAGAGATGACAGTTAATTTCTGGATTCCAGTGCAACCCTGAATAGGAAATTTAGGGGCAAATGTGACTGGGGATCAGTTCCTCCCATTCGGTAGAATGGGCACGCCGCATGGAGATTAAATAGATTTAAAAGGAAAAAGAAGAATAATACTGCGGTAGAAAGGGCATGCCACATGGAGATTAAATAGATTTAAAAGGAAAAAGAAGAAGAATACAGTTTGCAGGACTAAGCTTGTGATCTGAGATACTAATCTACACACTTTCCCAATCCAAGTTGGTGATTGCAGCTCAACGCTCCTTGAGCTGAATAAATCCCACGAAGCAACTGAGTTTGGTTGGATCTTATTCCAGTTGGGATTTTCTGCCTGTTGATAGCTGACCCAAGAGGAACTTTTTCATCCCGGAGTGGCAGGCTTGTCTGGGGACCTGAAGGAAATATATTAATGGGATATAAAGTAAGGCAGGCAGCCAATGGTATTTCCAAGCAACTGCATTTGGGTCACCTTCTGGCAGGAATGATATCATACCCTGATCAATAGTAATGGCCACAGAAGTGTTGGACAATTAATTGCTGCTTTTCACATCTCAATTTACTTAATGGGGGCAGTCCTGTGGATTATGGAATGATTCACCTCAGATGATTCCTTTGTCCACTTTACCTTTACTTTATGTGGAAGGGGATTGCCTTCAGTGGGGTAGCATTCACTTTGGTTCTGTGTACATGTGACGAATGTTTTATCTTACATCTTTCAGAATAGCTTAGAACCCTGTTACTCAGATGCTGTCTAAAGACCAGAAGCAAAAGCATCACATAGAAGCTTGTTACAAACATATAATCTCAGGGCCCACTCCTGCCCCACTGAGTCCGTTTACAGCAAAATCCCCAATTGATTCACATGAACATTGAAATTTGAGATGTGCTAGCCTAGACCAGTCAGTGGAACAGGTTGGTCAGTCTTTACCATGAGTGCATTAGAATCTCAGCGGGGAGGAGTTGCCTCTGAGGCACTGGCCTTGGGTACAAAATTTAAGGGAGCAACAAAAATGCAATTATCAAGATAAATAGAAGTTAATGCAATTTTTTTCAGAAAATCAAAACGAATGCAAAAAAAATACATGATGAAGAAAATATCAACTTTTAAAATAAAGGTAGTAGAGATATTAATATTTTTTTCCCATTTACTTCTGGCTCCAAAAGAGTTCGGTAAGGCACTGCTTAAAAAATACAGATGTGTAAATACCATCCTTCTCTGAATCAATTGGTCTGGGATAAGGGCAAGACATCATCAAGAATGGCAACAATGGTAAAGCCAGTGAACATTTATTAGTGGGAGAAAGCAATCATTTGTCCTACTAAGTTTCCTATGAAGCTATATGCCTGTGTCAGGACTTAGTTACCACTTGATCATCCCAAGTAGAACTTAATCCATTTGAAGGCAAGGACTTGGTCTATTTTGTTATTGTTGTTTTCCCTGGGCACTGAGAAGTGTCCAGTTATAAGTCATTTAATAAATATTATAATTTAATGAACAAGTAAGTGGTCATTCATCTATACAATGTAATATTGTGCAGCTATTTAAGTGTTTTTTTTAAACTCTTTTGTTGGTATTGAATATTCCTCCTATAATAAGTGAAACAAGGAACATAAAATGTATAAACAGTATGAAGCCAATATTCTTTTTTTTTATTTTCAGTATTTTTATATCCTAGGAAAGAGAGTTAAGTTTATTTTTTTTTAAATCAGCCTTAGAATTTAAACCTGCAAAGAGGAGAAGCTGATATGTTAGAGTGTTTCTCTGCGATAAATAAGATCACAGTTATGTTCCTTTTCTTTCCTTCCCAGAGTCGCTAATCACCTTTCTGCGCTTGTGGGAAAAGTCACTCTGAGCCATTGAAAACCTATCACACTGTCTACACACTGGGACAAAATTATTGGTAGGGTCACCATAAAGATTATTACCCATAAAGGGTCGTTTTGAAGAAGGAAAGGGAGCACTATTAAAAATTACTGTAGGCGTGCCTGGGTGGCTCATTAGGTTAAGCGTCCAGCTTCAGCTCAGGTCATGATCTCACAGTTTGTGAGTTCGAGCCCCGTGTCAGGCTCTGTGCTGACAGTTCAGAGCCTGGAGCCTGCTTCACATTCTGTGTCTCCCTCTCTCTCTCTGCCCCTCCCCTGTTCGCACTCTATCTCTCTCTCTTAAAAATAAATAAACATTAAAAAAATTTTTTTAATTACTGTACAACTACAAATAGTAGGACTGGCTTGGGGAGAACCAGGACATGCGGTCACCAGGGTTTTTGATAATACTCCAAATAAGTGCCTGCTTCTACTTGTTTCTAATAAACAAACAAATAAACAAAAGAATAGCTAGGAGACATTTGGATCTTCAGGACTTCAGTTATCTTGCTGGAAATTTAAAAAAAAAAAACAATAGTCAGTAGTATCTAAGTATATTCTTTATTTGGAGTTTTATCCATAATGTTGAACAACTGAAAGGGAATCACTCTGAATATTAAATGGGTCCATTTCTAGAACATAGTAGGCTGCCAATCTATTGTCCATTTGATCTCTGAGCATGAGAATCATGTGCACATTGCACACCATTACAGGTGAGAGCAGACGTTAAATGTTTAGCAGAATAACTAGCAACTATTTTAGTTCCCTTTCTGCCAACTAGTCTGGGGTTAATAATCCATCATAGTTAAAGCAAAAACCTATCTCGTTAACTAGAAACTCACTTCATGGCAAAGCTCTCCACATCCTTGAGGGTCCCTTGAATGGGATTTTGACACTTTCTTTCATTTGAACATTGGCGCCCTGAGCAAAAACAGCCAGAAGATCTCTTTGTGCAACTCACATATGGCTGTATTTCCTTCATTTAGAGTTTTTTTCTTAGCACTAAAGATGCCCAGCTTTTGGTGCAGGAGCTTTTCAGATGCTGGAAAAGCTAGAGGGAAACCTCCATAAGGGTTTAATGATAGCTGATCAACTACTACCTAGGAGTATCTGAAATCCCTATATTAGAGCAACACATTTATAACCTTTCTGATCCTCATTTGGTTGACATGGTTGCTATTAACAAATAGGACTGAAAGAGGAAGCTGATCTCACTCAAACTTCGAGTTAAAAAGCCTAGTGTTGATAATGCTTATCATTATTTATTGGTTTGTTCCTCAGTTATTTATTGGGCCCCCGTATATGCCAGGCAATATTCTGGATTCTGGGGGTACAGAGGTGAAGAGCACAGAGCCAGTGTCCTCATGGGACTGTCACTGTGGTGGGGCAGGGGACACAAGCACTAAGTGCATACCATAGGCATTCATTATCATATCACATAGTGGTAAATGCAGAGAAAGAAAACAAATGAGGTGAGTAGCTAGAAGGGGACTCAGTAACAAGGACTCGGTGTCCTTTTTTATGTAAGGTGATCAATGAAGAACTTTCTGAGGAGGTGAAATGTAAGAAGAGCAATGGTGTGTGTGCAGGAATGTTGTTCCTGTACCTGGACACTCAGAAAACCACCCTGAATAACCACCCATGGTAGCTGGTAACTCTTTGGAACTGAGTTTTCCTGGAACTCACAGTTAGGTCACCAGCAGGAGAAGTATATTTTCTTTCCAGGTTCTCTTCTCTATCCTCTGATTCTTGAAACAAGTTAACTTATCTTGTAGAACCTCAGTTCTCTCAGCCATTAAATGAGCTGGCTGCACACCATCAGTGCTGTCCAAACCCCCAGGGTACCACTGAATTCAGTATCACCCTTCACCACCCATCCTCTGCCTAGTCAATATACCTGAGTAACAGATGTACTATTTATGTAATCTATATTTATGTTAAGTGGTTCGTCTTTTATCTAAATGCATATATTTTGAAATGTTTCTGCACCCAATTCTAATGTGGGGGACAGAGAGATTACCCCACCAACAATCTGCAGACACCAGCTGGGTGTCCTACTCAATTCTGACACTATTCTGACTTGGAAACAGTGTTAGATTCCCCAGGTTAAGGGCTCAGCCCAGCAAGACTGTCCCTACCCCACCAGGCCAACTTGAGATGCCAGTCACAAATCCAGGTTGTCACATGTGCTTCTGATTGACTATAGATCAGAAGCTCTGGCAACCCTCCTCTTTGTCTTCAATTAATATGCCAGAGGGGCTCACAGAAAGCAGAACAACATTTTATTTACTACAATCCTGATTTATCATAAAAGGATATAACTCAGGAACAGCCAGATGGAAGAGATACATAAGGCAAGGTATGGGGAAAAGGCTCGAGAGTCCCATGCCCTCTCTGAGTGGCCACTCCGCCCAAATCTCCATGTGTTCACCAATCTGGAAGCTTTCTGAACACCGTCCTTTTGGTTTTTATGGAGACTTCATTATACAGGCACGACTGATTATGTCATTGGCTATTGGTGACTGATTTCATTTCCAGCCCTTCTTCCCTCCCTGGAGGTCTGGGCAGGGAGCCGTAAAGTTCCCACCGTTTAATCAAGCAGTTGGTTCCCTTGGCAACTATCCTTCATCCTTAAGTGGGGTCCGAAAGTCATCTCATTAACTGAACAAGGCACCTTAGTTGTTCTCATCACTTAAGAAATTCAAAGGGTTTAGGAGTGCTGCCAGAAAGGGGAAGAAAATTAAACATAACATTTCTCATTATAAATCCCAATATCACAATTTTAAAAGGAAACGTTGTGTTATTGCCATGAGTGGAACCCCCCCCCCCCATAGTACAGAAGGTAACTGCACATACATACATGGAAAGAAAACCATTTTGCTAAATTCTAGCTACTAGATTTGCTGCTGAAGACTTTAATCTACTGGTTTTATTTCCCTTTTCAGAAAGGAAATCTACATCAGTTAAACCTACAATTTCAAACTAGCCCTTATTCCATTAGAGCAAGCAATAAAAATTTAGCCAACACCCCCAAGAAGCCAGAAGTTGTTTATTTAATTTCTACAACGTAGCATGCTCTGTTCTAGGCTCTGGGGTACACAGTGAAAAAGACAGTCTTTGCTCCCCATGGGGCTTACAGTCTAGAGAGTAAACAGATTTACTTTAAGTAAACAATGCATTGAAAAGATAAAACTATCAGAAAGTGCTATGTGCTCTTGTTAAAGAAAAAATTATTCATGACACTTGTTAAAGGTGGC
Organism: Panthera leo; assembly: GCF_018350215.1. Lineage (NCBI taxonomy): Eukaryota > Metazoa > Chordata > Mammalia > Carnivora > Felidae > Panthera > Panthera leo. The sequence continues at coordinate 40,560,309 of NC_056693.1, forward strand.
AAGGCACACTTTATTCATGTAGAGCTACTGCAGTGGGGTTTTCTACCAGGGGAGACAACATGGACTCAAGTTCAAGTTCAGCTTAAACAAGGACAGCTGGGGATTTACATCCAAGAAGCAGATGGGGGTCCGTGGATGGAAAATTACTAAGAGGAAATATCAAGGTAGAGGGGTTCTTGCTAGGCTGAGTCAACAGGATTCTTGCTGAAGATAGGCTAGGGTGATTAAGGTTGAGAGTAGCCAGATAGTAAGGGTAGGGAATTTTCACCACACTGACTTCTTCAGGATTCTCGCTGAAATGAGATTCTACAAAGAGGGAAGAAGGGCCAAGTTCAGGCCTAGTGGGACAGAGGACTCAGAAGAGCCTGATTAAAGTTTGGTCAGAGTAGACCGTCTTTGTCACTCTGCAGAGAATGACAGAAGGGCAATATGGCAGACAGGGAATAAGAGGCTGCTTTAGATTGGGTGGTCACGGAATGAGCCACCCTAAGGGGTAATGGATTCCATACAGAGGGAGAATTGTGTGCAGATTATCTACTTAGTAATTTGAAAGGGAACACCTTTCTCCCGTTAAAATGTATTGTTATTCAATGTCATCTTAAAAACCATGCCTTCTAAGCACCAGAAATGCAGAAATGCACATTCCAAACTTGGAAAACAGTGAGCCACTGGGATCAAGATTCCTCATAGCTTGCCTGTAGGAGTCGCTATTTCCCTGCTGGGGAGGGGACTGCTAGCCTGGGAGAAGCCCTAGGGCCGCAGTCCCTGCACAACAAGATTCAGTCCCCATTTTAAAGCCTACCCTGGGGCCACTGGGTTAAGTCTTCCCAGGAGAATCCAAAGAGCCCCTTAAATTTGCTTCTGGATCTAAGGTTAACTACTGAATCACTTGTAGATGCTGGAAAGATTCAATTTACCGTAGAAAAAAGCCCAAATAACACCAAGCACAGCAACAATAAAATCATTCATCTGTGCAACAGTTTATTTATATATGTAGGTAATTTCCTGTTCTAGGTCATCCATTCCTGGAATTCTTAGATCCATGCCAGACAGAGATTACATATCCCTGTCATATAAGGAAAACGAGACCCGCAAAAATTAAGCAAATTTTTTCAGGACTAGCAAGACAGACACATCATCTGAAGGCCCTTCCATCTGTTCTGTGCATCGGGTCCAATTTGATCTGAGTGTGCGTTGGGTGACTGTCCTGGGAGGAATATCTAGTCACAGAAAATCTCAATTGAAGGGGTGCCTGGGTGGCTCAGTCAGTTAAGTGTCTGACTTCGGCTCCAGTACTGATCTTGCAGTTTGTGGATTTAAGCACCGTGTGGGGCTCTGTCTGTGCAGACAGATCAGAGCCTGGAGCAGAAGCCCGTCCATGCTTATGCTCTCTCTCTCTCTCTCTCACTCTGTCTCTCAAAAATAAGTAAATAAACATTTAAAATAATCTAAATTCAAAGCATTATAATGATGCTATCAAAACATGGGTGTGGGAGCAAAGAAGGCACCCAGATGAATTCTCTTGTCCATTTCTAGGAGTTTAGAATTCTGAAAAACCTAGAATATAAGAATTTATTTCCCTTTATCCATCCATCCCTACAGTCCTACCCTGAGAATTTACTCAGTGCCTTCTCTGTGCTGGAAATCCAAAATGTAACAAAGGAAAAGTGGGTGCCCCACACGAGGGCTTATCTAGTTTGCTAGGTCAGCATCATCAAACTGACCACCTCTTTACCTATTCATAACAGAATGTTATTTGAAAATTGTACTTCTAAGCACTACTATTTCTTTCACATCCCAGTTAGATGTTTGAAAAAAAAAATTTAAGGTGAAATTTACTACAGCATTAAATAATTTCCAGTTTTTCTGAGTGCTAAGTGAGGTAAAGATTGTGGTTAAATTAAAGTCAGCAGAGTTGTTATGAAAGAAAAATATTCTAATGAAATTATATGTCTGCAAATCTAAACATTTTCAGAGAATTATGTCTACAAAAAAAGGAGCACCGTTGTTTCAGCAAATGAGCAAAAATACATCAAATATGAAATTCCTTATATTAGAAATGTCAGTTTTTGCAGTTCTTGACAAGCTCATCCAAGTTTCAAATACCATATGATACATAGTTTCTATCCAGTTAAATACAATTCATAATCATGTAAATTTACTTATTGTCTTCTAATAAGATATTTAAAAGCTATTTTACATGTTGCTTTGCCAGTTTTATGCTATATATTGTAATCAAACAGAAGTGAATGCACCGATCAGATAATTAGTCTAATTAAAACAAAAAATTCTTTCTGATGGTAGGAAACTTTTTCTTGTTCTCTGCCTGAACTAAACTACCACATGCTAAGCTATGTTCTATTGTTGGCTCAGGAGACAGAGGGAGAAAAGGGAAGCATGCGGTGGTAAATTGTTCCCTAACCTTGTCCTGAAACCTGGGACAAGGAAAAGAATATGGACACTAACCATATCATTGCTCCCTTCTATGGAGTGTTTCCCCTCTTCTGGGAACTGGCAGTGGCTCTAGAAATAGGAGCTTATTGATTCTTTACCACCACTGAAACTGTGGAAATTCTTAGTTGCATTGCATGTTTGTGGAAAATGAAGTTCAGAGAGCTCAAGACACCTGTCCAGAGTCACACAGCTAGTGAGTGTTGGAGCCATGTTTTTTACACAGAGGCATGTATCGAATGCCACACCTAAGAAGCAGTTTGTTGCTTTCACTCTTGAGCTGATGATTTGGGCTCTGAGTAGTATGAGGGGCATGTTGCTTCGATAAGCCTGTGAGAGATAGCCAAGTAGTGGCAGTTAGTAGATTAAAGTGACAGAGAACTAAAACATCATGTGTAAAATGTATAAAGACACGTGGAATGAAAAAGGCCCTTTTGAGAAAATCATTAAAAATGATTAGTTGAGTTAGTCTGCAAAATAAAATTTCACTTCTCACTCTGAGGCCATTGGGACCTAACAATCTCCCGACATGGACTTTTTTTTTTTTTTAACACAATTTTAATCACATCAAGAGCATAAACTACGAAACTTCTGTGTGAATCATAATACAAACAGCTATAAAGTGCCTAATTAGTTGCTGTTTTTTTATAGTTGATTTTCAACATCTACATTGTAGAGACATGCAAACTCCAGGAGAAACAATGCACGGTTTTGTCCCATCTATTGGTGTGGACGTGGAAGGCAGGCTAGGCAATCAGAGGTATGACTGGATCCTGTCGTCCCACTCTGTGGTGAATGGCTGTTCAAAGTAATAAGCTGAACCCAAGGAGGTGGGGAGTGTCCATCCCATCTTAACTGCCAGTGTCTCAGCTGAATCACTGATGATGAAGAATATCGTTGTTGTTGCCTCTTTCACCTAAAGGATAAGCCCCTGGACCAAGGTGGAAGAAATGGGACCCATTCCCATCCAGCTTTGACAACCACTTCCTGCCGATGCTTGGGAGAGTTGTGTAACCTCTCATTCACCATCTCTGACAGTGTAACCTGGGCAGGGTATCCCATACTTTGCCTTCTCACAGGAATAACATCAATTTTTCACATCTAATGCATGCTTTCCCACAAAGTGTGAGCTCAAAAAAGCCTCACTAATCGAAGAAAAGAATTAGTGAATTAATTAATATGCTCTTCTAATTTTTCAAAGCATTTGACATACATGGATAAGGTTTATGCTTACTAATTATCCTTATTAATAAAACTAAAGTCAGAATTACTTGTAGTCACCAGAGGGACTTATTTACTTCACCATCAAAATAGTCCTTTAACTTGGCAGAGAACAGTGAAACCCGGTTAGAAATACAGTCACTCAGTCGACTTAAACTGCCCTCAATGACTTCTGCTCTACATGCCCAGCTCCCTCTTCTGTAGCCAGCAAATCCCTACTGCTGACGACCTGCTTGACCATTCCATCTGATACAGACGTCTCCAGTTTACAAGTCCAATCCAAACTTAATTCAACGCTTTTCCCCATAAACCCACTTCTCCTTTTGGATTCATGACCACAGATACCAAGATCACAGTTCACTCAATTTCTCAGATGAGGAAGCATAAAATCAGACCGGCATTCTTTACTCAGCCACCAAATCTGGATATTATCTGCTTTATTGATATGCCATCATTCATTCAAGAAATATTGCTTGTGTACCTATTAGGTTTCAGGCACAATGAAAAGAGCTAGGCATACAATAAGAAAACACGATCCTTTCCACCTTGGAGCTTACACTCTGCTGTGTCAGTCAGACCCACACACACAGTAAAGGCCAGTAAGTAAAGTAAGTTCAAAGAATTACAATGGATACAAAGGAAACTAGCAAAGTGTGGTCCACTTTGGATGGAAAAGGGTCCCGTTTGGTCTGTGCAGGGAACTGATGGATGGCCAGCGTGGTTGGAATGTAGTGCCTGGAAGGAAAATGGGGTAAGAGGAAGTTGATAGGTTTGCAGGGTTCTGGTCATGTAAAGCAACAAAATAATGGAATTGGAATGTATTTGAGGACTTTGGGAAGCCAATGAAGAGGTTTGGTTATGGGGACATGTGATCTGAGTTGTGTGTTAATATCTTTCTGGCTTCTTTGTGGAGAAGAGGTTGGAAGTCAGAGAGAATGGCTGTGGGTTTGTCTCGGTGTTCCAGGTCACAGGTGAGGATGGTCTAGACCCGGCTGATGGCAGCACAGAAGTAGAGTAGCCTTGCCTCTTTCCCATTCCCTATCTACTGACTTATTTGAGGCCCTCATTTTATCTTATTTTGACTTTCATAAATACCCTGTCGGTTATTTAGATGTTCTTAATCTGTCCTCCACACTGCCTGCCAGATACACTTGTGCTCAGAGATCCCAACTCACTTCTGACCTTCCACCCACCATCACTGTCCTGAAGAGGCTCTCAAAAATAAGTGAAGGATACACAATAAAGTAATGGAATTGGACCGACTAAAAATAATGACTTGGTCCCACCTGATGTACAAAGCAATACTCTCTAGGCACCGTGCACGTGTATTTTCAGCAAGTTTCTCCAAGCGTTGCAGATCATCTTCTCTCTTATCCTCCCCACCATCCCTGGGAACACTGGCTTCTTAAGATACAATTTAGCTAAACACAAGATCTGTCCAGAACTGCTGCAATTGGCCTACCCTCCTCCATTCACGGTCGACATCTCACCATCTCCTGTGTGTCTTTTATATATGTTGTCTCCTCAAACCTGAAGGAGAGAAAGTATCCTGTTGCACTGTCTGGGGAGGTGGGTAGGCACAGAAATCAACAGGTGGTTACAAGACAACAGGATGGATATTTTGGAACAGGGCTGGGAGGACCAAAAAATGTCAAGGATGGTAGCAAGATTCATTGTGCATCCTGATGTCACCAGCAGGGTCTACCAAATAAGATTTTGATGAATGAATGAATGAATGAATGAATGATGATTGTAAACAATGCCCACTATTCAAGTACAAGGAGAACACAACAGTGTTCCTTCTTTAGCTGAATCGATGTCATAAAGCACTGATTACTTTATATCGAAATAAGGAAGAACCACTTAAACTAAGATTGCTTTTAAGGCAATATGTTCCAAATGAAAGAGGACTCCACTAGGCAGGAAAGACATTTTATTTCCAAGCTTCTAAGAGGGTTCTACAAACAACAGAGGCTTAAAGTAAAAAAGAGAAGATAAAAAGAAAAAAAGAAAAACAGAAAAACAAGTATTTTAACTATTGAAAATTAGACAGCCTTTTTTTTTTAAACTTAAACATAAAAATCTAAAAATGTAGTTGTCAAATCTAATCTAAATACATTCCTAGACAAAAAGGATCATCCATGGTGATGGGGTTACTTACAGCTGTATTCTTGTTTAAGTGCTATTCATCCTTTTGCATTATTTCTTTATTTCAAATTCAATTGGAGATCTGTGCAAATCTAGCAAAATATTCTTTGGATTACAAAAACTATATAAAAAATGAACAGAACCTGCAATTTATGGAAGTATTGAGAATGTGCAATCCTTCATTGAAATGAAAGATTCCAAAGTGACATTGTCCACAGAATTTATTCCACTGAAGTGTTCAATTTGATTTAAATGCAAAGTAAAATGAAAGTGAGCACTTCATATAAACATTTCTCTTTTTAGGCATGTTGACTGAGTCATAAAAATAGTATGTAGCAGGATATCAAGAAATGCTTGAAACAAAGTTTCACAATAAAGTAAAAAAAAGAAAGATAATCTAAAAATTGTCTGCAACCCAAGAGAAAGCATGTGCCCTGTTTCTAAGGGGAAAGAGGGAGAACACTTGTAGCATGACTTTGTGTGGTCTTTCCCCGAGTATTGCTACATTTTGACCTTTGGCCCAGCTGAACAGGTGTAATGTCCTCCACGGAAGTCCCAATCCCCAGGCAGCCAGATGGGACTTCCAGAGACAGCAGGCATACTGGCACTGACCCTCAGAATCCACCAGGGTCCCTGCCCTCATTCTGAGCTTGTTGCCAAAGCATATTTTAAGGTTTGGAAATGAATTGCTCTTTCTTTCATCAAAATTTAAAATGCCACATTATTTTAAGAGGACTGAAATTCATAGGAGGGAAATATAAGCAGTTTCAACTGTCAGAGTCATTATGAGAGCCTGGCAAGATCAAAGTAGGGAAAAATAGAATAACATCGGATGTCTGATAACTACATGTAGCATATTTCTATTTTTGACCCTTCCCTCGCCCAACCCCCAAATGCTCAGTATCGGGCATAAAATCTACATCTTGGAACTTTAGAGGTCTGATCATTTCATTTCCTCATGGATTCATCTCTCATAACCATTGAATTACTGATATACAAGATAAATGCCTATTATATAACAAGTATTGCAAAATCAGAGACTGACCTAGATCTTTCGCATCCTTCTTTTTCAGAAGATGTGTGCAAAGAGAAGCCAGGAAGCTAACACTGAGAATGTACAAGAAAGCTTTAAACGATGTTACAGAATCTTGTCTGAAAAAAAAAAAAACAACATTTGCAAAACATACTTGATTTTAAATAAACAATAAAAGCAGCAGACTACAACATCTCATAAATAGGGTTATTAAAAGATCACAATTATCTTAAATTAGAAATATAAATGGGTCATTAGAAATACTTAAACGTTTCAATGTTAAGAATGAAACCCAGAATTAAAAAAGAATCTGTTTTTTATTTCAAAGTTGCTTCTTATATTGAAGCTCATATTAAAGCAACAGTACAATGTTCATAAAATATAAGTGTGATGCCGTAACATTTCTTACATGTCAGAATACTGATATTTGTATGTATACTAAAATAAGAACTTTAAAATTGTACAAATAGATACATTAAAAATGACATAGAAATAGGGCGCCTCTCACTGAAACAAGACAGTTATATCTGGCACGTATTAGTTTAAGATGAAAGTAGAAGGAAAAAGATTTACAAGAATCAGCAGTAACAAGATTGATGCTCAAGAGACATAATTGTACATTGTATTGTACATACATTGTATGGGTTTAAGCTGGCTGAATATTATATATTTCAAGTTTAAAAATGCACTACATATAGAGTGTCCATAGTTTAAGGCGGAATTACAGCTCAGAACTGTTGTCCTTTCTAATTTTCTGGAAGCTTCTTTGACAAATAAAAAAAAAAAAAAGGAAGAAGAAGAAGAAGAAGGAGAAGGAGAAGAAGAAGAAAAAGAAGAAAAGACTTAGATGTTCATAACACATAAACGATTTCCCTTCATTGTAAGTTCACCATGAGACTTCTCCTTCACTTAAATATTTTGTACGCCAAGTGGTTTTTTTCTCCAGCGAAGTTGATAAACAACTTCAATATTTGCCTTTTTGCGAGAAAAGGTACTTCACAGTATTTACCACTTTGATGTCCTTGCAGTTTTATTAAATGTATCCTCTCTGTAAAACTTTGCTTGTTTTAAATGAGCCTTTCCTTGATTTAAAAAAATACCTGTTTACATATCTTCTAGATTCTTCAGAATGCCAGACACAGTTCTTAAGGCCAAATTTGTACCATTATTGTTAAGAGTCGTCGTCAAAAGTGTCTTTGGAACCGTACAAGTCTGCTAGTTTCTTAAAACGAGGTCCCCAGTTCTGTAGGTAGTCATAGTCCAAGTCTGAATCTGTGGTGGCAGACTCTAAGGAGCTCAGGGACCCGGCCACTGAGCCCCTGCCTTCGTAACCATAGATTTGGATGGAATCATAAGGAGGGGCAGTTGGGTCATTATCTGCCTCCTGTATTCTCGTGTTGATGAAGTCATCGACGTCCACACTGTTGGGTGCTGGCCGGAGTCCAGGCCTAGGCATGTACTGATACTCGGGCTTTATGTCTTTGCGAGGGATAAATCCATTGATCCCATCAGGATTCTGGAGGGTGGCAATATCAAAGGCTTCTGTGTCTTCTTCCCCGCCCCCTTCATCGTCATAGGTAATGATGTTCTCACGGACATCTTCTTCCTCAAAGACTATGAGTGGTTCTTTCTTTTGCCGTCTCAGGGTCACAAACAACACTACAATGACTATGGGGAAAGCACAAGAAAGTAAGCATAGGTCAAGCCCAGTATTTCTGGGTTCTCCCCACCCACCACCAGGAGAACTCTGCTTACTGTGAGACATGGTGTGTACAAGCTTCAGAATAGGAACCAGTCTATCACTGTGTGAAATGAGAGCTTTACCTGGAATCCCCAAAGATGTGTAAAACTGCCCTCCACCTGTCTCTTCCTCTGCAAAATGCCGCCAGGAAAAGATGATACCCAAACTGGCAAGTTGGAACTATTTTGAGCTTTTTACAAATGAATCCAATGCTATTTGGAAGTCATGTTCCTCAGAATTGGGAAGATTCTAAATATATTGGTCTGCAGCCTCTTAAAAATGGCTTATGTCGGTTTCGTTTTCCAACGGAAGACAGCTGTCTCTCCAAAGTTTATGAACGAGGACGTTCAGAGACCTCAGTCCTACCTTTCTATAAGAGGTGATGCTAGTTCCTGCCCAGAGGGCTGGGGGCTGGGAAGAATGAACAGGAGTCCTACTCTACCTTAATAAGAAATCTTATCATAAATGTGGCAGTGTTCTCTTCAGACCACCTTATGGAAGAGGGGAAGTTTATAATGACCCCCAGAAGCCAAATCTCCTCTTTATTTGCATATAAGGAAACAGCATCAGCTGAAGCCCGGAGGAACAGCTCCATCTCCTCCCTGGGAGAGGTGATTCAACTATGCTCAGGCAACCTAGCATCGCTACAAGAGGTTTCTATAATATTCCACGAGAACGCTCTGCCATGGCTAGACTAAAGAAAATGTTTGTGGCTGAATCTGACAGGTGGTCTGGGAGCCCTAGTCGGTGTATCATCACTGGGAGATGCAAGGCTGAGGGTTTGACCTTGTGTGGACTGTGACCGGCTCCCAGCGCTCACCAAGCAGTGTCCCTCCCCTGTGCCTTGTTCTTGACAACACCTACGCCCAGACCACTCCTTTCCACTTCCTGTTTGGCTGACTCTTCTCTCTCATCATGGAAACCTATCTTGGCATCTCATTCTGACACCAGACACGGCTACTGGCATGCACTCCACCACCCACCTGGCCCCATTCTTCTATCATCATAACTTATACTTTGTTTTACATATCTGGCTCCCCCTCCCCAGACTCTGAATTTCCTCGAGCTCTTTGGCATTCTGTTCCCTCTGCTTGGAAAATCTATCCATCCCAGTCTCTCTCACCATCTGGAAAATTCTTCAGCATCCAACAAGTATGTCACTTCCTCTAGGAAGATGTCCCTGACCTTAGTCAATGTGAGGCAATTCCTGCTGTGTGCCCCCATCACCTTTTATTCATGTCCCTATCATGGCACTCACCCCATGCCTCTGATTTATCTGTTCACTCGTATTTTCCCTGATAGACTGTGAACGGTCAAGGACAAAGATGACGTCTGATTCTTCTCTTTATCCCCCAGGGCTGAACACAGGACCTGGTACCCAGATAATTCTCAAGAACTCTTTGTTGACCTGAACTCAGGGGCTGTTCGCTGTGCAGCTGGGCCGCCTACTCATTCAGTGGAGAATGAAACATCATGGAACAAGCATAAATTTGGTGTCAGACATCCTTGGGTTTGAGTCCTGATTTTTCTCCCACGTGATCTCATCTTGCTGAAGGCCAGCCACGGTAAATGTTCTTAGCATGGGCACACTGCTGTTCTTTCAGAGTAAACCAGAGAGGACATGAAAATGCAGAAGTGGGGCAGCTAACTCAGCCTGCAAGTGCAGGAAAAGCCTCCCAGGGGACCCCAAAAACTGAGGCTTGCTCTCAGATAATCAGAGGAGGAGTCAAGATCCAGCTTGGCCAGGCCAACCTCATCCATTTCCTTAAGTCCTTCAGACATTGTCTGTGGCCTCATGATTACTCCTTCTGTCCCTAACTCTTCTTTTTCCTCCTATTTTTTTAAATGTTTTTTTTTTTTTAACGTTTATTCATTATTGAGAGAAAGAGAGAGCCAGAGCATGAGCAGGGGAGGGGCAGAGAGAGAGAGGGAGACACACAGTCTGAAGCAGGCTCCAGGCTCCGAGCTGTCAGCACAGAGCCTGATGCAGGGCTCGAACTCATGAACCGTGAGATCACGACCTGAGCCAATGTCGAACACTTAACTGACTGAGCCACCCAGGCGCCCCTTCTCTTTCATCTTCTAAGGCAAACTGCTGCTCATATCCCACACTTCTGCCTGAATTCCTCTTTTGCAAAACCTTCTCAGATGTCCCCCTACAGCACCCCCGGCTGGTTGCTGCTGTGCTGTCCTGCAGTGCCTGACAATTTGCTCATCAGAACCCTTCCCCGACCCTGCTCAAAATGCTTGTCAAGTTGCCACCCAAATCATAAAATGGACAGGAGCAGACACCACCTCCATCTTGTCTCAAATTGTAGCCACAGTCCTTGGTATAGTTCTGCTAACCAGTCTGCACTCCAGAAGTGTATGTTTCCAGGATGGGCATCTGGTTGCAAAACCCTTCCTGCAGGCCACAGAGGAGTCTGCTTACCCAGCAGAATGACGATGCAGGCGAGGATGGCGATGAGCGCCCCCGTGCTCAGGCCGGCGTTCAGGATGTAGGCCTCAGCATTGCAGGACAGCAGTACGCCGTGCACATCACACCCACAGACCTTGATGGTGAGGGTGTTGGTGCTACTCATGGGAGGGACTCCGCCATCGCTGATCACGATGGGCAGGAGGTACAGATCCTGCTTCTGCCGACTGAAGCCTCCACGCCGGGCATACACCCCTGCAGTGTTATCTGTTGGAGGAAAGGAGACCTTTGGAATCACGGCATGAATATTTGTGCATTCAGCTTGGCAGACGTGAGGCTGAACTTCTCATCATCAAGGTCAACAGCCAGAATCCTTAATCTAGGTATCTGTAGAAGCTACAGGCATCTGGCCTTGCAGAATAATGTCTCCATATTTTGGAACCAAACTCAGACGTTGGCTCTTTTTTTTTAATATGGGGTAGATGCACCTGTCCCCACGGACAAGTTAAGCACACTCTTTTCTGATAAGGTATTGCCCCTTTCGTCAGATATCACAAGAAAGTGTGGGCTCAGACCACATACTCTATGGGAGTATAGGAGATAATTAAATATATAAGTGAGTGTGAGAAGAAACAAACAGAAAAATCTTTTTCATGTTTGCACTTTACTACTTCATGGCAAGCCTTTGGCCAGTTTCTGTTTGTCTGCTTTTGTTTTTGTGTTGTTTGTTTTAAGACATTTCCAGTTCACATGCAAACCTTGCCCATACTGTGAGCCCACTCATAAGTCCTAAAGGAATATATGTTTAAAGAGGAACTTTTTATAAAACCCGGTAGCAGGTTTATAGTCTCTTTGAAATTCAAGCACCATCCACAAGCTAGTTAAACATGTCATGCCTCCTGCTTAAAATAATTCCAGATTCTCTCTGCTGTCCACACAACACAGCCCTACCGAAAACCACTAGATTTTTCTCTATTCTTAAGACATTATTTGCCTTCCAGGGTCACACCCTATCCATTCCACACGCCCCAGTTCAGCCCAACATGCAGACATGGCTTCTGTTCCCCAAGCACACCACACCTACCCCACTGCCTTTTTACCCACTGTTCTCCTGCCCCAGAAAGCTGTTCCTATGAGCATGGGAGGAAAACCCCTCAAGCCTCAGAACTGAACCCAAAAGCCACCACTTTGGGCAGCCTTTCTAGACCCCTCCCAACATCTCCTTTGTGATCCATAACACTATGTATTATTATTTATTAATTTTTTTTGAGAGAGGGAGAGAGGAGAGAGAGCATGTACACAAATGAGAGAGGGGCACAGAGAGGGGGGAGAATCCTAAGCAGACTCCACTCAGCGTGGAGCCTGAGACAGAGCTCCATCTCACGATCCTAGCCAAAATCAAGAGTCAAACGCTTAATCGACTTATGTGCCCAGGCACCCAACACTGTATATTCTTATAGAAATTGACACCCCACTATTCTGTCTTTATTTGTTGACATAACCACTTTGACCTCGCCTAGATTGTGAACTTCTAAGAATAGGGGACTTCATCTCATTCATCTGTCTTTCCAGGGATGGACACGCAAGAAACATTCAAGAAATGTTTTTTGAATAAATGGCATAACTGTGTTCTGAGAAAGGTTTAACCAAAATTCCCGATGTTGGCTTCCATATATTTTTCAATCTTTTGTAACCAATGCCCCCAACTACTTCCTCATCATGTTTTCTGCATATCTATACCAGCCAACATTTTTTCCAGACTATATGTTAAAAATTTTTAATGTTTATTTATTTTTGATAGAGAGAGAGCATGAGTTGGGGAGGGACAGAGAGAGAGGGAGACACAGAATCTGAAGCAGGCTGTAGGCTCTGAGCTGTCCGCACAGAGCCCGACGCAGGGCTCAAATCTGTAAACTACAAGATCATGACCTGAGCCCAAGTTGCAGGCTCAACTGACTGAGCCACCCAGGTGCCCCAAACCAAGAGCCGGTTGCTTAACTGACTGGACCACTCAGGTGCCCCTCCAGGCTGTGTGCTCTGGGGGGACAACACTGGTAATTATAAAACAGGTGAAATTTTAAATATGTTCTATCAAATTATGTGTACACACACACACACACACACACACACACATCCTCAACATGGCTTGCCTCTGTATATCAGTTTAGGATCAGTAACTTATAGCAATATGAATGTATGGGCAACATGATGGCCCAAAAGCTAGCAGGTTTAGAATGGATCGACAGTACCATGAATTAGCTCTTGTTGTAGGAAGAAATACCTTAGAATCTCAAATTTAAATGGGTATATTTTAGGTGAAAGGAAATATAATACATCTTCTGTGAGATAAAATTTATTAAATATAAAAGGCAGATTCAGTCGAGGGATGAGCAGATATTCTGAGTGTTGCAGAAGGTAAGGTGTGTGTGTGCATTGGTTTTTAGTGAGCTGTATCGCGACAGATTCTCTGTCCTTTGTTGCCAGCATTTCAAACAAAGCAAGGCAGAACAGCTAGCCCTCATTTCTATATTTTCTGAATTTAGTATGACTGGCATATATTGTTCTTATCACTGGAAAAAAATTCCACATCGTATGGAAAATCATGAAAAAATAAAAACAAACTAGCCCAAAAGGCTGTTAACTGAAAATTCTGCTTCCTGACTGTTCTTTCCTGTTCTAGCCTATACCCTGTTTCTACGCTTAAGAAATACAAAAAAATTCACACATAAATAATTTCAAAATACGTTATTTCTTTCCCTTCTCATACATTTTTTTGAGCTCAAATAAGATTTTCACAAATTAAAAGTGACAACATCTACCCCATTTTAATGATCTGAAATGTCACTAATGCCACTATGAATAAAAATAAAAATTAAAAATCTAAGATGGAAAGCAAATTAATTCAATTGTTTGGCCAAATACACTTCTCTGATACATACAACATCCCCAAAAGATCATTCACTTGGATTATCTGTTGGGTCGCATCCTGTCACCCAGGGTGTTGTTTTGGAGGGAATGTAAACTGGGTATTTTGCTTTTGGAAACCTGTGGAAGGCAGGATTTAAAATCTCTTCTTCAATGTGCCATCCACCCAAGAGTGTGCCTCCAGGTTACAGCATGCTGGCTTACACATGATAGTGACTGAAAATCAAACACTAATGGAAAACATGGAGCTGAGCAGGACACGGGCATGTGATTGAAAGATGTTTCATATTCTGAACAAGTGAGTCCCCTAAGACACACTGAAACTGTGACATAAAAGCTCATCAAGGACCCCAGCTGACCAGACCATTCACCATCTCCAAGTGATGGACCAGTAGAATCTTGAGAACTTTTAATGTTTATTTATTTATATTGAGGGGGGAGGGAGTGGGTAGGGGCAGAGAGAGACAGCGTGAGGGAGAATCCCAAGCAGGCTCTGCATCGTCCATGAGGAGCCCGATGTGGGGCCAACTCACAAACTGTGAGATCATGACCTGAGCCAAAATCAAGAGTCAGACACTTAACCGACTGAGCCACACAGGTGACTCAAGAATCTCAAGAACTTTTTAATAAGTTCTTCTAGACAAACATGTTACACATATGGATTTAAGATTAGTTGAAGAGGTGGGAAAGAAATGGACTGAAAGTCTCTTCATGGGTATACACTAATTACATGCTTTAAAATGAATCAGTTTTCCTGTCTAGAGCCTTACTTGTTCATCTTTAAAATGAGGACCCTGGTTGATTTCAAGCATGCCTCACAGGGTTGTTACTGGAGTCAAATAACATAATAAAAACTATGGTTATTCTATGGCTCAGGGAATCCTTCCACCAGAATATTTAACACCCACTATTGATATCTTCCAGCACTCATGACTGGATCGGGGTAGCTGTGATAGACCAGAAAATTGTGTAAACAGCCTGGCTTGGCACTTAGGTGCTAAGTGTTGTTTGAATGAATAAAATATTTCTCCTGTAGATCCAACTGGACTCTGTACCAATGGGAGAGTGAGCTTTCTTTTGGGATGGCCATTTTAGAGGAGTCAGTGCTATGTCCCCTGATGGTCTTTCTTGTGGTCCACTCTGATCACTGATCTTCGGCTAAAAAAAGTGCCACCACTACGGGCAGGAATTTCATGAAAACAAATCTAGAAAAACACACTGAAAAAGAAACAAACTAGCCATAATAACAAAAACTTATTATACTGAAAATCAACTTTGCATTCTGTTTGACTATAGATTCTCTTTCATCCAAATCATTTTCATTGGCAATCACTGCTTATGTATTTTTGAGAGGGTCCCCTCACTTTGGATATACACATTCCTAAGGTTTATGGGTGCCCCATGGATAAAAGAGGCTCCATGAGCCTTTTTTTTTTCAGGGAAGTGTCGAATTGGCTCCATGGCTAATAAGATGAGGCAGAAAAAGGCAAATGTTACCAATGTTTAAATTTCCATCAAGAGATTTCTCAGATCCTTTTCCTTTATAAAGCTTCCAAAGAGCAAATCTCTCAGTAGTTGGGGTCAAACAGTCCTGGTTTTGAATCTTGAATCGTTTACATATTAATTGCCTGACTTCAACTGTAGTAAGTAAATGTCCTGAGTTTCTATATTCTCACCCAGGAAACTAATAATTTTAAATGTTAAAACGATTCCATTCATAAAGGTACTTAGCACAGCAACAGACTGTTGGAGATGCTCAGTAAATATTAATTCTTTCCTGGAAGCGATCCTCTTTGAGCAATAAACTAATGAGGAAGAGAAACTTATTGGCAGAGAGAGGAAAGTGAATTCCTGGAAATGTCATTGCAGCTTGGAACGCAAGGGTCTACACAGAAGAGCTCATCATCCAGAGGTAAGAAAATAGTTCACGCTCCTCAATCCTGGGCAACATATTTCCCACAGTAAGAAAATGTTTTTCAAGCACTTCACTTTTTCATCCTGACACCCAGGGTTCTCATTCCTGGCCACAGACATGTAACCAGTTTCATTTTCCCCCTACTTAGGCAAAACCTTGCAAATAGGGTCATTAATTACTAGCATATGTCATGCACAAAATGTAGTGTTTCCATTAATGGAAAATAAATTCAGATTTCAAATTTTTATGTCTACAACCTGGACTCCTAATTACATGCTGTTTTTACCTGCACACTTTGTCATTACACTAACAAAATGTAAAGGGACCTGATAATGATTGTCTCCATGGTACCAGTTTGGGATGCAAACATAAGGGTTATGATGATGATGTAGCCCATTGGAGGGATACATACAACTGACATTAAAAGGGGAAACTATGATGGGTAACCAGCCCTCGATCAATAGATCACACTCGGTGTAATCTTGTATTAGCCAAAAAAAAAAAAAAAAAAAAAAAAAAAAAAAAAAAAAAAAAAACACTGAGAGCAGAGCAAATGGGCAGCATAAGGCATAGACTCTGTATGTTTAAAAACTTGAAAAAGAAAAGCGTCTGCAGCACAGAATTAGTACACCATGATCTCACCATGATGTCAGGAGAAAGGCTTGAGCTAAGGTGAGAGAATCAGTCACCTCAGCAGCTTCCCTAAAGCTCTTAAGATGCCCTTTCTTGGCCACTCTGTTTCTTCTGTCCTTCTGTCATTGTTCACCTTGATCAGATGAAGGCCTCTCTGGAGACTATTAAGCATCTAGAGGATTGAAGCCAAACCTTGCTCTTACTTTGTTCACTTCTGACCCAAACTGCCATCTCTACCTTTGCTCAAACCTGAGACAAAGTAGATCCATCTACCACTTAAAAAGTTCTGACACACTTGAAGACAGTTATGCACTCGCTAGCAGAATAATCCTCTGGGCCCTCTCCACTTTCCCTAGAAATGTGGCCATAGTTCTATCAGGATAATGGAAAAAAATATATAGGTATGTATGTGAAATTTATGTGTGTATATATCTATATCTATATAGATACAGTATGTGTCTCAGAAGTCTTAATGGAGTTTTAAGCTTTAATAGTTTTAGAAGAATATATTCTACAAAAGACATCGCTGGAAAGTTTAATTATTTAGATTACAATTTTTTTATTAAATAAACTCTAATCCCAGTGTGGGGCTTGAACTTACAACCCCGAGGTCAAGAGTCACCTGCTCTACCAACTGAGGCATTCAGGAACCCCCACTTATTTAGGTTTTTTATACTCATTTAGATTTGTGATTTTTCAAACCTTAACTGAAATTTTTGATGCCATATATTTGCCATCTTCAATCTGAGGGAATGAAATAATAGAAATTTTAAATAATACTTTTAAAGTTTGGAGCACTTATATTTTTGACTTTACTTATACTCAAAGATGACCTTAATAGCTTGTGTATGCATGTTAATGAAGAAAATTGTTTGACCCAAGACTCTGATGGCTGTAATGTCTTCCAAATGAATTAAAGAGCTGCATTCTAGGAGGATATCATCATGATTTTTTAATTAACACCTTTGATACCGAGGGACTGGCAAAATATGAAATACAATAAATAACATTGTAGAGATATCTAAATGTGTGTGTGTATCAGACATCTAAGTGTGCACTGTTGGCTGATATTAATAGATTTTTCATTGTTGTAATTGACCACTTCCTTTGAAATTAACTCTCCCTCCATTTTTGTATGAGGAGAATTCTCTTCTTGGGAGGGAAAAAGAAACATATTGCCTAAGTATTTCTTGATTTAAGACAAGGAAAACTACCACAGAATTCAGTGGGATATAAACATTTTGGGTCCTTTAGTGAGTTGAGAAATCCCAGGAGCTATTTAAGTCAGTGACGAGAGGAAACCCTGAAAGAATAATGTGTCTGTTCCACCAAAATGACCTATCTTTTTGTGTTGGGCTGGGGAAGGAGCGAATTCCCAGATAAGCTGCGTTGTAATGGACAAACTGCTGCAATGAAATTCAGGCGGAAAAGGAACATAATTATTTACACAGAGAAAATGGCAGAGCATTAAAAGACATCTGCCATTTTGATCTGCCAATAGAGCATCTTCCATATTGAAGCAATTATGAGGGAAAAAAGTTCCATAGAAATCTATTTGGCTATCTTTAAATGATGAAAGTAAAAAACCAGAGCCTATTTGGATGCTGTCTGATGCTACTCATAAAAAAAATAAATTTTCTAAGCTTAGACAAAAAAAAAAAAAAAAAAAGTGCTGGTGGGGAGGGAAAAAAAAAAGATGTTTGCCAGTTGGTCTAATCGGGGTGAATCTGTCTTGGCTATCCCGATTTATTCAGCCAAAACTGCTTCTCATGTACCCTTTCTGTTTTCTTTTGTTTTTTGGTCTTTTTTGCATTTTTTAGCAGATCAGACTTCACTCTGAATATATCAGGTATCAGAGCTCATTTGATCTGCAACTTGGCCCATCTTAGATAATATTCCTGCAAAATAAGCACATTTCAATGTCATCTCTTCCTGTATCCAAACTCTGGATGTCCAATATAGCTTTGTGGAACACTAAATAATGAATGGAAAGAAGAGGCACGCTATGTGGTACTGACTCCTCAGAGCATTCGGTCTTAAAAGGTGAGTGTCTTTTTTAGCCTGATGCTTATGTTATAACATAATTATTTTCCCCTAATAATAACAGATCCCTGAAATTTGTGAGCACGGCACATGTTTCCCAAGCCACTCTTTCATTTTAATCCTTGCATTTGGTCAACCCACTGTTCTTAAGTGCTGGTATGCTGTCCCCACAGAGCTCATGTTCTAGTGGGAGAAGATGGGGAAATGAATGTTTAGAATGCAAGATAAGGAAAATATGAAAAACTACTGCAGTGTTCCTGGAGAACAGAGGAGGAAGCACCCAAGATAGGCTGGGGATATCTGGCAAAGCTTCGCCTCAGTGACTTTATTTATGGGGACACCTGAAAGAGGAGGAATAGGTAGGAGGTGTGTACATTCCAGGCAGAGAAGCTCATTTTCTTGTGACTGTGGAAGATGGAAGGAGATTGTAATTGGGGAACTATGAAATTACCTCGTTTGTTTTTCTTTAATTACAATTTTTTTCTATTTTATTTTAAAGAGAGAGTTGGAGTGGAAGAGAGGGGCAGAGGGAGAGAGAGAGAGAGGGAGAGAGGGAGGGAGGGAGGGAGAGAGAGAGAGAGAGAGAGAGAGAGAGAGAATCTCATGCAGGCTCTATGCTCAGTGCAGAGCCCGATGTAGGGCTCCATCTCATGACCCTGAGATCATGACCTGAGCTGAAATCAATGGTCAGACACTCAACGAACTGAGCCACCCAGGCGCCCCTTAAATTACCTCATTTTTGTTGGAAGTCACACTGACTTGAAATATGGAAGAAACATTAAAAGGCTGAAGAAGGTCAAATGAAATAGGGAAGGTGCTTCATAATGTCAAAAGGGCTGCTTTTTTCATTTGTTGACTTGAAAATCCTGAGTATTTTTGTTGGTTTTAAAAAAGGAACTTATTGCAAGGTCCTAAAACTGTCCTCGGTTGCTCAAATGACTAAGAGATGTTTCAATAGCTAAATAACCCGATGATCTCATAGGCCTCCAGCTTTAGTTGAGCTGGCCTACTGGATAGCATGCAACCCTGGGGTTCTTGGAGCCTGAGATGTGTTCCAACTGTGGCCACCTTTTGGTATTTCACTGCTGTCCCCTCTCAAAACACTAATTCCTAGGAATTAGGGGTGATGTAATAATTGACAGTTTGTAAAAATAAAACAGTAATACGATTAATCGTATGGCAAATATTCAGGGATTCATTTTAAGACTGTTCCCATTCTAGCAATAAAGAGTAAAGCCAAGCATTTAATTGCTAACCCTTGCTCTTTCCTCTATATTTTATCACATGATCACTGTTTGGAACAGAAGGTTTGGAAATTAAAAATATGAGGTTCAATATTAGGATATTTCAATTTAATTCCTTTAACAAATCATTAGGTCAAAGGACAAAATCATACTCTTCTCTGGTTAGAATCCAAAAATTATGATAAAAATTGAATATCCACTTTTTCTAAATAAAATAATAACGGAAAGGAAATTTCCTAAAACACACACACACCCAACAACACAAATATTAATTTTAGTATTACTACCAATATTATGCTTATTGGTGAAACTCTAAAAACTCTTAAGTAACAAGTAAAGCAAGAATGCCTGTTATCATTGCTGTTATTTAACACATTTTAAAAGTGTCAATCTATGCAAATAGACTAAAAAAAACCCACCAAATCTTAAAAGAAGACAAAACAAATTGCATTATTTAATTTTTATGTAGTTGTCTCTTTAGAAAATCCAGGCAAATCAGCTGAGAAGTTTTATCACCTTAGAACAATGTCCAAATAATAAAAAGTTCATTAAAATGGCTATAGTTTATACTAAAAATATTCACTTAGAAAACAACTTAAAAATCCACTTCACAACAACATCCAAAATATAAAGTATCTAGCTATAAGCTTAATAGGAAATACACAGAAGACAGCTACAAAACATTCCTGATAGCAATACAAAGAGAACTGATTCATTGGAAAGTCAAATCATGCTTCTGGATGGAAAGAATATTTTAAAACTTTTAGTTCTTAAGTGAATCCATAAATTTAAGGTAAACTCAATAAAATTCACAAAAATACTTTTCAGGCACCTGAAAAATAATTCTAAAGATTATCTGGAGGAACAAAGAAACCAAAAGTTAAGAGTACTAAGAGTAATAAAATGAAAATAATTTGGAGAAACATGTGTCAGATTTTCACATAGATGTGTATGCAATAGTAAAGAAAATTATAATGCTAGCACTAGAGTAAATAGAATGGTAAGAATTTATTTTTTTTTATTTTTATTTTTATTTTTTTTTAATTTTTTTTTTAACGTTTTATTTATTTTTGAGACAGAGAGAGACAGAGCATGAACGGGGGAGGGGCAGAGAGAGAGGGAGACACAGAATCGGAAGTAGGCTCCAGGCTCTGAGCCATCAGCCCAGAGCCCGACGCGGGGCTCACACTCACGGACCGCGAGATCGTGACCTGAGCTGAAGTCGGATGCTTAACCGACTGAGCCACCCAGGCGCCCCAAAGAATGGTAAGAATTTAAAGTCCAAAAAAATCTAATACAAGCTGACCCTTGAACAACATGGAGATAGGGGCACTGACCCCCCACGCAATCGAAAATCCACTTACAACTTTCGACTTCCCCATAACCTAACTACTTATAGCCTACTATTGACCAGAAGCCTTACCGGTAATATAAACAGTCGAGTAACACATATTTTGTATATTATATTATATATTGTATTCCTACAATAAAGTAAGGTGGAGAAAAGACAATGTTACTGAGAAAATCATGAAGAAGAAAAAATACATTTACAGTACCGTACTGTATTTATCTAGAAAGAAAATCCATGTGTAAGTGGACCCGTGTCTTTCAAACCCATGTTGTTCGAGGGTCAACTGGATTATGTAACATAGGTGATCATAGAGATGGTGTGTCAAAGCAGGTGGAAAAGACTGACCATTTCTTAAATGATATTTAGGGAACGTCCAACCAATTGAGGTTATATATGTATTTCACATGGGTAAATGGTGGAAATGGGAAGCAAGATGTACAAGAAGGAAAATATAGGTGAATACTGACATCAATTTTGGACAACGAGAGCATTGCTAAAGATAATATTAAGCAGAGAAAACCTGGTATAAGAAGTGCAACGTCTAATGACAAACATAGCACAATCAGAATCGAAAGGACATTGAAACACTGGGAAAATCTATGTAGTAGGTATGACAGGCCCAAGGTCATTAACATTAAAAGATGAAGACACTTTACAAATCAACTGTAAATAGGTGACTATATAATTCACAAAAATGGACATGGGGTGCCTGGGTGACTCAGTTGGTTAAACGTCCGACTTTGGCTCGAGTCATGATCTCACAGCCAGTGAGTTTGAGCCCTGCGTCGGGCTCTGTGCTGACAGTTCAGAGCCTGGAGCCTGCTTTGGATTCTGTGTGTGTGTCTCTCTCTCTGCCCCTGCCCTGCTCATGCTCGCTCTCTCTCTCTCTCTCTCTCAAAAATAAATAAACATTATTTTTTTTTAAATGGGAAAAGCACATTTACAAAAGAAAAAGGAAATAAATGATCAATGCTTATTTAAAAAATCCTAGGTTTACTAGTTATCAAAGGCATTGAAATTTTAAAATGTGATTGTATTTCACTTATCAAATTGCCAATGATTTGAAAAAGTAATAAAATCTAGAGTTGGCTTACATGTGTGGAATACCTATTTTGCTAATGGTATTATAAGTATTTCTGTTAGTATACATGTCTGATGGGTAGTTTGTCAATTAAATACCAAAAGCTTTTGACCCAATAATTCCACTCTAGAAATTTATCCTAAAATAGTAATTAGATATTCTGCAAAGGTGCATGCAAACACACCTGGTTACACAATGGTTAACTGAGATCAGACATCTTTATAGTGGAAGTTAGGGAGACATTTAGAAGAAAATGTTGACATAAGTGTATTGGTGCTGATTGTGTGTGTGTGTGTGTGTGTGTGTGTACCACATATGTATTATACCATATATATATAGTATATTTATATATATTATATATATGTTATATACATATAACATATTTATATATAATTTATATATATATATATATATATATATATATATATATATATATATATTATATAATTCCAAGAAAAAGTCTGGACAGATACAAAAAATAGCAGTGATTATTTCTATATAATATAGTATCAAGTTATTTTATTATTTATAGTAATATTCCTGCTTGTTTGTATTTTCTAACTTTCTTGCAAAGAACATGTGTTAATTATATAGTAGAAGGAAATTATAAAATTCTTGCAAATATATTTTACTAGAAATTATTATGGCTATCATTTAAATTGAACATGAAGTACAGTTTTTCCCTGTTCACAATTTCCCCTGGAACTTTAGATTGATCAATTGAATTCCAGATTTTTCCTCTTCTGAAGACTGTGATTATTTGACTGTAGGGTAAACAAAGATTTTTTTTGAAGAATTAACTAGAAAAGACATAAGTTTTCTACTCATAGTATAGTGTGTACACTTGATGGAGCCCTTCAAATACCCAAACTTGTTCGCTATTGCACTAATGTGCCTTGGGAAAATATCTGAAGCTCCTCATGTCTCATTCTCCTTCCTTATCTAG
Source organism: Panthera leo (assembly GCF_018350215.1). Taxonomy (NCBI): domain Eukaryota; kingdom Metazoa; phylum Chordata; class Mammalia; order Carnivora; family Felidae; genus Panthera; species Panthera leo. Next base: position 40,583,457 of record NC_056693.1, read on the forward strand.
AAAATGGGGATAAAAATACTCTTGAGTAACCTTGTGGGGCTGTTTGAGGAATTAAGTGAAATAATGGCCATGACAAACTTGTATAAATTAACGAAGAGCTAGATAGATGGGAAGGGTTATTCTCAGTATTTTTTTCTTTGCACTATTCTCATTCATTACACATTTCTTGTGTTTTAAGAGAAGCCATAAGTCTGATATTTTCAAAGCAAATGCATCTCAAAACTGCGGGCAGATCAGCCTCCATCTGGCCAAACAGCACCATTTTTGAAATTAACAGCCCAAGATGGACTTAAATGTTGAAGAGTCATCCAGTGTTGTACTCTCCGGCTGCCTGCTGAGTCACCTGTGAAGGTTGGCTACAGACTGGAGTAAGGGAAAATGACATAAAAGGCTTGGGTGTATTAAGATGGCTTCTCTTCTCCTATTTCTAAAGATGTGTAATGCTTATGCCAGTTTAGGCAAACACAATCCCGATTATTTACATGGCATAATGGAAGCAAACACTCAAGGAGAAAGAAACCTGATGCTTTTACTCAGCGTGATCTAAACCATTATCTCATGTTTTCTATGGAAAACAGTTTCAGCCGAGAAATTTGGTAACTCAGTAGGCTATTAATAGGATGTGGAATGTGATTACTCCTTTTGGATTACTTCAATATGTAATTACTTTTAGGAGCTAGCAAAGAGACTCTATTAAATGATAATTATAGGACTGTATTTGCTTTAAGGTTTTGTAATAGCTCTAAACATAGGAGTTTTCATTAAGTGTTTGCCATAGTTAATAAAGTCATTTTTCTTAAAAAGTAGCAATTCGCTCAAAAGTGGTAGCTCTGCATAGTATTAGTTTTTTACAGGAAAGGGCAGAGGAAACAGACTGTGTACTGGGCTGGCTCATCTTTTTGAAAATACTGATGGCATTCCTGAAGTACTGTGACAAAGTAAAATACTTACAACTCCCTAGAGAACACTCCATCTTAGTATCATGTTTTCAGAGGGTTAACAGCAACTAAATATTATCGCACACATAAAAGAGAAAGAAGACAAGGCAGGTGATGGAGGTGACGTTGGCACAGTGAGAAAAGCCTAGAAACACCTGCTGGGTCAGGAGGTGTCCAACCATACAGGGATGTTTCTGGGCATCCATCCAGGAGTTAGGCTTCAAATGTTAGTTGGGGATTATAAGAAAACACAGATAAAAGTATGCCCACAAATATTTGAGTAAACAGATCATAAGAGGGGGATGACATAAGACACATGTTGGAACAGTGGAGTTTTCCAAACAACTGAGTCGATCACCTCACTTTTGATAAAACTAAATGTACGCTGAAATGTTTTCTAGTATCTCCTTCACCACAACACTGACAAAAGCCTAGGCTCGTGGCAATGTGGCAATCAACCTATCACAAAATAGTTTGGGAATTAGGAGAAATCCAAGAGTGGAAGCAGGGATTCCCATAAACTCAAACGAAGTATACCCATATCTTAGGAAGTGTTATGAGAACACTATGTGTGCTACCTTGTTCAGTTCAGCTGAGTAAGCATTTCTTGAATGCCACACTACATGTGTGGTCTTCCTTCTTTGGAGGAATGCATGCTTACAAAAGGAAATTCTTAGATTATACACATGTACCCCTGGAGGTACGTGAGCTCCCAGTCAAGAACTACTCCTCTGTCTCAGTGGCCTGCAGACTTAACTCTCAAAGGGGCTTAAGGCACTCACATGTGCCCATAAACCAAAGCTAACAAGTAAAAGAAAACTCTTAGATGAAATATAAAATTAAAGCATTCCAAGCACCATTTCTATTTTGAAATTATAGGAATCATTTAGTGTCAGGTTGTTTCATAGGGTTCCTTTAAAACACAGGTCTGTCGTATTACTTTCTTCACACCCAGGCTCTCAAGAGCATGTCCACTGCAGAAAGCAAAGCATCAGGAGAGAAAATCTGTCAGCACCTAGGAAATTTTATCCCACAGTCCCTTTTGATATGTGCTTGATTTTACAAGGCCATAATTAAATGCTCAAATCAGTTCCAGAAATAAAAATGCAGTATGCTAGATCATACCCTCAACTCCAAGCAGGATGGGGAACTTCTTTCCTCTAATAATCAACCCAGTAGGGACAGTGCTTAGGGTTGTAATGTCTTGCCTCTGAAAACCTGGGTTTAAAACCTAGGTCTAACTCCTATGTGGCTCATTGACTTAGAACAAGTTACTTGATGGTTATGTGCCTCATTTTCTTCATCTTCAAATGGGAATGATAATAATGACATTTACCTATGGTGTGTTGAGGGAAAGAAACAGATGGCGTGTGTGGGAAGGGTCTTGGCATGTTGTTTGGAACATAGCTACTGGTATTTATGATTCTGATGAGTGATAACAGAGATGGGGAAAGCAAAAATACTTATTAGGTTAATGTAAGCTCCTATATGCCTGATCTCAGTCACTGGGAAAGCAGTCAATCTATAACCTAGTACTGTGTGGCTAATGAAAGCATGTGTGCTCAGGAGGACTACCTTCTAGTCCTATGTCGAACGATGGCATTTGTCTTCCTGCTTCTACAAACTGCATTGTCACGGGTTTCTAGGGACAGCTGTAGACCAACATAGCCTTCCCAGAAGTCAAGAAACTTATTTTCTGATCCTGGCTTGGTACCAACTTTATCAAGAGACTGTATCAGTTTGGGCCTATATAGAAGAACAGCTACTTCAAATAATTTGTAAGTCTAGCACCTCTTTGATGAAATGAGAAGCAGGCATGATATTAAATTTCACCATGTCTACAGTGGCCAAACAATGCTCTGTTCATGCCCTTCAGGCAATAATTCTGCAACCATCTTTAGGTAACAAGCTATGAACCCAACCATACTGCATTAAAACCATGCTTGGAAGGGAAGGCCAGCTGAAAGATTACATTGCCTTACAAAGTTGAACTAATCTCTTATAATGCTTTATTTGATATCAATATTCATAAAGCCATGCTCCCCCCAAGGGTTTATCAACCTCTTAAAAAAGATAAATGAGGTTGTTTGCATATTGACCCTGTAAGCTTCCCCACTTGGTTTCCCCACTGCTTCTTGAATATCAAAGCCAATAAAAAAAGTAAAATAAAATTACACTCACTTATTCATATGCACCAAATGAGCCCACACGTCTCAAAATAAAGGTGGCATTATTACTTCTTGTTTGTTCTTCAACAGACAGGCATTATTAAGATTAGGGAAAACACTTGTGTTCTGCAATATAAAAGCCATTCATTCGTCCATTTCTACTTCTCTGAATGCATAGGAACTTTGGTACGAACCTCTGTTGTCTCTGACTGTGAAATTTGGATTGTGAATGATTTCAGGGGGTAGACTGAAGATAAATCTTGGTCCATTGGCTGTGTCATCCTTGTCATCTGCACTAATTGTAACAATTGGCTGAAAGAGAAAGGTGGCCCATAAATAAATCATGCTGACATTGGCACATCATTTATTCAAAAATTCCTAGCTGGCTGAGAAGCCTGGGTTTAACAAGAGCACAGCTACAGAGCTTAAACTAGGGCTCTGAAGACCTCTTGGGCAGCGGCAGGTATCTCCAGGTGAAGCTCTCAAGATCAAACTCTGTATCCAAATGGCTTGTACAAAGCCAGAAAAGGGGAAGGCATCATTACCTGGTTAGAAAGTGGCTTGGTCTGATCACTCTCACAGATGAAGCCTTCATAAGGGGCGGCAAACTTGGGGGCATTATCGTTGACATCAAGGACCCTAATGGCCACTGGCACTTTGGCTTCCTGATGCCGGTTGTCTGAAAGAAGAGAATTCAGACAGTAAATACAAGCCCTCCAGGATATTCCAGTGTGTGATCAAGTTTGAGAACCACTGGTCTATAGGTACACAAGCACCCACAAATCTAGGCTCTAAGGATTTAAACAATACTGAGTGGCAGCCTAAAATGGGGAGTCCCCCAGTGATGGCTATAGTGTCAAGATCTCACTTGCCAAATCTATACCCAGTTCTGCCAGAGAAAATGAAAATATCTCTACGTGTTTATATGTCCTCTTCGATACATGACGAAGAATAAATTTTAAACACTGAAAAATATGCTTAAGACTAAAAAATGTATTCTATCTCAGCTGTCTGTCATTTTCCAGAATATATACAGAGTCTGATGGAATAAAATTTGGTAAAGTAGAATCAAAACCCTTAGGAGAATACTTACGGATTTCTGCTGCAAAAACGGATATGTTGAGCCAGGCAGTTTCCTCTCTGTCCAAAGGTTTTGTGGTTTTAATAAAACCATCCTCTGGATTAATAGTGAAAAACCTGTCGAGGTCAGTATGACGATCGATGGAATACCTAAGCGGAATGCAAATAAGGCAATTAGACGGAGACATTCTGAGCAGCTTAATATTTGAATATTTTCTCCATGCTATATTTAAAATAACTTTTTCAATGGATTGCTTCAACTAGGTTTCCTTTTTAATCAAATTTACTTTTTAAACTTCATACATGAATCTTTTATAGAAATCATTCTGCTGCATTGGGCTTCTTTATTCAGTACAATGAATGAAAGAGCTGTTTAGCATATTTGATTGAGAAACGTAATGACATGTTGCATATTTCTTCGTATTTACTACAATCCCCCACCCTCTGAATATTTATGAAACTGCATTTGGGAAGTGGGATTGCCCAAACTACTCAGAAAGTCAAAAATGCATCAAACTGTTGCCAGATTTTTGCATCAAAATATTAAATAGTTTCAAGTTTACCTAAATTTATCATCTAGGAGCATTTATGGTACTAAAAAATCAGTTTTCTCCTTATTTAAAGAAAAATGCTAACTCTAGTTTGAGTGAATTTATGTAGTTTATTTATTTGGTTTTAGGGGTTCTCAGGTAGCCTGGGTCTGAATTCCATGATGAAATATGCAAAGCAGTCTTGGTCATTCATCTGTAGAGTGTTCTCCTCATACTTTTATGATGGGCTGTGCCTAATATCCTAGCCAGAAGGTTTTTAACTACTCCTGTCCACTTAGAAAGCTTGCTTGTTTTTCTAAGAAAAGAGAAAATAATTTCCAGAATATTACTGGACCATGTTTATGGCCCAGTGAGGAGGGAGACGGAGCAAGAAGAATGACCTTTATTGAGGTGTAGTGAGGTAAAATAGCTTGTCCGGGATACCCAGAGTTGTAAATACCAAAGTCCTGGCTTTAATATGTCTGTTCAACACCAAAGCTCCTTTCCTTTTCACTCCACCACACTGTCTCCAAAATGAGGAGCAAAGGTGGTTATATTAACTCGGGTAGCATACTGGGTTCATAATTGGGTGGTTTCCCGCTGTTGGAGGGCTTAGCTGCAGTTTCCTAAAGTTTACAGAATATATATGTCTGAAGGCATTCATCGAAGGTCATAAAAGAAAAGATATATTAAAGGTGGCAAAGACCATGGATGTCAGAGTTTAATATCTTCCATTTACAAATGATGGGATTTCCAAATGGCCTATTATCTCGTTTCTGGGGGAGCCAACATGAGAACTCAAATCTTCCAATTCTAGATCATGTTGCTTCCAACAAAGAGGGTTCCACTCATGGAGCAGCACTTCATGGTGTAAAAGACACGAGTTCGTCCATGATGTCATTAGACTGTGAAGCTCCGTATGGGAATGGGATGATGAGTCCCCTTCCCCAGGGAAGAAGCTGAAGAGAAACCAGGTACACATGCCTCGCAAATGTCAGGAGAGGCTCAGTAACAAAGCCTTCAGCGGGTAGCCTTCTGTGAAAAGGAGGCAAAAATAATAGATTTTTTCCCCTGCCACCAGGGAGTTTACTATCTAGTGGACATGACAAGACACAGTAACTGGGAGAAAGATAATTAACAATTCAAAGCATTATTCTCTAGAAGCGAAGGGCATGAATTTTGGTTTTATAAAGTCCTAGATTCAAGTTCATGCTCCAGTACATCTAAGCTCAGTGATATTGGAAATGTCCTTAGGTTCTATAAATCTTAGCTTACTTATCTTTTAAACTGGATTATTAACAGTACCTAAGTTTTAGCTTGTCTGTAAGAATTCCATGAAATTATAGATGTTAAGATATATAACCTAGTGCCTTGCATACTGTAAGCAGTACAACAAATAATAGTTGCTTTTCTTTTTTTTTTAAGTTTCTTTGAGAGAGAGAGAGAGAGAGAGAGAGAGAGAGGAACTAGTGGGGGAGGGGCAGAGAGAGAAGGAGAGACAGAGTCCCAAGCGGACTCTGTGCTGTCAGCGCAGAGCCCAATGAGGGGATCAAACTCACAAACTGCGAGATCGTGACCCGATCTCAAACCAAGTTGGAAGTTTGGAAACAAGTTGGAAACAAGTTGGAAGTTTAACCAACTGAGCCACCTAGGCGCCCCTGCTCTTCTTTTATTGTTGCTGTCACACACTGTGGACAGATCATGGAAGTTCTCCAATGTCAGTCTACAGAATATGACCTTTATCCTATAGCCAGTGAAGAATCATAGAGGGCTTTTGATCAGAGGAACAATACATGGAATCAGGCTGTCAGGGTGATTAATAAGGTAGGGTGGGCAAGATGGTCTGAGCAAGAGAGAATGGAGGAAGTGCAGAGAGATTTAGCATCCAAATGAGGTGTTGGGGACACAGGCACTGGTATAGGAGTGAGAAGGAACACAAGATTGTGTGATGAAGATAGCACCATTAGGACTCAGCTGATACTTGGAAGGCTGGGAGAGTCCCAGAGAGTTTCTAGCTTGAATGTCATGTCGGAGAGAGGGAGACATTGAGAAACACAAAAAGTCAGCTTGGCAGAAAGGAGAGAGATTAGAATTCCACCAGAGATAGGCTGCCATGTTAGGAGAGTAACAAGTCAGCTCTCCCTCAAGTTTCACAGGATCAAGGTGGTGTCAGACTTTAAGTATGTCACAGTAAGTATGAGCTCAAAAATAAGTTTAAATAAATGAGCGAGCCAGAGAAGGAAAAGGCAAGTGTGTGAAAAATCACAGCAGAGAGCAGAATAGGTGCAGAGCAGAATCAGGGAGAAAGATCAGCCCTAAGGCAGAGAATCTGGAGCCTTAACTCAATTCAGCCATGCCTGGGTAGGAATGCTCTTGATGAGAGGACAGAGAGAGAAAGATCCAGGTCAAAAGCATGCATCTCAGGGAGCTCCCACTACCTGGACAGGGATCAAACATCAGTGAAGACCCCAGGGTGGTGCTGTCGGAGGCAGGAACAGACTACTGCCAAGGAAGGTGAGAAGAGAGACTGTCTCAAAAAGGCAGCAGTGAAGAAAAGTTGTGTCTAATGCTACAGAGTCTGCAAAGCCAGATCTGCAAAATTTCCATGCAGCTAAGAGTCTGTTGGACACTATAGTGTCCTACCCACAAGTCCAAGGACACAAGTTCCCATACAGGTGAAGATAAACAATCAGGAAAACAGGTAGTGCACACAGTGCATAAAAAGCTTTGAATGTTCTATAAATTCTTTGAGGAACAGGGACTGAGCGGGTAAGGTGGGGGGTTGGTTCAAGGGCCGTACTGAGCATCTTTGGATAATTATAGACACAGAAATTGCCTACTTGCACAGAACAGCCACCACTGAAAACATGACCCAAATAACCAATCGCAGATGTGGATCCTGGAGACATGAGGCACAGAGGAAATGAGCAATTGTTCCAAGCGTTTTTACGTCATTGCTCTTCCAAAACGTTGCTAATGCGCCTAGCCAAGCCTAACTCATTTAAAACCCACACCGCAGACATTTTTGAGTAGTTTCAAAGTGTTGTTACACTGACCCTCAGTCATGACATAATGGATCTTTCTGCATAGAGAAAAGACCACACTCAAACCTTCTTGGGAAATCTTCCCATTGGTGGCTGTTTGGCTAGAGTAAGAAGCTCAAAATGGACCGAAGGCAGATCTGAACTAAAATCCAGCCTCCAGTACCCACTGGCTGTGGGACCGAAGAACTCACATCATCCCTTTGAGCCTCAGTACTTCCATCTGTTGCATCCTAAAGTAGTCAGGGCTTCAAAGGATGTCTGAGGATTAGTTTAAATAACTTAGTGCAACACATTGTCTGGGGGTGAGAAGATGTTCATTAAAGGATAATTCTCTTCCTTTCTGCTAAAAGGGATATTCAAGGATTTAAAGGCAACTAACATTTTCATTTGGGATTTCCTCCTGCCCTTTCAGCATTTTCTTTGGTGTCAATAGAAAAACTCCATTGTCCGTGGTAGTTGTTTTCATGTTCATATTTGTTTCCTATTTTCCCTCTACTTTACTGAGATTTGATTGACAAATAATATGTAATGTGGGCAACGTGGCATTTTGATATAAGTGTACCTTGTGTAGTGATTACCATCGTCAAGGTAATTAACATATTCATCACCTCTCATGGTTACCATTTTGTGTCGTGTGTGATGAGAACACTTAAAATGGACTCTTAGAAAACTTCAAGTATACGTTATTAACTGTAATCACCAGGCTGTACATTAGATGTCTGGAGCTTATTTATTTTATAACTGTGAGTTGTACCGTATGACCAATATTTCCCCATTTTCCCATCCCCAGTCTTTAGAAACCACCATTCTACACTCTGTTTCTCAAAGTCTGACTTTTTTAGATTCCACTTACAAGTAATATCATGCGATGTTTGACTTTCTATGTCTGACTTATGTCTTTTAGCATAATGTCCTCCAAAGTCCTCCAAATTATCACAAATGATGGGATTCCCTTTTCTTTTTAAGTCTAATTTTCTTTATTCATTCACGCATTGACAAATACTGCAGTTGTTTCCATGTCTGGGTTATTGTGGATAATGCAGCAGTGAACATGGGAGTGAAAATATCTCTTCAAGACAGAGCCATTATGGAAAACAGTATAGAGGCTCTGCGAAATGCAGATGGCAGCTGGATCTTTTCTAAGGGCTACAGTTTACCAACCCCAGAACCAGGCAGACAGCCCCCCTTTGAGTGTGCCAAGGACAGCACACAGCATAAGGTGTCGCTGTGATTTTGCACAGTGAGCACTGTGAGGTGGAAACTGCATCTGATCCATGAGTCGGTATCCCAGAAGAATTTCTAGAACAGGTGACACTGAAGTGGAAGTGGGAAAAATGAGTACCGTGTAGCAAGTTTGAAAGAAGGAGGGGCAGAGCTCCCACCTGGAGGGAGACTATGTAAAGGTGGGAAGCAGGAACATGTAAAGAGCAAGTTCTGCCTCAGGAATGGGAAGTGGCCCAGTCCAGCTGCAATGGAGAGTCTTATGCCAACAGGGAATAGATGGAAAATGAAAGAGATGAATAGGACACGGCAGCCACCGGGGTGGAGGGGTGCAAAGAAGAGCCTGCCACTAAATAAGAGAGTTGGGATTATTCTCATGGGAGCAGCAAGGGGGAAACAATTTGATCACTGATAACTCAAGTGTGGAGTATGATGTGATATTTAGATGTGCTGTTACAAATGCTCAATCTGCGGGCGCCTGGTGGCTCACTTGGGTAAGCATCTGACTTTGGCTGAGGCCAAGATCTCGCAGTTCATGAGTTCAAGTCCCACAATTGGCTCGCTGCTGACCACAGGGAGCCCACTTCGGATCCTCTGTCCCCTTCTCTGTGCCCTTCCCTCACTCATGTGCATGCCCTCTCTTTCTCTCAAAACTGAAAATAAAATATTTTTTTTAAAATGCTCAATCTGGCTAGAGAACAAAAGAAGGGTGGGTGAGAAACTGGAGGCAGGGAGACCAGGCTGAAGCAGGGAAGAAGTCCAGGTAATACAGGAAGTAACAGAGGGGCCATGGATGAATAAACACCTGCTAGGATCCGACACCTAGGCAGGTTTCAGGCAGCTGTGCCCTTCTGCCCCGTACATAGCTTGGATCTGTGACAAGCCTTCTTCTCTGACAATCTTCCTCACCTCCTCATGTCCTTCATCATCTTCATCAGCCTCACTGGTCACTAACACAGGTTGAGGAAAGGGGAAGGCAGGCTTCTGAATCATTTTTCTAGCTAGTTTTTCTAAGTCACAAAGATATCATAATAAGAAAAGCACCCCAAATTTGTGTGGCCCTCTGTTATCTCTTCCAAGTGCCCTGTAGCCATTAGACAGAGCTTGCTCTCCTGGCCTCCTGTTCACTGGCTGTGTCGCTCTGGGCAAGTCACTTTGCCTTGACCATGTCCCCTCAATTTAAGTGAAAATTCCTATAGAATAAAATTGAGAGGATACATTAGAGTATCTGCCTAACATACCTAATGGAGTAACTGGAGCATGGAAAGGTGTTCCATAAATTGTAATGACTATAATTAGTTCACAGTCCTTATCCATACTTCGCTACGGTTCCCCGAGACAAGCCTTGCTACGCATTGCACCACCGTGTACACTGGGAAGTCTGCTGCAGACAGAAATTATGTAGTTTGAACAAACTCATCCAAAAAGTAACAGACGGGAAGTAGAATTCACATCTTCCAAATCGTAGTCTTGTTTACACTGCATTGAACCTGATCATCTTGGATCCTTTTTGAAACTGAAGGATGTGCTTCCCTCAGGACTTTCCTGAAATGTCTTTCCTCTAAAATTCCTCATCCCGGGCTCTTAAATAAATGTCTGTACCTTATCGGGCTGTTGGCAGCATCGGGGTCTTTGGCGTGCACTCTCCCAACCACAGTGCCAGCCGCTGCATTTTCTTGGACTTCGTGGATATAACTTGGGGCCAAGAACATGGGGGGCTCATCAGCATCTTCCACTGCAATCTTGACCGTCACAGTGTCCTTGAAAGGCCCGTTGCTGATGAACTTCGGGTCGATGTGCACATTGGCTGCCTCTACCTTCAAGCTGTATGCTCTTTTGGTTTCAAAATCTACAGGCTGGCAAGAAAGAAGACATGATTGGCAACCGGTTCCTTGAAAGAATCATGGAGGAAAAAGACCGGATTGTTTTTCAGGGCAGAGTGAATAGTTCCTCAAAGGGAGAAAAATCAGTGTCTATTCAATATCCAATTACCTGAGCCATTTGGTCAGAAAATCAGACAAATCAACTGCTGAAATCTGGAATGTGCTTAATGGGTAATTCCAGGAGCACAATAGACACAGAAGGACCACATCATCGAAAATGAACTTCATTCTACATAACAACAATAAGGCTGTCCAAATCATTCACCAAAATCATCTAAGGAAAGAAATTAAAACACTACAAAAGCAAATATTGTAGCCCATTCTGTAAAGTTCTAAGAATCTTCATAATAAAAATACCCACTGAATTTCAGCAAAAGTATGTCTTGTTAGATGGCTGTTGTCCTCTAAACACACACACACACATACACACACACACACACACACACACACACACACACACACACAGATGGGTTAATCATATTGATAGCTTAATTTTTAATTTTCTGACCCTTTCCCAAAGTCTGTGATCCTTACCAACACTGGCCCTTAAAATGACTTCAAGTGGTTTATGGGTAATTTCGGTGGATGGATTTGTTGAATGACATTAACTTACTTATTAAGTTACTTATTGATACTATTATTCCTTTTCTAATTCCTCCATTACTAAAAACATCAGGGATACATCAGTATACCTCAGTATATGCTACTTTTTAACATATATGATATGCTTCCTAATCTCCTTTTGAGAGGCACTGATTCAACTGTTGAGCTAGAATGCAATAGCATCGTTTTGTTTTGCTTGCGTTCATTTCTAGGTTATCTTCCATTTGTGGCAAGTCATATAGGCCAATGAGAATAACACTTCCTTGTTAAAAAAATGCATATATGTTTAAAAGGAGCCCCCTCAAGGGCAAAAATTATCAACAGTATAGATTTTACACAGATTCAAAAAAAAAAAAATTAAGAAGTATTCGAACGACTGCAGTTCTGGAGAAATTGACGGTAAACACTCCCAGGGTCTGAATGAGATGAGACACAGTGAATCAGTCAGCAAAAGGTGAAAAGTAAAATAGTGGTCCAGCAACAAGTTCTGATGCCTCAGAAATAGAACTTTCTAATTAGCACTCCAGATGATGCTGAACGACCAAATGTTTGGAAAAAGTTGGGTCTTTTAAGGTTAGCATCTGCCTGCCATGCTGTTGTCAACTGCCTGGCAAACACTTATTGTGAATGGGCACATAGGCACAGGGTTTAGTCCTGACCTAATTCTACAAAGCTCAAAACTAAGGATGATTTCACTTTCGGGAAGGAGAAACACATTCAAAGTTTTCCCATCATCTGCCCACCCGGCTCAGGGAACACTCTTTTTCCTGAAGTAGAATCACATACAGCTGATGCACCATTCTGGGACTCAGCAGCAACCCTGTAACCCCTCTTTGGGTTACTGAGCAGCAGAAAGGGATGTTCTTTATGGGCTCCAGATATGAGATTGCTGCAATTTCTCAAACATCTCTGCAATTTTTAGACAAAAAACAACAACAACAACAACAACAACAAAACTAGAATATGATAGTTCTGAGGCCAGGTAAGGAGAAATTTTCTAATGTCGGGTAGCCTCTTGATGCTCTTAGAGCAGACCTTTTTTGAACGTGATTTAGGCATATGGGTAGGGACCCAGAGCCCTGAGCCATGTTCCCAGTGGAAAGCACTGATGACGTTGAGGCTAATAGAGTCACACTGCAGTCTGACCGATCTTTTCAGATTCCAAGCAAAACTCCCTCAAATCCTTGCCAACATTTGTCTGGAATGCCCTTTCCTAGTTCGGTGAGATTTGACCGAGTCTTCTGGCAATCCTCATTGCCTTGGGAAATCCTCAACTTTTCTCAGCTGCCTTTCTGAAGTCCCTCATCTCTCGCCCCTGCTAAGTGGGGAGCACTCCAAAGGACTCTGCTGAGTCTTGTTGACTTTTGATTCCCCACTCCCAGGGACAAGTGATCCTCTACACCAGTTTTTTGTCAGAATGGGGAGCAGGTCCAATGGATGAATAACCTTTAAGCATTTACCTACAATTTATACCTTGACTCTTTCCAAAAAAGATTTAAGGTAGTTTCCCCTGTGAACATTTATACCCGTGCGATGAGTAGTTGAAATAAAGCTAAATGAAGCAACACACTACATAAACCATAAAAATCTTAATACCCCTCAGTTTACTAATCCGACCTCTGAGAATTCTCCCTGAGGGATTAATTCAACAGAAAACCCAAACAAACAACATTCAAAAATGCCTGGTGTTTGTCAGAAATAATAAAGGGTTATATCTAATCAGGGAAACATACACACAAAACACCAAATCCAACTGTGAGATTTTATTAAGGAAATAATGGTCCATCAATAGGATGGGATGTTATGTAGTCATTAAAAATGATTATGTATATTATATAACAGCATGTAAAATGTTTATGATGTGACATTAAATTAGCAAATCAGATCACTCTATGATTGCAACTGTGTCAAATGTTATATATCCATATGTATATACATGTGGACAAAAAATATAAAAAATAATCAGACATAAAAATAGTTTTATTAAAATAGGGGATATTTAAAATGCCTTCTAATGCTGCTCTCACACTGCTTTATGAGGAGTTTATTTGGTTAAGAGGGAATAGCTCAGAAACCGTGCCAGGTTCTGCAATAAATGGGTGCCCACTTGATCAACGGCATTGCGATGAACAGATTGGATTTTCCTCCCAGTCCACCAAGCCACTGACATGTTTCATTTTTATTTTGCACTGGTTCTTCCGTTAGCCACACAGAGACTGTCTGAATATCCTGAGGGCAGATTCTCTCTTATGCACCATTACACCTCTGCCGCTTACTGTGTCTGACACAGAGTCAATACTCAAGAAGTATTTATTGCTTCCCAAACTATCCAATACGTGAATGATTCTACCTCCTAAATATCTCTTGAAACCTTCACCTTCACCTCTTCTGCCTTCTTCAGTTCTTTGTAACTTCCCCCTCGGATTCTAACAACACTGTTGCAACTGGTCCCACAGCATCCATCTCAAAACTCTCAAGACTGACTTATCCAAGTTTCTTAAATGTGTCCTGTTCCCATAATCCAAGCCCTCAGCCCTTCCTCTCCTTATCTATCAGGTAAATTCCTACTTCTCTAGAAGTAAACTTTTACTCCTGTAAGAAGTCATTCATGACCCATATTCATAGATTTTATCACACTTTATTACAGTTCGTTCTCAACTGGGGAGTGATTTTGCTCGACCTCATCCTGGGGATATGAGGCAATGTCTAGAGCTATTTTTAAATCATCACAACAGGTGGGGTAGGGTAGTGCGTGTGCTTACATCTAGCAAGGAGAGGCCAGGGGTGCTACTTGACACCCTACAGTGCACAGAACAGCCCCAGACAACAAAGAAGCATCTGTCCTGAAATGTTGATAGTGCCCAGGCTGAGAAAACAAAACCTGCTCTATTTTCATTGTCTTTTCAGTTAAATGTCCTGTTAAACGGTGACCTCCTTATAGCCAAGACTCTGTCTCTTCAACTTTAGATGCCCAGCCTCTCACAAGGGGCCTGCTGGCAAATGATAAGAACGCAGTAACTCCTGGCAGAAAAATGGGTGAATGAATTAAGAAATGCATGAAAATGCTGCATTTAAGAATATTTTAAGAGACAAATATGCCCATGATCTCTCCATACTCTCTTATATTATTAAAACATATACAATGACTTCCATAGGATCCATCATTTATTCTATTAAATTCACCACCTCCCAGATTCTCTTCTTTTCCTGGTGGACATTTAGAACTCTGAACTACGAGTTCAAGCAAACATTCTTTTACAAATGAAATAACATCTTACTGTGTTCTAAGCCTAAATTTCAGGGATTTGTAGAAGATTGTTTCTTTGCCTGGAATAAACACATTGAATTGGGGGGAAATGTGCAAATTAATCATATGCAGAGAGCTCATTTGCGATGTGTGAGTTCCATGGGGTGATTTAAATGTTTCAGGATCTTAGAGACACAGTATGTGTTTATACCCTGAATACACTGAAAACAGGTGACAACCTTAGCATAACCAACTACCCAATTACTTGAACAGCAGAGGGTGGGAGGCAGGGATTGCTGATGCCAAAGCTCATATGTCTGTGTCAAGCAGAAAAGATAGTAATATTAATTAACAAGGTAAGTTGACAGCTCTGTGCTAACACACAAGTCACTCAGCTATTTCTTTACATTTTTTAATGTTTATTTTTGAGAGAGAGAGAGAGAGAGAGAGACAGTGTGAGTGGGGAGGGGCAGAGAGAAAGGGAGGCACAGAATCCGAAGCAGGCTCCAGGCTCTGTGCTGTCAGCACAGAGCCCAATGAGGGGCTGAAAGTCGCAAACCACAAGATCATGACCTGAGCTGAAGTCGGACACTTAACCAACTGAGACACCCAGGCATCCCACTCAGCTATTTTTCTAGAGGAAAACCAGAGGGAGTGCTTACCCCAGCCCTTCATGGCTAATGATTAGGCTGCAATGGCCACTAATTCATTGTACTAATGTTGGCTTTTCCTACTATCCAAAGTTCATCCCAACTTCCGTACTCTCTTATGAAAGAGTCACGCCCTACCCTCTCTTTGTTTTGTGTCCCCTAATATATCTCCCAAATCCAACAATGTTTCCAAGTATTATGAAAAGTCTGCTTCCTACAGCACATATCTCCCTGCTTCCCTAACTAAAAGATTCCTCCCAGGAATTTCCCCCACCCCACCCCTGCCTGCTCTCCAGCTACTGGCCTCTTTATTGATTCTTCAAATTAATTTTTTATCAGTGTTACAGTCCAATCTTTTCCATCACACCAAGAAGCTTAATATTCATGCTATAAAACGAAGTTGAAAATGAATGCTTGATTAAAACCAAGGTAATCCCATCATCCAATTCAGATTTAATGCTCCATACACTTTGATGATGGAGAGGTGTTGATTTCTCAAGTGTTAAATCGGGGCGGGGGGGCGTTTCAGAAAATATTGTAACTGTTTCTTTACTTGAAAGTGAATCCTTTCTGGATACCTTCAGAATATCTTTCTGGCCCAACTGTCCCCAAAACATCTTGAATAGGAAGCTGTTCCAGAATACCCAGGCTTGAATTTCACGTCTGTGAATTGCTACCTGTGTGATTATGACAGGGTCAAATTATTTAATCTGTCTGAGTCCCAATCTCTTCATAATTAAATTGAGGTACTATTGCCTATTGGGATAATACTATCTACTTTGTATGATTTTTCTGAAAAATAAATGTTTGTAAGAGGCTCAGGCTTCATCTAGCCTATATTTAGTATTGAGTACATTTTAGATTTTCAGAACACAACAAGGACAAACAATAAACTCTTTGCTATGAGTTAATTCTGGGACACATTTTTAGAGACAGTTCACCTGACTATGGGGGGAAGGTCCATTGTGGTTGTTTCTTAGGCTCAATTTTGAGAGAAAATCAAGCAGAGGATTGGCTCAAGTTTCCCAGAAGGCCCAGCAATGTGGTGGCCCTTGGATACTTTCACATAGGAAACGTTCTGAACAGCCTGTATTAACAGTTAGCTTGGAAGAGCCAAAGGAGGAACCCTTTCCATGTTCAGGGCTGTTTCTCTAAAACCCAGATTTATCCAGCTATCTACCTTCCATGTGGAAAGTGTGCCAAATCACACAAAAACTAACAGGCAGTCGGCCAACATCCCCCCCAGCCCCTTTGCTAGCTCTCTCTGCAGTAACAGAAAGGGATACAGTTCTGTTATCTCCCCAGAGCTGGGAGCTCAACTGCAAAGTCAGATTAGCCCCCCATTGCCCATATTCTCCTTTCTTAACCTTCTGCTCTCCATCCCCTGCAGTGCTGCCCTGACAGAGCTGGCCGCACCGCTGACACCCCTGATTCCTCACCCGAGCTCACCTTTTTCAGTTTGACCACACCCTCCTGTGTCTCATAGTCCGTGGTGATTTCAAACAATTCCATACCGTCTCCATCAACAATATTGTAGGTGACTAAACCATTTTCTCCAATGTCTGGGTCTTTTGCCTTTACTCTTCCTACTTCCTCCCCGGGGACAGCTGCTTCTGACACAGACATCTGGTATACGCCTAGAAGAAGAAGACATCTATTTTTATTTTCCCTTTTATTTGGCAGCTGTAAGACTTTAGATTTCATTGAATCCCAATAAATTTCTCAAAGGGTTTGAAATTGAACTTTCTATTGATTGAAAACATGAAAGAAGTGAATGGCTGAGAAAGAAGATCCCACATGGCCTGCTTGTCAAAAAAATGTGTTCTACAAAGGATGATAAAACAGTATCGGGGTCCAGGGTCATGTGGTGGGGTCACCCGCCACAAGTAAGAAAGGAAAACAATGCTCAGTTACATTTCCCATCAGGAAGTGATTGAGGACCATGTATATATCTTTACACATTCAAAGAGCAAAGTCTTCTTTTCATGTCTTCAAGGTGGTCCACGAATTAATTCCAAGGCACTGCCAGTCCATGAATTAATTCCAAGGCACTGCCAGGTACCCAGAAAAACCTCCTTCTCTGTTTGAGAACCTCCCACGGCTCCATATTTTTTTAAAAAATCAAATGCAAATTTAATCCTTATCAAGGTCATGAGCCTACTAATTCTATATGTGACTCTCCTCTTACTTTGCCTCCTTCACCATTTGATCAAGCACTACCTTATCTGGAAAGGTTTCTCACAGTATGGTCTGTCCATATATATTTATTTTATATGTACTTGGAACCTAATATATGCCAGGTGCTGCTCTAGGCCCTGGAGACTCAGTAGTAAATGGACTCGTCAAGTTTCTTCCCTTAATGAGGCACACTGAAGAGGAACAAAAAAGCAAATGACATACTCTGATGTCATTGCTAGAAAGAAGGAAAATAAAGTAGGATAAGTGGTAGAGGGTAATGAGACAGTGAGTATGTGTGACTGTGTGTATGAGTGTGTGATGGAGTGTGAAGGGGATCACACCATCACTCATGTGTGAATGTGTGTCCGGGAGTGGGTATGTGGTTGTGTGGTACACATATGCACGCATGAGTGAGAGTGCCTATATGAATATGTCGTGTGTGTGTGTGAATGTATACACTTGTGTTACATGTGCTGTGTGAGAACAAGAAAGAGAGAAAACTGAGAATGATTTGGAATTGGTTGGTCAGAGAAGACATCCCTCAGAAGAAGGCATCAGAAGGGACTGAACAATCAATCACATGAATCTCTGGGGATAAAAATTACAGACAAAGCAAAGACGAAATGGCAAAAACCCTGGAGTAGGTACATGTTGAAGACATACAGAAGCCAGAAGACAAGTGTGGCTGGAGCCTTCTGGAAGAGGTGAGGGTACATAGGTAGGCTGGGGCCCATCTATGTAAAAAGGCCATTGTGGAATGGTTCTATTTGAACTTGGAGGAAGCCACTGGAAGCTTTTCCGTAGGGAAGCCAGATTTGAAATGATCTTATCTGTATTTCCACATTTTAAAAATATTCTACGGGAAACAATATGGAGAAACAAGGGTTGGGAACTTTGTCTCTTCCACTTCAAAGCTGAGTGGTTTGGGGCAAGTTACTTCAGCTCTTGTAAGTTTTAGCTTCCCCTTTCTATGGATTCCATCAGTTCCAGTATGCTGTCTATGTTTATCTGTATTATGTGGCTTTGAATGTTTTCAGGTTGGACCCATATTCAACTTTATCACGCCAGAACCTGCACAGTCAAGGACAACTGGGTGGTGTAGTCTCTGTAGATAAGCTCTGTAAATAATTACCAATTTACAGGCAGGCTTAGAGAAACCTGCTCTGAGTTGGTTTTCTCCAAATCTCATTGGAGTTCATGGCAGTGAAACTAGCATCTGCAGTATAGCAATATAACTTTACTATATGACTGCATGTGAGCAAAGGCATTAATGGCTGCATGCTAATAATCCTGTTCGGCCTTTTCCTTCTAGCATACGGAACAATTCTGCGGTGTGGATAATGGAGCATGTAGTTTCTTAGAATGCTATATGAGCCTTAAGCTTATTGGAGATGCCGAACTTTGTGCCCGATCAGGCAAAGCAGTCTTTCTTCACCTCTTTTGGGACTCCATGAGAACTGGTTACTGCCTTGTAATCCTATCTCAGTGTGTTCCTTGCATAGATTGCTGTCTTTGGATTCCTCTGAATGACTGGCGTGCCTTCCTGGGGCCATGTTTGTGTGCCTTCCTTGTTCCCTCATTTGCAAAAATTGCCATCCCTCTGACAATAAACTCCCAGGTTCCACCAGCTACTCTCCTAATCTAGTGAAGATGACATTTTCGTGGTGAAACATCCCCCACACACCCATGGATTAGTGGCACCAGCATCTTTATGATCACACATACCTTTGTCTATATATATCTATGTATCTATATAAGCAGATGTATGTTCAAGCTCTGGCTTTGCTACATTCTTTTTTATTTATTTATTTATTTTTAATTTTAATTCCAGTATAGTTAACATACAGTGTTAGTTTCACATGTACAATATAGTGATTCAACAATTCCATATATGACCCAGTGCTCATCACAAGTGTACTCCTTAATCTCTATCACCTTAATCTCCATCTCCCATCTACTCCCCCCACCTGCCCGATAACCATCAGTTTGTTCTCTATAGTTAAAAGAACAAACTCTTGTTTCTTGGTTTGTCTCTCTCTCTCTTTTTTCCCCTTTGTCTTTCTCTGACTGACTTATCTGAACTCCAATATGCTATATTGCGTAGCATTATACTCTCTAGCTCCATCCATGTCATTGCAAATGGCAAGGTTTCATTCTTTTTTTTTAATTTTTAATGTTTATTTATTTTTTGAGAGAGAGAGACAGAACATGAGCAGGGTAGAGGCAAAGAGAGAGGAAGTCACAGAATCCGAAGCAGGCTCCAGGCTCTGAGCTGTCAGCACAGAGCCTGATATGGGGCCACGAGATCATGACCTGTGCTGACATCGAAGGCTTAACTGACTGAGCCACCCAGGTGTGCCCCTTTTTCATTCTTTTTTTATGGCTGAATAATACTGCCATATATATATATATATATATATATATATATATATATATATATATATATATATATATATATATATATACATACCACATTTCCTTTATCCATTCATCAATCCATGGACACTTGGGCTGCTTCCATAATTTGGCTCTTATAAATAATACTCCTATAAACATAGGGGTGTATTTATCCCTTTGAATTAGTGTTTTATATTTTGGGGGTAACTACCCAGGAGTGTGATTACTGGATTGTAGGATAGTTCTATTTTTAACTTTTTGAGGAACCTCCATACTCTTTTCCAGTTAACTTCACCAGTTTGCATTCCTATCAACAGTGCATGAGGGTTCCTTTTCCTCCACATCGTCACCAACACTTTTTCTTTCTTGTATTTTTGACTTTTCCTATTATGGCCAGTATCAAGTGATATCTCATTATAGTTTTAATGTGCATTTCCTTAATGATAAATGATATTGAGCAATTTTCATCTGTAGGTCTTCTTTGGAGAAATGTCTTTTCCTGTCTCCTGCCCACTTTTTTAAAGTTTATTTATTTGTTTTGAAAGAGAGAGAGAGAGAGAGAGAGAGTCAGGGAGGGGCAGAGAGAGAGGGAGAGAGAGAATCCCAAGCAGTCTCTGTGGTATCAGCACAGAGCCCAACTCGGAGCTAGATCTCACAAACCATGGGATCATGACCTGAGCTGAAATCCAGTCAGAAGCTTAACTGAATGGACCACCCAGGCACCCCAGCTTCTGCCCATTTTTAACTGGATTATTATTTTGGGGGGTGGCTTTACTACATTCTATGCGCACTAACTGCACCTTTTATGAAACCTAGTTTTATCTAAAATGTAGGCTCTTGTCAAGATATCCAGTAGCAATTACTATTCATTAAATGATGGAAGTTGTTGTAATTATGATGATTAATAACCTTTCAAAATCATCTTCTTTTATTTCCTTCAGTAACCTTACCAATTTTGTAGAAGGACCACAATCCCTCATATAATAATAATGGCTAACATTTGTGACAAATTATGCCAGGTATTATAAGATTTTATACTAGCTGATTTAGTTATAACAACATTCCAATAAGACCTGTGGAAGACTGTATTCTCCAAAAATGGCCCAAGCCTTATCTCCCATCCCACATGAATTTCCTTCAACATGACTTTGACAGTCTTTCCATTGAAAGATGGGGTCTACAAGAATTCTACTTAAATTTGGACAGTCTTATGGAAATGATGCCATGTGATTTTTGAAGTTAGGTCACAATAGACAATACAGTTTCTGCTTGGTATCCTTGGGGCTCCCACTTTCAGAACCTATCCAAGCCATTCCTTGGCAAGACCCACATGGATAGAAACCAACAGCCAACATGAGCTCATCAGACATTTGAGTGAACATTCTTGGAAGTGGATCTTATGACCTCAGTCAAGCCATCCTTACTTGAAGCTATGGAAACAAAGAAAAAGCAGTCTCCTCCAAGTTTTGCCCAAATGACTGATTCATGAAAAAAATAAATTATTATTATTGTTTTAAATCACAGAGGTTTGGGGCACTCTATTTTAAAGCAACAGGTAACTTATTCAGTACTATTACATCCAGATTAGAAATTAGAACACTGACACAGAGAGAGGTTAATTAATTACTAGATCGCAGAGCCAGTATCTAGTGAAATACCTAGCAAAATAGATTTTCTGTTTCCAGAGTTGTGGAACTTTTTACATCTCCTTTCCCTCCTTCTACCTTTACTGCACCTTCAGTTTTTATGTTGCTGTTGTATTCTTTATGTTTTCATTTTTTGCATGAACGATAAAGAGACTTCATTCTTCTAGATTTCTTCGTGAAAGCTGAGCAAAGCAGAAATGGGTTGGAGAAGGGCTAGCCATGGCACCATTAAAATGTGAAAGCCAAGCCCACCTACTTACTCTGTGGAAACTTTGGTGGGTTGTCATTGACATCGGTCAGTGTGATCGTCACTTTGGTTGTCCCTGAGAGTCCACCCATGTGTCCACCCATGTCCTTGGCCTGGATCACCACGTGGTACTCCTCCTTCGCTTCCCTGTCCATGTTGGGGAGGGCTGTTCTGATGATACCTGGATCCATGAGTGGGAAACACCACACGTATTCATTGGTAACAACATTAAAACATAAAAAGTTCTAGGCACAGGGGAAGCAGAGAGGAATAAAAAAGCTCCTGCCCTCGCAGAAGAGTCACTTTGACATGATAATTAGAATGACAAGTAGCCATACCTGGAGCACCATATAGTGGTCTTTCTCAGCAAATTGTCATAATTATTCGTATAGCATCATAATCATATATGCTTTATATGTTGCATTGTAAACGCAAGTAATAAGCTTCTTAAATAAGCTTATTTAAGAATAAATAAATAAGCTTCTAAAATTCTCAGGCATAACATTTCAAGATCCTAAAGGCTGAAATATTGGAGGGCCCATTGCATGGATACCCATGACTAAACCCCCACTTTTGAATTACCGGGGGAATCTTTTGAAAGTCTATCCCAGCATTCAAATCTTGGAAATGTTTTTATGATCTAAATTAGGTTAAATGTAGGTGGCATATATTCCAAGCAATACATTAAAATGTAATTATTAAATTTTAAAGGAGTAAGCCAAACAAGTTAAAAACACACACAATGCATACACAAACATTGTTGTACTATCACCCATCACTGACCACAGGGGTAAATTAATGATTGAATTCTACATGATCCCTGGAGATTAGCACATAATTTGTATGAAAACTTGTATGCTCACTTAAATCTCTTGGGAACATGTGCAAGCTTTTCCTCTCTGTAGATATAGTAACATTTATACTGGAAATATAAAGAAAACACCCTTGTCCCTCTCTTAGTCTGTATTTCCCAACAGCACCCTTGAACTCACTGAGTCTTGTTTTCCTTATCTGTTAAATACTTTGGTACGTTCAAAGTGGTGGTTCCTAACCATGAGTCCTTGAGAAAAAAATAAGGTTATAATTGGAGTTCCTCCATCAGTTTTCAACATCTCAAAAATCTAGATGAAATCCCACATTTATCCTTGGTTAATGTGGAAAGGCAAATGCCTTCTATGAAATCATAGCCACACAGCCCCATAGACTGTGTTCTGAAGCAAAGTGGCTACAAATAGATAATTACGTAGGTCAGTGGAAGTGATATCTAGTAAATGGGCAACTTATCTGATTGGCAGACCCTGTGTATACATATTAATATATATTTGTATTTCATACAATTTAGCTATAATAACAAATGTGGATTATTTGCAAATGTCTTTCAAATATACAGGAAAAGGCAGCAGTTTGGGGGGTGATATTATAGAATGGAACTTTCACAGTATTTCAGTGTTTATTCTAATGAAAGGACCCTAGAATAAAGTTTGGTGTAAATGAAGTGGACCATTGTGGTTTTGGTGGCTACATGTTTTCACTTTTTGGGTTTGCTGTTTGCTTTCTGTAAGAACTGTGAAGTCTTCTTTTTGGGTGACACCAATTGGGAATCTGTAAGTGCAGCGGGGGGAATGTGCCGCATCCCAAACACACCTGAGCATTATTTTTTTTTAACATTTATTTATTTTTTGAGAGACAGAGAGAGAGTGTGAGCAGGGGTGGGGCAGAGAGGAAGGGAGACACACAATCCAAAGCAGGCTCCATCCAGGCTCCGAGCTGTTGGCACAGAGCTTGACGTGGGGCTCGAACTCAGGAGCTGTGAGATCATGACTTGAGCCAAAGTCAGACGCTTAACTGACTGAGCCACCCATATGCCCCTTAAAATCATCTCTTAAAATTCAACTTAAATTACATGTTCAACTTAAATGCATGTTTCTCAAGAATTTATCTTGATGGCCTGCCTGGGTGTCTCAGTTAACCGTCTGACTTCAGCTCAGGTCATGATCTTGCAGTTTGTGGGTTCAGGCCCCGCATAGGGCTCTGTGCTGACAGCTAAGAGCCTGGAGCCTGCTTTTGATTCTGTGTCTCCCTCTCTCTCTGTACCCCGCCCCCCGCTCACGCTCTTTATTTCTCTCAAAAATAAACAAACATTAACAACAAAAAAATGTAAGATATGATTTTAAGATAAAAGTTGTATTTTAAGATTATATTTATTATTGTGACATGGTGACATAGAGGCAGAAACAATAATAAATAAGGTTCATTGGATGCTAACCATATCCAGGCACATGCAGGCACAGCGTCTAATCCTCTCAACAATCCTGTAAGGTGGCCTTTCCTGTATTTGAGAAAACTAAGACTCAAATAGGTTTACTGAGCAGGCCTGGACTTCTTATTCACAATGTGTCACAGATCCCAACAACACTGCACAGTACCTGTCTGTGCTTCTACTGAAAAGTAGGGTTGTCCTTCTAGGATGCTGTATACTAACTTCGCGCTGTTTCCATAGGTGGGATCATCTGCATCTGAAGCTGTCACCTGGATTACCGATGTCCCTTAAAAATGAAATAAATCCATTAGCAACACCCCTTCAGCTTTTTGAATTTTATTCTAGTTTATAAAGTTCCATCTTAACTTTAAAAACGGAGAAAAGCCCCATAATTGTTTAACATGCTCTCAGTTTTCAGGGGTTCAGATGTAAAGTAATCTTCCTTCCTCTCTTCCTCTTCTTCCTTCCCTCTTTCCTTCCTTAAAAAAAAATTCCCATAGCTTAAAAATGAACTTTCTATATTCATAGTACATCGTGCTCTGCTTAGTAGTTAAAATAACAATATGAACATTAATGCAAAAACATTCTAAGACCCATGCAACTGAAATGTTCAGTATATCAAATAATTAAATAACAATCTTCCCAAAGAGTAAAATAAAAGATAATTAGTGATGAATTGCTTTTTGTGTAAGGACAGAGTGTATAGTCTTCCATCTGTAGCAGCGCAATAAATACATCATTTTATTGTTGCTTTGCATGTAATAAAATAGCTTCTAATACTGCATTTTAATGAATTTATGGCTATAAATATTGTACAGAATGTTGTTCCCTGATGACATGAGAATTGCATCTTCCCACCTCTAACGGGTCTAGTAGTTATTTAATAGAAACCACCCTTAAGACATCTGTGGGTCTGAAGGAAAGGAAACCAGGGAAATGAAGGAAGACGGGATTCCGTTTCTCCTAGAAAAGCCTCTGTTCTTTGATGGTCACCAGGATTTGAGGGCACAAAGCACTGAACTACAGAATGGGGGGAGATGCCCGGGAAGGGAAACGGCAATTAGAGCCTCCCTGCACCAGGTACTTTCGGGGCACGTTCCTTGTGTTCCACCAGCATCCATCCCCTCTGCTCCTCGTTTTGACAGCAATTATATTTTGAGAAACTGGGTGTGAGAGGTAGGAATTTTACAATCCTATTTTGCAAAGTAGATTATTGCCAGAGTCATTAGTCTAACCCCCATCGAGCAACCAACCAAACCCAGGGTCTTTCCTTGACATTTCCAGCAGAGGGGCAAGGTCCTGGGTGGGAGGTGAGGCAGCCCGTTGACACAGCTTCTGACGACCCTTTAATTTACAACTGTCAGTGATTTTTACATGGTATAAAAGGAAATCTTGCTTTTTTTTCCTCATTACGTTTCTGTAACTCATTATTTCGTGCAAACAACTTTTCTCAAGCTCTTCCCATAGGACCAGGCACTATTCTAGGCAGTGGACATTTATGAAGGAGAATAGGCCTAGCCTGCATCATTCTGACTGAGCTAGGGAAAGCATTACATTGTTATGCTTCCTTTGTTTCTAGAACTGCACTCAGTCCATTATGACTCTTTTGTATTTTACTTAACCCTCGTCACAGTTTACATTATCCTCACTTTACAGATGACAAAATGAGAACTATGTGACAGTTCACCTGGCTCGTCAGGGCCACCGCCATCTGGCTCGTCAGGGCCACTGCCATAACAGCAGCCCAGTACTGTGACACCAGGTTCGACTCTCGGAAGCCGTGATGGAAAGCCTGGGTGTTAGTCCCAAGCATCAAGGAGCTCCCAGAGGTGAGAACAATGTGAATTCTCTGGAGTGTTCTTTTTGATGGCAGGCTTTGCCTTCTGGCTCAGTTGCTCATGCTACAGTCCCCTATTTAATGCTTTAGTTTCTGTTGGATTTTTCTCATTAAAAACACTAGGCGATTACCAAAAAACTAAGGGACCGGTCACGGCCAGGGGAGACAGGCAAGAAGTGACTCAGCCCCACCTTCATAAAGTATGAGAAAAGCCCAACTTTATCTGGAGGAGGGAAAAAAAGGGGGGGGTGGTGCTTAAAAAAATCCACATCCTAGGTTCTACATGCAAAGTGGAAAGAGCTTAGGGCCCTAGGGTACCTTCTGCATCTAACTGTTTTGAACAGGTTGTTTCCCATTCTTGGTGCTTGGTTTTCTCATCTGTAAAATGGGCAGTTTGGCCCTGATGATTCTTAAGTTCATTTGCGCTCTAAAATCTCTGATTCATATAATCAGACTCATTCCCTGACCAGAGCAGCCATGATCACTGTCTGAAAGACAAACCTTTCTTAATATGAGGCATATTTCTCAAAAGACCACAAATGAATGCATTCTATAAAGCCAGACAAAAGTTGCTGCCAGGAAAAGGTGGCTCGTTGAAGAAATCCTTGAGAGAAGTATCCTTTGACAATGCAGAGTGTCTTCAGGCATGATGAAAGGACATATCCACTTCTAAATTATCCTAACAGATGGTGGCATAGTGTCCTGATTAAGTGTGTATTCTGGAGCCACTTAATAGCTCAGATGACTTTCGAGAAATTAGTCATCCTATTCCTGGCTTGGGCTTTCCATCTGCAAAGTATGTCAAATAGGACCTACCTCACTACAAAGATGGATTATCCCAAAAAAATAAATGCAATAATGTCATGTAAGTCAATTAGTATGATGTCTACATGCAACAAATATTACGATTACTGTTCCTCATTAGACATCAGTGCACACTAGTGACTGGACTACATTGCCTCTAATCCTGCAAGACTAGAAACTATGACTCCATTTTACAGAAAGGGACACTAAGGCGAAAATGGACAGAGCTGGATCCAAGTTGCATAGCTAATGAGCGCCAGAACCAGGATTGCCTGCATCCCGTCAGGTTCTTGCCATTCTGCCACACTTATGTTTTCGAAGACTAGATATTAAAATCTCAGGTCTATTTTAAATATTTGAAACTTCAACTACACAAATAACACTTTTTTTGGTCATATGCCGTTGAAGATGCGGTATAAATTCTGCTTCTTGATTTGGGAGAATATGGGCAGCAGCCCCCCACCCCACCCCCAACAGGGACACGAGGCCTGTAGATGGAGCAGGTCTCCCCTCATGTACGCACCCACGTTGGACCTCTCAGGCACGTTGGCATGATAGGTCTCATGCAGGAACTCGGGCGGGTTGTCATTAATGTCCTGGACCTTGACGATGAACTCCGACGGTGGCTCCAGCGGCCGGTTGGTGTCCCTGTCCACCGCCTGTGCCATGAGCGTGTACTGGGCTCTCTCTTCCCGGTCCAATGTCTTGGTGGCATGAATGTTCCCTGATTTGTCATCAATCACAAAAATGGTTCCGGCTCCTTCACCTGAGAGAATGTATTTAATGTTCCCATCACCAGAGTCAATATCGGAATGAAGCTAGGGAAAGAGAAACCAAGATTTGTAATTCCATGAGGGATGCCGTGGGGAAACAGAGTCTCATTCATACACCGTTTGCCACAGCACGCTGTCCACCCACACCCACACAGACGCCCACACACACACACACACCATTGAGAGGGAGCTGCTCTGCCCCCATTTTACAAATGAAGAAATGGAATCTTAGAGAAGACAATTGCCTTGGCCAAAGTCACACCGCTGGGAGAGGTGAAGCCAGCATTCAGACCTGAATCCTGAGTTTTTTAAATTCTAAGAGTCATACTTTCCCTCACAAATATACACACATACAAAATATATGCACATATTCACACGAGTATGCACACAAGCAAAATATATACACATATGCACATATATTAAGTTATTTTGAAAGAAACATAGATGACATAAAAATATAAAAAACAAACATTTATGCCATAAGTAAGTCTTCTCAGTTCTGATTCCCACTCCTTCAGTTTCTCTGCTCAGACACAACAGTTGTTACCAGTTTCCTGTGAATCTAAGATACGGTTTATGCATATGCTAGAATATCTGTACAGATACATAAATGCCCTCATTTGTTTTTATGCAATAAAGTGCCATAGTGCACAAATGGCACTCTGCACCTCTGTTTTCCTATAACAGTAAATTCAGGTGACCTTTTGGACTGCTACATCCACTGGATGCATGCTATCATCTCATTTTAGCTGTCTTCTTCCAAAGGACACTGAGGTTGTTTCTAGGCTTTCGTTACGATAAGCAATTTGTTGATCAGACCTTTCCATGAGACACTCTGTGAGGCACATGAGGGTCTGGGGATGTGGCCTGTCAGGAAGAAGCTCTCATTCTGATCATAGGCATAAGGTGGGTAGGACGGGTTGATAAATATGAAGCTTCTTAGACTATTGAGAGAACCTTACATATGTTCAGGTTTTCCCCCTCCTTTGACAGAGCCCAGAGAAATGACGGTACTTGCCTAACTCCACACTTCACAGGGCCAGGGCATCGTCCAGTTCTCCTGACTACCCATCCTGTGCCTGGACTCTGCTCTGTGTTTCATAACATGGGATTCACCCAAAGACCACATCTGATTTTCCTGTAACAATGAATTCCTTACCTTCCCTTGATGTCATCTCAATGTCTGAAGCTTTCATCTTAATTGAAGTACCTCTGCCCTCATTATGCCCTTTGTGAAAAGAGAGAAGCTTTGCTTTTGCCATTCTCGTAGGCTTCAAGGCTAGCCAAGTGGCTAAAAAGCCCTTGGTTCTGCCTACTATGTGAGAAAACCCAGTATACACCAAAAAGCTTTATTCAAATGGCATTGATAATAATATTGATTGATTAGCAATGACATTTTCATACTGATATTATTAGTAATGTCATTTAAATATTATTGTTAACACCAATTTGATTATTGTTAGGAAACCAAAGCCTGGGGAGCTTGTTCAGAATCACAAAGCAAGATAGAACACAGTGCTTTTTAAAGATGTTTGTATTGGTTTCAGTTTCCCAGAAAGTATCTAATTGATTTGCAGCACCTCAGTGAAACACCAAATATTTCGGCTCAGGGGGTACCTGTAGGTACAAATCAGGAAGACCATTTTGATTTTAGTTCACAGTATTTCTCAGGAAAATTTGAAAAAATATACCTGTCTTCAGAACTTGTTATTCATAACAAGCTACATGTTGTCATGAAATGATGGTTAATACATTTCTCATGAATAAGGCAGTTTGTGAGTAAAATATGAAGCTATTTTGTGGCTTCTAAAGGATGAACAGAATTGCTCTGATCTTCATACAATTTCCACAGTGAGGGCGGGATCCATGCCGCCATGCGGCTGGCTTTCTCCCCAACCCCCCAAACAGTTTGCTTTTGTTCGTTTTCTCTGCCTGAGACCTGGCAAAAGTTAGGGGCTCAGTCTTGTGAATGAAAAACAAGGAAATAAATGCTTATTTTAACGGGAGTGGGTTAGAAGGGAAGTTTCTCTGGGCTTTCATGAATTCCATGTGAGCTTGGCAAGTTTCTTAGGGATTAAACAGATTCTAGTTCATGATCAACCAAATCACTGCAAAAGTGTAAACTTATAGCCCTCCTTATCTTTCTCTACTTTGTTTTCGGATTTGAAAGTTAGATATAAATTCCTTCTTTTTCTCTCTCCCACAAAGATGACCTATACAACTGACAACACTATTTATTAGGTTCTACACAAAAAGCAGTTTGGGAAACCATTCCTTCCTATCAGGGGACCCAGTTGCTGAAGCATACACAGCCAATTCCTAATGCCAAAGACTGCTGGCTTCCCCCTCTGCAGGGCACAGCACGACACAGACTGTGCTTCCTGCAAGAAATCTGAAAGTCCATCGCTTGCCAAATTCTACTTTTTCAGAGCATCATAAAGCACTCAACCTTGAATGTTGTCAAATCAAAGGTCATCTAGTCTATTCCCTCTATTCATGGGGAACTATATATATAGATATCAATATCTAATCTATATCATCTATATCTATATCTATCTATAGTTAGATATATATATATGTCTATATATATATCTATCTATATCTATATCTATATATAGATAAAACAAAACAGATAGATAGATTTTATCTATAAAATAAATAGATAGATTTTGTATATATAGATATAGATATAGATATAGATATAGATATAGATATAGATATAGATATAGATATATATCTCCACATTATCTCAAAAGGAAGATCCATAGGATCCAGCCCCCCTTTTTTTTTCTTCTTCCCCTCTCCAATCGGACATCTCACACTCAATCTCAGGTACCAGGATTTCAAAGCCCATTCACTGCTTCCTCTTCTCCATGTTTTGTCCTATGATCCCTTTTAGTGGGCTTGCCAACTGCTTGTTCCACAGAGATAAAGAAATGGCTCTCCAGTTCCTGTCTCTCCTACAATCTTCCACCCTAACGAACACACCATTCTCCACTGAGAAAGTCCTTAAGGCAAAGGTTCTATATTCTCAGAAAAATTTACGCACAGCTCTCCATGGTGTTCAAGCTGCACAGCCCCTGCCATGACTGAAGTCTTGTCTTCCTGTCTGGGCACAGAGCCCATCTCCTCACGTAGGGAATTCACATGCCAATCATTTCCCCGGGTTCCCATTTCCCAAGACTACTTCTATTTTGGGTATAATCTTTCCATTTTGGGGTATACATGAATGAAACTCCTTTGGTACATCTCTTTGAAAAGGCATTTCCCCAACCCTGAACATTACTGAGATGCTACTATGAACCTCTTCCAAATAAGTCAATTACATAAATATGGATTACTGTTCTCATGTTAAAGAACAACTGAAATAACTCAATGGAATATATAAGACTCAGAAATTAGCACCCTCCAGATCTACTCTTGTACTTTTCCCCCTTCACTGGATAACTCCTACTCATTCATCTCTCAGGTTACAAGTTATTATCATGTTCTTTATAAAACCTTCCTTCATCCCTCCCAAACATTACCAGGTAAAAGTATCATCACTTCTGTTGAATTTCTTCATTATTTTAGTTTTAGGTGGGGTTTTTTTTTGTTTGTTTTTGTTTTTTCGTTAGATAAGTTTGCCTTTCTACTAGCCTCCGAACCCTTTGAGGTCAGGGACTATTTTATGCTAGTCTACCGTTTGCTTAGCTCTTTCCCTAAGCATAGTAGGTGTTTATTCTTGTGTAGATGACCACTTATCTCCTTGTAGTTAATGTCACTCTCTTCTCTGAAAGATGGTTGCATGCTTTATCATAAATGATAATGGACAATAATTTTTTTAATGTATTGTGGACTTTCTACTCTTGCACTTTTTTGGAGGGATTACACAGAGAATGCAGAGTGTGAGTACTGCTAAAACTCAATTCATCCAACTGGGTTTTGCCATCCCTAAGCTCAAGTGGATAAAATCTCATCCATTCTGAAGACACATCCATTTGTCTCATCAGATATTTACAAAGGCTTCCCCAAAACTAGGCTTAGTACCAGGACCTCGGGACACAGGACATTGGGCCAGTCCAGTGAGGGAGACTGATGAATAAATAAACATGTGTAATGCAAAAAGGCAAGCTCTCATAAAGAGTGGAGAAGGGCACCAGAGTTGGAGATAGGGTGTAGGCAGAGACATGCCTTCCGTTGGAGAATGGGCCAATAAATGATGGCTAATTAGTAGACTATTGTGCAGCTATTAAAAATGGAGTTCCATGGTATAACATTCAGTGGAAAATGTAAGTGTTCTTAACATGGATGACTATTAATTGAAAAATTAAAAAGTCTGAAAGGCTGTTTATTTTTTTTTTAATGTTTAGTTTTGAGAGAGAGAGGACAGAGCATGAGCAAGGGAGGGACAGAGAGAGAGGAAGATACAGAATCCAAAGCAGGCTCCAGGCTCTGAGCTGTCAGCACAGAGCCCAATGTGGGGCTTGAATCCAGGAACAGTGAGATCATGACCTGAGCTGAAGTCAGATGTCCAACCGACCGAGCCACCCAGGCGCCCTAAGAGGCAGGCTTCAGGCTCTGAGCTGTCAGCACATAGCCCGATGTGGGGCTCAAACTCGTGAACCATGAGATCATGGCCTGAGCTGAAGTCAGATGCTTAACCGACTGAGCCGCCCAGGTACCCCTGAAAGGCTGTTTAAACATTGATTTTATGGTTTTTACTGAAGCGCCATGAGTGTTTTCCCACCTAGAAATTTTCTTTTTTGGCCATACCCTACTATTGGAACAGTGGCGAGAGAGACAAATGCTGCCTAGCAGGAGCCTTACCCTGCCCACGAGCACGGGGTCAGGCCCGGTGTACTCCTCGATCACAAAGAACTGGTTCCAGACCCAGCCTCTCTTGGAGCGCTGCAGCACCTGCCCCTCCTTGCCCTTCTCGTGGTGCCCGTGGAACGAGGGTCGCAAGTGGCTCCGTCGCTCGGTGGTGAAGGCCTGGCTGTGGCACAGCACACCCAGGCACACCAGGGCGGCTTGTAAACAGTAGTGCTCCTTCATTTTTGGTTATGTGGTAGGCACAGGAGAATGCGGCTGTCACCCCTTTCACCAACCCTGTGGCGGCCTGGCTGATGGTGGCCTCCCAGACGTGTCAGGCAGACCTCTCTCGGAATGGAATGTCTCTGCTGGCTGAGCACATCACGGTCAGGGCTGCCCACTTCCCCAGTCGGCTTCTGCGGGCAGAGAGAAAGGTCAGATTAGCTGCGGGCTCCATCCCCAATTCATTTCAATCCCATCCCATAAACGCTGGACCACAGGAGCGCTTCCTTCTGGGTAGTGAGGGGGCAGGCTGAGTAAGAAACAGTCCCTGCTCTCTCTTGCAGCTTGTCACATGGTGGGTGGGATAAACACACAAGGAAATCCCTCAAGGTCTTTATGAGGATGAACATGTGTGCTGTGGAATCCAGCTGCCAGGGTCTCGGTGGCAGTTTTACCACCTACAAACCAGCTCCAGGTTTGGGGTAAACCCCAGCTCTTTGAGCTCTGCTTGCTCATTTATGAAATGGGGATGCTAATCGTACTCACTGCAAGGTTGACACAGGGATTAAATGACTAGTGCCTCTAAATCCCTTAGCACAATGTCTGGTACAAAGCAAGCATTCCATATTTATTTATTATTATTATTGATCACGGTTATGCTAGGGTATGTTTTCATAATTGGGAAACTTGGGGCATTATGGGAGTCCAGGAGAGGAACATCTAATCCATGGGGATTGAGGGTGGAGACAGCAGATAGTAGAGGCAATTGTGGGAGACTCCTGGAGTGCAGGCTGGCTGTGCTCCACCCTCAAGTGAGTTACTGTGATCAGAACGGAGTGGATGGGTTGGCCATGCAGGAGAAACAGTGTGACCCAAAGCCCAGAGCTCTTCATAAGCACAGCATGTCCCAACGCTGGTCAGCATGACTGTGTGGTGTAAGGAAGGAGAAAGGCAGCAATGGAACCTGCCAGAGAAAGGAGGTTGGGGCAGATGCCGAGAAACCACTGATGGTCACTGAAACACTTGCCAATTAAATAATCAATCAAGTTCTCATTGGTGGATCGGTGAATGCTACAGAGTCAATTTAATGAACAAGATTTGCTTTTGTTTGATGAAAGGTCTACCCAAGAAGCTAAAGATCCTTAACCTGGCAGTCTTAAAAAGGGTACTTTAGAAGCTTTTTCCAACCAGGAGATGCAAAATACAAGAGCATACCCCACTGACTGATCCAAAGGTCTTGTTCCTGGCACTCAGCAATGGCTCAGCTACTCATGAGTAGAAAGATGAGCCTTCCATCCCTCTTGTGGGTTTCTGACCTATAGTTACTCTGGTCCTTAATTCCCGCCTCGGGTTCCTGGACTTCTTCAGTAGACTTAGTCTTGCTGGTGCTGGAAACTTAATTATTCCCTATGCAACTCCCCTTGCTTGTTCCCCTCCCTAGCGCCCTGCATTTTCTTCTGGACAATCAACCTCTTCCCTTGGTGCACCACCCGCACTCCAGCTGAAACCCTAGCTCCCAGAACCAGGCAATCAATCCCCATTACCACACCCACCACTGAAGGAGGTGAATCACTAAAGATTGTTGGACATGGAGGGTAACACACTGATACTGAAGATGACACTTCATTTCAGCACTGGTGGGTCTAAATGACACTGGTGAGCTTGTTGAGCAGTGTCGAAAAAAAATCATTTAATTCTTAGCTATCCAGTGTGAATGTAGTGGTAGTAGTGGGGAGGGGGGAGGGGAAGAGAACAGAAAGGAAGCATCCTGAATCTTGGCATAGTGGAATGTACCTAGATTTGAAGATCAGATAGACCTGGATTGGAATACCACTTCTATATCTTATAATATAGAAGGCCTTGGGCATTTCAATCGGGCACTCTGAGGCTCTGGAGTGGTCTCGTCTCGACAATGTGGATGACAAGAATTGCTGCACACATACGGGGCTGCATACAGAGCAGGGCACACACCGGGTCTCTTCCTCTCCTCCTAGAGTGCCCACAGGTCTTACTCAGTATAAGGAGGTGTTCTTGCCTTACAGATTGAGATGCCCAGAAAATGATGGTGAGGTGCTTTCTCTAAGAGACGAATTGAGGAATAAGAGTTACATGGGTATCCGTCTGGTCTTAGTAGTCTAGAAAACAAAGGAATTGGTGGAATTCTAATTTGTTGGAGCAGAACATTGTCCCTTATGATGGTCTTTGACTTTACCAACCCAAGCTTCTCTGCCTCCTTTGTAATATGGGAAAACATATCTAGGTTTTCAGAAGTCCGTCACTGCCCCCAGTACACGGTATGATGTATTCTGTTAGTCTCTTTTCAAGGAATATGGAGTCCAATATTTGTTGTAGACAGACATTTCAGGGTATGCAAAAGGCTGTGTGGAAGAGAGAGAAAGACTGAAAAGGCAGTGTCATCATTTAACAGCTTCATCCTCAGACTTGGGCATATTAATAATACATCAAATGCTGTTTCTTGCAATCCAAACTGACTGTGTGGAAAAAGCACAGATAGGGACCCAGGAGCAGTTAGATCACAAAATGAGTCAATGTGAAGCAATACAAAGATCCTCGGGCTTAAGTCAGGAAGCCAGATATATCGTCAAGGATCTGCCAGTAGCATGTCATGGGACCTCATCATTCCCGCATTGGTACATTCTCTCTAAAATGAAGCTGTTGGGTGACATTTTCTACAAATGGCTTCCAGTTTCATATTCATGGTTGGAGCTCCAGTGAGAGATTGTTGGGGATTTCTTCTGATTCATACACCATCTCCTTACTAAACTGGATGCATCTTCATGGTTGGCATTATACTTTATACATGATTATAGGTCCAGTGCCTGCACTTTCGAAAACAAACCATTAATAAAAGCTGAATGTATGATTTGAGCCACATACTTCAAGTAAACTTAATACTGCCACCGTAGAATCTTAAGAAGAAGCAACATAAAAGACCATATGGTGCAACAAGATCCCTGCCCATTTTACACCATGCCAAGTATTAAGTGTTCATTCACATGGTGATAAATTATTCTTGCATACAAACTGTGAAGTATATTTGAAAGAAAGGGTTTAATTAAAGTTCATATTTCCGCACCTCTTTCTTCTGGCTGCCATTTTGCTGTAAAGCACAATTATTTCTGACACCAGAAGTGTTAAAACTAGATGACAACTTTTTTTCCCTTGATAAAAAAAATTCTAGCTAATGAATTTAAGAGTTTCCACATGACCAATAAACAACAAACCCACTATTGAAAAGATGAAATTATCGATTTTCTTTTCTTGGAAAGAATAGCAAAAACAGCTTGCTTTTAAAAGTAACTCATTGACAGGCACCTGGGTGGCTCAGTCGACTTCGGCTCAGGTCATGATCTTGCAGCCCCACGTTGGGCTCTGTGGCAATAGCTCAGAGGCTGGAGCCTGCTTTGGATTCTGTGTCTCCCTCCCTCTCTGCCCCTTCCCCACTCGTGCTCTGTCTCTCTCTGTCTCTCAAAAATAACTAAACATTAAAGAAAATAATAAAAGACATAAAAGTAACTCATTGAGGGGCACCTGGGTGGCTCAGTCAGTTATGTGTCTGACTTCAGCTCAGGTCAGGATCTCATGTTTCGTGGGTCTGAGCCCCGCATTGGGCTCTCTACTGTCAGCGCAGAGCCCACATGGGATCCTCTGTCTCCCTCTCTCTCTGCCCCTCCCCCGCTTGTGGATGTGTGTCCTCTCTCTCTAAAATAAATAAATATTTTTTAATTAAAATAAGTAAAAGTAACTCATTAAACCCATTATTTCAAAGTGCTTCTTCAATAAGTAAATGTAATATGTAAAAGTTATTTTAATTATTAGCCTCAGGCATGTATAAGATGAATTTTAAGACATAATTTAAAAAATACATATTCATTTTCAAAATGAAAATTCACTCAGTGAAAGCTTTTTCTAGCTATTGTTCCAAAAACTTTACAAATAGTAATTCAGCCATTTATTTCTACAACAAACTTCTGAATAGGTACTATGAATATTCTTATTATAAAGGATGAGGAAGCTGGGGTTTGGATAAATGAAGCAATTTGTGCGAGGCTACACTTCTGGGAAAGAGCAGAGCTGGGATTTGAACACATGCCATCTGGCTCTGGCGTCCGTGTTCGTAACCAGTGAACAATACTAACCCCTGCCATTTGTTTGTGTCTGAATTCATAAAGAACTGATGTGGCTCCTGTAAGCTAGCGGGCACCTGAAGTAAACCAACATTAGAACGTGGTATATACTAATAACATGACTCTGATGAAAATAGTAATAAAAGTTAATATTTGTACCAGATTATTTTCTGGCTAACACTCTTCTAAGTGCTTTCCACGAGTTGAGTCATGAAATTTTCACAATAACCCTACAAAATAGTACTATTGCCAAGTCCTATTTTATAGGTAAGCAGTCTGAGGCATAGCAAGATTTAGCAACTTGCCCATGGTTACAGAACCAGTAAGTAGAGGGACTGGGACACGAACCCTAGGTATTTGGCTCCAAGGTCTGCATCCTTGTCCCCTATAATCCTGTGCTCCATACTGTCCTTCGGAGAAGGACATACATACACATGCAGGTCATACATACACATGCATCCTGATACACACATAATAGTCTTACAACGAGAACAGTTTAAGTTTTGGTGGCACTGGGGGTGACTAAAATACTAAAACCAAACCCAGAAGAGGAAGATAAAGCATTTTATAGCAGTGACCAAAGTGAAGACGAACAGGAAATAATTACATCAGTCCATCAACAACACAGTACAACCAGGTCCTTAACACATTACACAAAACTTAATCGTTGCTTTTTATTTTTAAATGCTCTATGTCAGAATTTCTAAGTATATACGTTTAAAAAGTGTGTTCAAGGAGATTCATTTTTCTTCTTTAAAGAAACACTTCTAAAATCTAGAAATCTGATTGATATATTCAATGGTAGAGAGTTTTCAGGAATCACACATGAAAATTAATAGGAGGCTGCCCTCCTAAGAAGGTCTTGACATTGGTAATAATCAGGGAAATATATCAGTGTTCTAATTGGTTTTAATAAAGACCCCCAAGGCGATTCTCAAACAATCCTTCCATTAAAGCACTTTTTAGCAGTGTGCCAGGATGTCTAAGCATTGGGGTTCCACTAAAACATATAGGAGGACTTTACTTTATGGTGGGAGCATATTGCTCGGAAGGAAAAAATAAATGTTGTTGAAAGTCACAGGAGTAATAACATGACAGGAAAATGGATTTGCAAAACCACCAGCTCTAAGTGGAAGTCTCGCCCCTCTATCTTGAGAGCAGATAGCCCGTCATAAGCTATTGCGCCTTGAGCATAAAACCCTCTTGCTGTGCCTGCTTTTGTCTCCGTAAAAGAAAATGACATATACGGGTGTTTAAGTATATTTGGACTCCTGCTGGAAATTGTTATCGGGTAGAGAAAGAAAGACGGAAGCGCTTAGCAGAAAGCAAGCAGCTTTGGTTTTTCAGCTTTCTCTTCCCCACAGAGCTGGAAGGATCAGACAGGCTGACCTGTTCTTTTCATTTCCAGGGAGCTAATTTACAGTTAAAGACAGGTTATCATTACATTAAGAATATTATCGAGGCCCTCACCAGAACTCAAAACTCCATTCTGCATGTGCAGTGTCCCCTTGCGGGGGAGCTCCGGGGCTCTGCTCTCCACTTCAACAAACACAGCTTTGTAACCAATCGGGTTCTATTATGCAAATTAATTCAAGCATATTTTATTCCCCGTTCAGATCTCATCACTCAGCACTGAGCTGGTCTCTAGTTTCAAATCACAGCACAGGAATTATGCCATGTCTGTGTAACTCACAGAGAATGGCAAGAGGAAATATCGTAAGAACTGTCGAATCATATTTCTTCTTCCCTGATTTCTACACTTGGAGGCAAGCATAAGCTTAAGATAATAATCACTTCTGCTCAGGTGCAAAACACACAGCAAAGACTGCGAAAGGGTCATTTGCTCCATGCTTTAATACCAAATTCACATGTCAAAGTATGCAGCAAATAGGGCCCCTTATCCATGACCTAACGTTCTCTGGGGCGAGTGGAAATTTTAAAACTGCTGCAATGTTTAATTCTGATCCTCCGCTTCTAGAGAAATAGAGAACCACATGAGTGTCAGCTTTGAAAGTGCAAAGATCGCTTACTGCCTGGTGTTGGGCAGACCTGGGTCCAAATCCTGGTTGCATCACTTATGGGCCCCATAAAATTAGATAATGATAGTAGGGGATTATCCTTGACCAGGTGCTTGATTTTTCTAGTGCTGGGCAAGATACTCAGGGCTTGGTACAGACCATTTAATTGTATATTTACCACAACTTGTATGTAAGTATCACCCAAATTTTACCCATAAGGAAAGTCAGGCTCAGAGGGGTTGAGTAAACCCTCAATCACTAGCAAGGCCGCAATTGAAATTCAAGTTTACGTGAGAGCAAAACCCATGCTTTGACTTTACCTGACTCCCAAACTCTGGGAGTCCCTGTTCCTCATCTTAGTATAACGAGACTGCCTGATGCATCTTCAAGGATCATCTTAGCTCCAAGATTGTATTTGATATTGAAAATAATCTGTTACATATGAATTTCATTTATTTTTAAAGTATGTAAAATCAGCCTTTGTATTTTCAGGCTTTCATGGCCACAAAGAATCATCGGAATCCAGCTTAAGTTCCCAGACCCCAAACACGTAGAATCATTCTGTGATTATTTACTTTTATCTCTTCAAATAATTAAGTAGACTTCCATTAATAAGATGATTAAATACACTGTGTGCAATGAAGGACTTATTATTTGTGTTCTACTCAATCCTTAAGACAGTCTTTTTCTCACTGTGATATTTTAAAATGTTAATCATTAAGATGAATAAAATATATCAACACATACAGGAAGTCATGTCAGCTGTGACATCTCAGACTGTGAATAAACACTGTATATGAATGTGTGGAAAGAGAAAGATCTTATTTTATTTATTTATTTATTTTTTTTTTTGCATGAGCTAAAATACCTGAGGGAAAATTAGGGCAAAAATGGCAATGATAAACAGATGCTCAACATAATGTAACTTCATTTGTGGTATCAAAGGCCTGTATGTAAATTTCCCTTTTGTCTCAGAGCAGTAAATATCTATAAAGCTTTCTTATTTGTCAGTTCCTTCATTCAGCAGTAACGTGTCACAGTGCCAGGCCTGGGTTGGACATGAGGGATCCATAGACTGCTTGTGTGTCTCTGATCTGTAGACAGTACCCGAACAACAGTGAGACAGTCGTCTAAGGAGATGGATAATGGTGTAATGGGATCAGTGCAAACAGGACTTGTGTTCACAAGCACCAAGGAATTGGGAAGCACATGTCTGCTGATGATCATTCCATCATTATTGTCCACTCCATATCATTCCAGTCTTCTAGTGCTTATCCATTCTAGCTTCTTCCAAGTAAACACCTATCTCTACAGCCTCTAACATCTGAAGTCTCCATGCCCATCTTGAGTCATGGCTGATTGAAATGCTTCTAGTTTGGTGATAACCGACCAGTGAGTGGTCTTAAATTGACCACTGATTGTTTTAACCTGTGTAATCTGGCTCAAAGGACAAGCTGGGTGAATCAGATTCACTTGGGAACTTGAATGAAAGAAAACAGGAACCACGTTTCAGTTAGTAAGAGAATAAAACAGGAAGGTGATGGGCTGCTGGGGGCGAGGGGGGCGGGGCAGATGGACTAGCCTTTGTCTGTGGCCAAAGTTTTGGTGAAATCAAAGTTATGAAAAAGCCAGTTAGTAACCAAATAGAAAGAAACATGGTCTCTGGTCCCCACACCATGTAAATGACACAAGCATGGCCCCGTTCTCTGAAAATCTAGCAATTAAGGACTGCTGCTGTCCTTAATAAAAAGTTAGGTGGTTCTTCTGATAAAGGGTGAAGTACTGTAGCTGTGGAGATAATCTGTTCCTACATAGAAATGCCTTCTTCATTTCTGAATATCCAAGAAACAGTGGGGCCAGAGGGAGACCTTTACAACAAAAGTCAAGACAGTTGTGTTCTGGCAAAGGTTCTGCTGCTGAAAAATTGTGTAACCTTACCAAAAAAAATTCTTCTTCATCTGAGACTAACTTTCTCTTTTCCATAAAATAGGAGGCTGGCAATAGCCTATAAAGGTCTTCCATGCCTACTGGGGCCTGTGAGTCTGTGCTGTGCTGAGACACAGCAACCTTCCCTGGATGGAGGTTTCACCTCTTTTAGAAAGTCTGGCTCCTAGCTGGCAGGACTGCTTCATGCACATCCGCAGGAGGCTGCACTTAGATCAGATAAAAGCAGTGGCATCCTCTGGGACTAGGCAGTGCAGACCCCTGTTAATGTGACTGGCTCTGAGTTCCAGCATTAGGAATCAAAACTTCTCCTGATGGGCAATGGGAATCCATTAAAATCTCTGATCCAGAGATTGATGGAATCCAAGCTGTCAGAGGTATATGGAAGAAACTGACAGTGAGAACCGGGAGTTCTGACACAGTTGTTAAGAGCAGGGGTTCAGGAGTCAGATGGGGTTAGAAGGCTAGAGCTCAAGAGTTACTGCTTGTTCACTAGGTGTATGATCCAGCCTCCATGAGTCACCACGCCGCCATTTTGAAAATGTGAAAACACAACGATGGATCTCAGTGGGAGAGTTAAAATGAAAGGAGCGAATCTTGTATGAACTTGACATAGCCTGGCCCACTGCAGGTTATCAAGAGGATAAATTAGGGGGCGCCTGGGTGGCTCAGTTGGTTGAGCATCCAACTTCGGCTCAGGTCATGATTTCACACTCCATGAGTTCAAGCCCCGCGTCAGGCTCTGTGCTGACAGCTCAGAGCCTGGAGCCTGCTTCAGATTCTGTGTCTCCCTCTCTCTCTGACCCTCCCCCATTCATGCTCTGTCTTTCTCTGTCTCAAAAATAAATAAACATTAAAAAAAAAAGAGGATAAATTAGGAGTTTTGTTCCTTCAAGAACTCCTAAATATGTAATTTACGACATGGATACAGTGATGTGACATACAATATACATACAACATGCAAGAAGCTGCAAGTCCTACAGAAGGCTCTAAGAGGCTGTCCATTAAGGGGAGATAAAATAATACTTATAACAGGAATTGTTAAATGTAATGATACAAATAAGTGAGAGAAATGAGATAAAGAAGACCAGTGTTGTCCAATAGAAATATAATATGAATCACATGTATAATTTTAAATGTTCTATATGCTA
The DNA here is from genome assembly GCF_018350215.1 of Panthera leo. Classification (NCBI taxonomy): domain Eukaryota; kingdom Metazoa; phylum Chordata; class Mammalia; order Carnivora; family Felidae; genus Panthera; species Panthera leo. Next base: position 40,625,240 of record NC_056693.1, read on the forward strand.
CTTTTTAAATGTTTATCTCTTTTGAGAGATTGAGAGAAAGGCAGTACAAGCAGGAGAGGGGCAGAAAGAGAGGGAGAGAAAGAATACCAAGCAGGCTCCACACTGTCAGGACACAGTCCAGCCTGGGGCTTGAAGAACATGACCTGAGCCGAAATCAAGAGTTGGATACTTAACCAACTGAGTCACCCAGGTGTCCCTAGATGCTACATTTTAAAAGTTAAAAAAAAAAAAATGGGTTCATTAAGTTTAACACTGTACTTTATTTAATCCAGTATTCCCCAAATGATATCATTTCAATACATAAGAAATAGATGATTTATTGAGATATTTTGTACACACCACCCCTGTTTTTTTTGTGGGTTTTTGTTTGTTTGTTTGTTTATTTGTTTGTTTTTTTGGTCCTAAGTCTTTAAAACCCAGTATGTATTTTAAACTTATGGCACGTCTCTATTTGGGGTAGCCACATTTCAAGAACTCAACAGCCTTATGTGGCTAGTGGCCACCCCCTAGGACAGCACAGTAGAGGATTCTAGCATATCTGGAGAGAGAAGGACATGTGGTCAACGGAGACTTCCTGGATTTATTGCAGTGGTTCAGGTGAGAAGTAACGAGGCTCCAGATTGGAAATATCAGCCTGGTTAGAGGAAAGGGTACCTTTCTAGAAACATGCTCATGTGGAGGGCCTTAGGAATTGGGCAAACTGAGAAGGCCAGAGGCTGAGGCTACAGTGGAGGTGCTGCTCCTGTCCTCACTAGGGGAGGGGCCAGTTTGGGGAAAAAGAGCATACATTCGGTTTTAAATGTGTTAAACTTATGAAGCCTAGGGACTGATGTTTACATAGGAAGTTTCTGAGTAGTGAGGTTTCCCAGTTCTTCCAAGGGTGGGTATTACAATGTTACCATTTGTTTCCAGTGTGGGCATTCTGCTGTATTGTTCAATGCTAGAATCTCAGAGCTGGAGGAAACCTCCCTTAGACCTTCCACTCTTAGTCTTCCTTCGTCGGAAAATAGGAAAAGGGAGATACAGAAATACCAGGCAACTTGTGCAAAAAAAACAAAACAAAACAACAACAACAAAAACAAACTGAACAAAACCTAAAGTCCTCACTGTGGAGGAAAACCAAAAGGGAAAGCATGGAGTGGAAGATAATTTATTCAGCATCTACCTTCCCCTCTTGCCTCCCCCAAACCCAGCTTAAAAGCATCCTCCCATGCAAACTACTACTTGGAAGCAAACAGTCTGCATTCTATAAGGGTAAAGACGTTCATAAATAAGGACCCAGGAGATCTCTTCAAGGACTGTCAGTGGAGAACAGGAAGACGGAAAACAGTGTGCATATTATCGCTGGAATCTGCAGGGAAACACTTTCCACAAAGACTGGTTTTGGGTTTTTTTTTGTTTTTTTTTTTTTGTTTTGTTTTGTTTTTTTGAGTATAAACAGTAAGAGGAGGAATTATCCCAAGGTGGTCTTAATAACTGACAAGGGCTTGATGTGGGTTTTTTTTGGAAATAATTACTAAAACAAGGGGAGAGAGTGCCTCAAATCACCACTGCCTAGAGTCTTCAGAATTCTGCAACATCCAGCCTGTGACCCCAATCCACTGTGGTCCACACGCATGGGTCCAGCGTAATCAGCCTCGGAACAGAAGTGCAGAATGCAGAATGTTAAGCTGCTTCCAATTATCAGAAGCTTGATTCTTACCAGAGTGCGGGTGGGCGTTCTGGAGGTCTCTTTCTAACGTGCCTTCCCAAACCATGCTATCACGCTAAGGGTAGAATAAACTCTGCCACATTTTTTACTGGTTTTTTTTTTTTTTTTGGTATCTCTACATATACCACAGAAGGTTTTCTCCCCCCTTATTTTTAGAAAGCAGACACCAACAATAGCCTCATAATGATCTCATTGTAGTTTGAAATAATCCAATCTTTGAAGCCCAATTCTTTCTTTTCAGATGTATTAATGTCATTTATCAAAAGTAATGGGATTTTTTAAAAAGTTAAGCATAAAAGAAAAGTAATGGGATACAGCAAACCAGTCAAGTGCCTTGTACATGTGCAGAGCATTTTCTGAAGCATATGCCTAACACTTTCAGACAGGCAGGACTTTCAAAGGCAACGTTAAGTGTCTTTTGTGGGTCTCAGATAATATGGTTCACTTAATTAGATTTTCCATAATCCCAGGTTAATCCTATTGTGAATTACAGACTTGAGTTTTGACTTGCCTGGCAGAAACATCTATTGCTACAAATGCATTTCTGGGAAAAAAATGTATCTTATTTATAATTCATTACCAGAATCATTACCATAGAGACTGCCTCTTCTAACTTCCTCAGGTAGGAGTGACCATTTCCACTCCTTTGGACTACACTGTCCTTTCAAACAATAAGGGCACTTATGATAGTTTTGGCCGCGGTTATGTCTTCCTCTTCCCCAAGATATACAGGGTTCTTTAAGATTTGGGGTCACTGAATTCCTTGCACCTGAGCAGTGATGTGTACGCCTGACCCGGCCTCTGTACTTTATGGAACTTAACCTTTAAATCAGTGCCCCTAGAACTTGATTGCTCATTAGAATTCACTGGAGAGTCTTAAAAATCCCCTTGACCAGGCTTTACTCAACACCAATCAAAATCCATGAAAATCAGGAGTCGGTATTTTTGAGGCTCCCCAGGTGGTTCTGGAGTATATTTGAGGTGAGAACCACTGTTCTACAGCTCCCCTATCCAATATGGTGGCAACCTAGACACATGTGGCTTTTTTAAGTTTACATTAATTTAAATTAAATAAAATTAAAAATTTACTCCCTCAATGGCCTAGCGCCATTTCCAGTGCTCAGTGGTCATCTTTATCATTGAAAAAAGTCCTATTAATGAGTGCTGGCCTTAGGCTTTAAAACACCTTCATCCGAACCATAAAGGGTCTGTTGAATGAAGTTATACCAAGAACACTGTACTAGGAAAGCAGTCAAAGGTCTGCCACCAATTCATGGTGCAATGTCCAATGGTCTAGACCTCTGTTTTCTTATCTGTGAAGTTACAGACTAGGTAGGATCAATGGCTCTCCAAAGGTGACCAGCAGAATTCCCCAAGAAATTAAGAGGAAAGGGGTTGCGAATGGGTGGGGACAGTCTGTTGCCCTACAGAAAACAGAAGTACAGCCAGAGTCGGCAAGATGATCCTTGAAAAGCAGTTTGGCTGCCTTAAAAAAAATAAGAAAGGAAGAATGGAAACCTATTCTGAGATCTTGACACCTAGCAGAGTCACTGTCTCAGCCCATGCATGGGCGAGTCAATTCCTGCTTTAGCACCCATGATCTCCTGGGTTAGGGAGCCCCAGCTCAGGGAACTGTGAGGCCACGGACAGCTGACAACTCACTTCACCTCCCTGAGTGTGTTTCTTTTATGACAAGAAAAGGACAAATGATGTCTGACCTCCCTGGCCTCCGAGTTAATTCGAGGCTGGAATGAGATAATAGGTAGAGAGTCTCTTTGGAAAAGCATCATGTCCACTGCCTAGGTGAGAAGGGGGATGACGAAATGCTGGAAGGAGTGGCAACTTCCATTTCTTTAGGTCCTCTTTAAAGTTTTGGCTTTTTGTCTTTGTAGGTTGTAGATAAACAAATGCCAAGGACCTGTTACCGTTACAGGAAGGAGATGTGATTGCACTCTTCTCTGATAGAGATATAAAATCTGTCAGATGCTGCATATGGATTCCTTTCATGTACCTGGCACCCTTTTTGTTTGCTACTGGACTCAAAAGGACCCGGTAAGGCTGACTTGTGGGGACGCTGACCCCTGTGTATAGCTTCTCAGCTGGGGGCTGGGGGGTGTGGTGGCAAGAGAAGGGATGGCTGATTCCAACAAGAAAAGCTATGAAAATATGTGAGAGCCCTAGACTCTATAGGGATACAGGCCAGAAGGACCTCTGAAGAGACCATGGGTCTTTCAATTATCCTCAATAGTGGATGGAAATGGATCACTCGTGGGGAGTCTGGACAAAGCTGTCAGGTACTTGTCACATGAGATGTCATGGGCTTTCCCAGATGGAGAAGTTCCAGGAGGCCATCCTAGTAAAGTCTTCATTCACCATTCAGCCTCTGCTTGATCGGGGTCGGGGCGGGGTGGGGGGGTGAGGGGGTGGGGGAAGAGAAAGACAGAGCACAAGCAAGGGAGGGGCAGAGAGAGAGGGAGACACAGAATCCGAAGCAGGCTCCAAGCTCTGAGCTGCCAGCACAGAGCCTGATGAGGTGCCTGAACTCACAAACTGTGAGATCATGACCTGAGCCAAAGTTGGACACTTAACTGACTGAGCCACCCAGGAGCCCTGCTTTACATACATTCTTGATTACCTCTTTCTCCACAGCATCCTCCGGAGTTTTGTGTTAGGGCATTCACTGTCCAGATAAGGAAACAAGGGCTTGGCGCACTTTGCTTTCAGGGCACTGACTTTCGTTCATGTGACTGATTAATACCCAAAATGGAATTTGACTGTTCGAAAGCTCTTGCCTATCTACCTTTTGTGTTGAACTCCTCTGTAATTCTCCTATGGAGGTCTTAATTTAAATTCCTGGGCATGGTCAGAATTCAGCTAAATTTCATTCCACATGGCAACCAATTAAATATTTGTGGAGACTAGGATTCTGCACTAGTTAAATGCTATGAATTTGGTGAAACATGTTCTTTGCCCTCAAGAAACGCATGCATTACTAGGAGTTTTAGAAAGTGGATATTCCACCCAAGGGTCAACCATCACCAGCTCCTTCGATGTTTCCTTAGAGGAATCGCCCCACCCCCAGAGGTTCTTCAGCCTGCTCCACTCTTCCAAATAGTCCTTGAATGAATGAACCATGATTTTTAAACCTCTCCTTCATAATGTTTTCCACATTAGAACAAAATTTTGCTCTACATCCTTCACTGCCTCAGCCTCCAAAGGAGGTGCTAATGATGACTAAAAGGCAAGCGGTGCAGGGAACCGTAGGAGGGCAGCCAGACAATAAATATCTTCTAACAAAGGAGCCAGCTCAACATGAAGTGGCTCTGTGAGATCTCATGAGCTAATCGTTGTTAAAAAGAGTGACTACGTCGCTCAGGGAAGGAAGAGTTACATGGTGGTAGAGGCAAGTCCCGCACATCAATATTTCATCTGAGGGCACGAAGGTGAGGCCTGGAATTATTCTCTGACAGGAAGAGTGGCTGTTATCCAACCACTGCTCACACCGCTGGTTAATTCAATACCCACACTGCAAAGGAGATTCAGCCATGCCTTCGATCCTGTTTTCAACAGGAAAGGAGGTGACACTAGCTTCAGTTCTTTATTAAATTGCATAAACAAGCAAAATAATATAAAACTTGAATCCGTTCATAGAGCGCCAGTGTGACAAAGTCCAACTGGTTGTTTCCCCAGGTCTCCCTAGGAGATGCACGTGCAACCAGGAATAAGTTTTGCCATTGCTCTCAGGCACCTTACATTGATCGACTAAGTACCTCTTTCCAAAAACATTTTACTGGAAGGGCAGATTTGCAATCCATGGTACCATTGGTAAGGCAGAAAAGGCTCTCTAGAATCACTCGGTAAGAGAAAGCCCTTTTAAAGTTCATTTATTTTGAGAGAGAGAGAGAGAGCGCGCACAAGCAGAGGTGGGGCAGAGAAAGAAGGAGAGAGAGAATTCCGAGCAGGTTCCACACTGTCAGCACAGAGCCTGACGAGGGCTTGATCTCACAAACCATAACGTCGTGACCTGAGCAGAAATCAAGAGTCAGATGACACTTAACTGACTGAGACACCAGGAACCCCAAGGAAAAGTCCTTTTAGATCACATTTGACTCAATCAACCAAGGAGCAGATCAATAAGGAACAACAAACTATTGCTCTGTGTCATTAACTATGCCATCAAGGAATTACTGCCTTCCTGGCAAGACATCTGTGATGGAAATACCCACTCTTGCATCTCAAGGATGTCTGCCCACGAGGTCACAGAAATATATCTGGGTCTCGTGGTTCATAGCCTGTTTCTGGTTCTTAATCTAATCATGGCACTGGGTGTCCCAGGCATGGGCCCTCTGCACCCCCAAGGTCTTAGTTCCACTCCTCCATCTTTTCCACACCTACACATGTTCAGATCTCAAGTCCAGCATTCTAACCAAGTCCACCCAGAACTCACAAGGTAGAGGTCGTGGGGGGATTCAGAACTTGAAAGCTCGCTGATTTGACAAATGTACACACTCAGAAAATCACTAACAGCTCCAGATCAAATCAGCTCCTTAAAATCACTATAAATATAAACATCAGGAGAGGTCAAGATATATTCAGAATGGCATGGCCACTTCATGAAGCAAGGACCTAGATCTGGATAGAAAATGGGTAGAATTCTGCCTGGTAGAAATGGGAGGAAGGCTCCACGGCCTCCTCCTCAGCCCTCCCCTGAAGCCAGGCTTATGCCTCATTTCATAGGAAACTCCCTGTCTCGTCCTCCCCATGACTGTTGTGCTGAGAAGCCCAGCTGCATTGCTGAGGCCGTGCCAGGTTTTTCTCCCTGGGGTCTGCCCTGCCTCTGGCATTTTTACCTACTGCTTGTACCTGGACAGAGGAGACAGTAAAGGATGCTGCCTCCTGCCTATATCTGTGTATCTCTGGCACTGACTGCACTCTTCCCCCACAAGGACCCTCTATGTACCAGCCCAGATTGAGGACTCTGGGGTCTTAGTAGTTTCTACTGCAGTAGAGTTGTTCAAGCTACCCACCCCCCAAGACACTCACACATGCTGACACCTCGCCTCCCTTCGCTTCCTCACTCTGCAGCTGAGATATTCCAACAGACTTTAGGGCTGAGTCTTTGTAAGGTGCTGCTGAATCCTGCTTTGTCCTGTTCAGAGTGAACTGAGCCAGCCTTTGGTTGATAAATAATTTATATCCTTTTCTTATGTCAGTATTTTACTAGTGTGCACATGGGCTCCAACAGATACCCGACCCTCAGTGTTTGGGTAAACATCAAGGTTTGCTGCTGAGGAACAAAAGTTTAAGTGGCACACATGGATGTGTCCAGGTGACTATTTTTCACACGCAAAAAAGGAAATGACTTTTCTTTTTTTGTTTTTTATTTATTTTTTTATTTTAACTTGTCTTATTTTTTATTTTTTTAAATTTACATCCAAATTAGTTAGCACATAGTGCAACAATGATTTCAGTAGATTCCTTAGTGCCCCGTACCCATTTAGCCCATCCCACCTCCCACCACCCCTCCCATATCCCAAACTCCAAATATGGAGTTTGTTCTCCATATTTATTAGTCTCTTCTGTTTTGCCCCCTCCCTGTTTTTATATTTTTTTAGTTTTCTATAGCAGCATTATCTTTGTTTTTTTAAATATGAAATTCATTGTCAAACTGGTTTCCATACAACACCTTGTGCTCATCCCAACAGGTGCCGTCGTCAATACCCATCACCCACCTAATGACTTTTCAAATCAGGAAAAGTGATGCTAGCATAAAGTAAGCAGAACATAGGTTTTTTGACATGAGGAGGGGATGGAGGTATCACTTTGGGAAAATTCAGACTGAAATACCAATGGTACCCAAATGATAAGCCAGAAAAAATGTTCCTCAAGTCATAAGGAAAAAAACAAAAGGATATTTTGTTGACATATTTTGTTGAAGCAAAGTCTTCTAATAATTACAAATCATAAACCTGGCACGGAGATAGAAATGTGAGCATATAAAGATACATTTTTTTACGCAAAGTGTAATAAACATGTGATTTTTTTTTCCGGTGTAGCCATCTTAGAAAAGAAAATCATGAGAAAAAGGAGGGATTCAGATTATAGCAGAATAGTGGCAATTCTTTCACTCATAACTGGCCAAAGAATTTTATATCATTTCTCTTTAATAAGCATGGGGAATTGAAATTTTATATTGAAGATAAGTGGAAATGATGTATGCTAGCTAAATGGATACTTTAAATTGTATGCCTTTATTCCATTGTGTGGCTTGGTTCTCCTCAAAACAATCCCTTTGTCATTTTTCTCAATATCCTATACAACAAAAAAATTCTGCATTTTTAAAGAGAGGACGTAGCCTTAATGGGAACTCACCTGGGATTTGCAGCCAGGCTTCCGGTGTGCCAAAGTGACAAAATTATTACAAGTTCTCTTAAAGCTGTCTTAATACGGCTCATTTCTCTTGAGTTGTATCCTGTGTTAAACCAACTCTTGCTTTGCTGAGATGAGATGGATTTCTAGGAATAATCATCACAAGCTTGCAAAAAGCACTCTGTGCTAAAGTAGAAAAATTTACATTCCTAATCGTATGACTTAGAACTGAATACTCATTTGAGACTCAGAAAGTCTGTGTGTTTCAAACCCTACCACTCCCATGACGTCAAGCCTATTAGATCATAATGGCCGTGTCATTTACTTTTGGGGGAACTAGGGGTGTCAGATCTAGCAAATAAAAATACAGGACACCCAATGAAATTTGAATTAAAAAAAAAAACATTTATTCTGAGAAAAAGTACATCCCATGCAATTTGGAGGGACAGATTTAAAATGATTATTTGTTTTTTTATCTTTCATATTTAACTGGATATTAAAACGATTAATTTGTTTTTTATCTGACTTTCACATTTGACTGGAAGTCCTGTATGTTTGTCTGACAAAGTGGAAACTCATCTATTAAAAAAAACAAAAAAACAAAAAAAACAAAAAAAAACTGGACTAGGCAAGTCAATCTCCAAGCCTCAAGTTATTTTTATCTAAATCCCAGAATCATTTTGTCTCCAAGCATCTTCTTTGCAAACTCATAATGCTGTTGCCTAGTCCTCAGGGAAGCAGCACCACTAGGCAGAAGAGATCACATCTGGGGAAATGTTGACAGTTTGGGACCTTTAACATCAGTGTAACCGAGGTCAGAGAAAACCAAGGAAGGATCTTGGATTTCCCTAGAGAAGATAGAATAGACCCTTGGATATTGACAGGTAACCTACAATGTAAAAGGCCCAAGGATGAAAGGATTATCTACAGTGATAATTGATTGAGGAATTAGGAATAATGTTCTCTTTCATCCTCTGAGTTGACTTTAGTTCTCAGAAAACAACCAATACCCCAGTCTTAGAGTCAGGATCATTTATATTAGGAGCACACACCATGCCTGATTAGTAGGCAACTTTCAAGAATGCAGCACTCATCGATGTTTGTTCACATACACACAAAAAATTGATAAAGATACGTGCATAAAACATGCCCAGAGCATGCACTGAGAACCTGGAGCCGAGCTAAGCAGAGACAGTCAACAAAGAGTTGCTGCCATGGTCCTCAAGTCACCGAGAGTGTAATGGTGGTGGTGGCAGGCTGCAAGGCAGCCCAGAAAATGGTAAACATGTCATGAAACGTGCTTTGATGGGGGCGTTGGTTGTGAGAGAGCTGAGCGGAGACGTACCATAAACCAGGGTACAACGGTACAATGATGTGGTTGCTCAGCGAGGATCTACCTGATAAACCTGAATGAAGTCTTGAAGTGATATATAGGAATGGATGAGATGTTTAAGGGTAGGAAAAGCAATCTAGGCAGTGGGAACAACAGGAGCCAATATCTAAGACGTGAAATGAGAGTCTGTGTTCAGATAATGATAGGAATCTGGGGCTGTAAAAGCACAAATGCTGCTCAAGAAAGAGGAAAGGGTGGGGCAGGAAATGTAGGCAGATGGTAAACCACACATACACTAATGACCAACAGCAATTATAATACTAACATTTGTGCTTTGGCCAGTGCTTGCATTTATACCTGTCCTGCAGCATGCAAAGTTGGAAAGTCATGCAGAAATAGCCACATGTCCAGAATTGTGGGGTCCTGCAGTTAAACTAAATGGGTATATGCTTCCATTATTCATTTTCCATCAGGAAGTGTCAAACCTTAGAACTTAGAAGCAGCCTACGACTCAGATTTAGAATAGGTGCCTGACTGCTGGCTGGGGCGGGGGGTGGGGGGGAACATCCAAAACAACACCCTGTGTCGCATCTTCAAGGGGTGGTGGGGGGTGGGGAGGGGCAGGGAATAGAGAGAAAGGAAAAAATACTCACTACGCTCCTATAACGTGAGCCTTTGATCTAGAACGATACTGTTTACAGTCTTATGACATAGGGACAATTATTCCTACTTGACAAATGAAACAAAATCAGACAAAACTTAAGTCAAGTTCTGGTGTCAGATGAAATGAGATAACCTAAACTTGACCCTGGCTATAAGAAATACGCCCAAGTACATGTGCCAAGCCTTCTTTAAATCCCCAGCAAAAGCAGCCAAGGCAAAGTGGCTCATGATATAACCAAGGTGGTGCCTCTGCAAAGAAGGAAATTAATTTCATTCTGATTTCCCCTGATCTGCACTGTATGTACCAAATCACAGCCATCTTTACAAAATTAAGGGCATTAGTTATCTCCCCATTCAGTGGGAGTGGCATTACACTTGCACGAAGACGTTCCTAGCTAAGCTGAGGCATATCAAGTTTTTACAGAATCATTCATCAAGAGGTGAGACCTAACCCTGATTAGCGTTTCAATAAGAAGCCTAGGACTAAATAGAGAAGAAGTGCACCATCACAGAGGCAATTAGGCACCTTCCAGACAGCCACATTTTTCCTTAGACCAATCGAGTTTGAGCAAATGAGAATTTTTTTTCCTTTCTCTCTTTTTTCCCCCCTGATGTGAAGTGAACTGCCTTAAATAACTGAAGAGGTGACAGCAAGCTTGTTAAAGAAAACGTTTGCCCATTAAGTGAGGCTTAATTAAACAGAACAAAGGCTAATCATTCTTCCATCTAAGAAGTGGTACATCCCACTACCATAAAACTACCAAGTGTTTGCAGCACTTGGTCTGGGAGGCCTATGATGACACCCACCAGTAAACTAGGGGGACATGTCCAACAAAACACTTACAGACTTCAAGAAATCACATGTCACCGCACAAAGCAGTGGATGAATTGGAGATGTGTGCATGCAAATAAAGTTAAACAAATATTAATTTTTGTCTCCAATTATGCTGTCTTTAGGTTTTCTCAGAGTGACGAAGCTACATTCACTTGTCCCCTTCGATGAGCCATTTGGAATTGCTGATAAGAGGTTTAGCAGCAGTACCGAGAGGGTCTAGTGACAGAAATTCTCCAGGACTGCATCATCAGTGCTCCATGACAATGGGGATCATGTAAGTTCCGTTCATCACCTTATCTCCAGCAGGTGGCATGATATTGAGCACAGCAGAAGCAGAGCTTGGATGGAATTGTGGTCAAATGATGCCTCCCAAAAAGATGTCGAAGTCCGACCCCAGCAGCTGTGAAGGTGACCTTATTTAGAAAGATGTTTTTTTGCAAATGATGAAGTTAAAATGAAGTCATTCAGGTGGACTCTAATCGAGTATCATTGGTGTTCTTATAAACAGGGGAAATTTGAACACGGGGTGGGGGGTACCATTTATAAACCAAGGAATGCCTGAGGATACCAGAAGCTAGGAGGAATCTATGACAGAGAGTCTCTCTCACAGCCCTCAGAAGAAGTCAACTCTGCCCAACACCTTGATTTTGGACTTCTGGCCTCCAGAACTGTGATCCGATAAATTTCTGTTGTTTAAGCCACCCCGCTTGTGATACTTTGTTACTATGGCAGCCCCAGGACACTAACACAGGTGGGGAAGGGCAGAGTGCAGTCATCCAGTGGACTGGATGATTTCTCAGTTCGTCTTTGCCACCCCTTCTTCCAGGGCATTTGTCCCATGCAGTGTCCCCACTGCCACCTTCAAGAGCACTGAATTTAAAGCTGACCTCCACTCTTCCTCGTCTCATGGCCTCATATGAAAAATGGGGGTACTGGTATAGCACATCTCTCCTTGCCGTGTTGTGAAGATTAAATAAGATAATTCTTGGGGCGCTGAATGGCTCAGTTGGTTAAGCATCTGTCCCTTGATTTGAGCTCAGGTCATAATGTTGCGGTTAATGAGTTTGAGCCCTGCATAGGGCTCCACACAGAGCCTGCTTGGGATTCTCCCTCTTTCTCTGCCCCTCCCTCACTTGTGCTCTCTAGAAATAAGTAGGTAAATAAGTAATTCTTGTGATGTGCTGGACACTGTGTGTGGCATATAGTAAATGCTCAATAAATACTACCTATTACTATTACCGGCATGAATAGCTTGGCCCCCAGAACTTAATAGTGTTAAGGTCAATTTTATATTTGTTTGGTTGTCAGTGAAACAATGTGGACTTGACTGTAACTGGACTGTCCAAATAGAGTTGGCTGGTAACATCAGGTCCTTGGACTCCAGGTAGGCCCCTCACCATTGGACGGACATGACCAGGAGTTCAGGCCGCTTACACTGCCTTTAACAGGTTGCCTTCCACTCCATCCACCCCCCCACCCCACCACCCACAATACAGATTTATCAACAGAAGGCATTGAATCTGCCAAGACCTGGCTATGCCGGAACTGATCTTGGGAGCCTGAAGGTGAGCAGGACCAGTTAGCTGCCGGGAGGTGGGATGCTGAGCTGAGGTGGCAGTGACCTCAGTGAGGCTGCTGGGAGCCCAACTGAGGACAAGGGCTAGAACCCTGATTAGCATTTCAGTTAGGGACTTAAGGAAAAGAGAGAACATCTGTCAATCAGAGGGGCAAGGGGGCTGCAATGAGGAGGCTCCAGGTCCCCTGTGCTAGGTGACACATCCAGGGCTTTGTGATCATCACCTTACTTACCCTTCACCACAACTCAGTGAGGTGGGTATTACTGCCTCTATTTTACAAGAGAGGGAAGTGAAGTGAGGTTCAGAAGACCTTTGGTAACTCAGAGCAAAGTCACCAAGTACATCACTTCCTGGTATGCACTGGGTGGAACCAGGGCTGTCTCCACTAACCATTATGCCCCACTGCCTGCTGGCATCTGCTGCGTTGTCCCTGCTAGAAAGTCACGCTCAGTGGGTGGTTACTAATATTTAAATCAGATTGAAGACTGTATTGTCAAACCCATCTGCTGATGGTTTATAGCTATATACTTAAAAAGGCATAAATGCTTTTTGAATGTCAGTAGTATGCATCCTTAATTTTCTGCATTGTTTATGAATTGCCTGGAATAGAGCAATCACAATAATAATTCATACTTTATCACACTTTGTAATTTACAAAGGGCTTTCACCAACATTAGCTCATTTTACACATCAGCTGACAAAGGTAAGGGTTATTATTACCCTCATTTTATTGATGGGGAATAAAAGAATAAGTCATATGCTCTAACATTCTGAGATGTTAGTGAGCATTCAGGCTGCAATCATGAGAGTAGGGCTTAGGCTGAAAATCCTACCCCAAGAATGGAAAAAATGTTCCCTGAGGGGGAGCATAGTTTCCATTTGGGAGTGGACAGCTCCAAAATCAACCTCAATTCAGTCTGCAGTGGAAACTTCGCCTCCAGAAGGACACAGCTGATTAGTAGCAGCCTGTGATGCGGTGGCTCACAACTCCTGGGTGCTTATTCCATGCTCAGCACTGTGCCAAACACTTTGCATGCTTTATTTAGTTAATCAGCACACGGCTCTATGGGGTTAGAGATGAAGAAACTGAAGGTTGGAAAGGTAACTCACTCAAGGTCAAACTAGTGACACCCCCTGACCATCATATCTTAGAGGTTTAACTTTTAGCAATTTGACTTTAAGGTGGACAGCCTGATGGGTACAGCCTTTCTCAGAGAGAAGAAAAATTCTATGGTGTTTTGTTCTGTTTTGTTTTGTTTTGTTTTGTTTCTCCAGTCCTGGAGCCTCTTGACTTCCACTGTGGCTTGCAGCAGGTTAGAAATGTCATATGTACTTGAATCAAGGCTTGGCTTCCCTTCTGCTCAGGACTCTTGGTGGCACTGCATCTAATACTACACCTGCTGGGAAGGTGTCTCTGTTCCCCCTCCATAGGAACTGTTGCTTGCCATTAAAGAGATTGATTCTGTGCAAACATTTGAAACCATCCATCCAAAAGTCCTTATGGAGAAGCTTCTGAGTTACAAAAGAACTACAGAGCCAACTCATTAGAGCCACAAACCCCTGTTCGGTGGCAATCTTCTCACACCCATCTTGTCTCTGGATAAATCTGATGAGCTTCAATATTCTTCCCAGACATACTCTTGCCATTTCTAAAATGATTGAAAACAGACCCCCAGAACAGCTCCAGAAGCATCAGAGGTGAAGGCAGCACCACAGGCAGGGTCCGGCGCCCAAAGGGAGGTTAACTCTGAAAGCAAGAGGGATCATGGGAATACTAAAGTCTCACTCTGTTTGCCAACATCCATCACTCAACTCTCTGCCTGAAATAACTAGGAAAAGATTGAATTTGAGATGGGAAGACAGGGCTGAAAAGAAGATGACTGGGCAGACAGAGATGCTTTTTGCAAACATTACAGGTGAAAGAGAAAATGCTGAAACACAATATTCTGTGGCCTTAGCTTTCTGTCCATTAGGGTGAGTGGGGGGGGGGGGGTGCTCATGGGGGCGACCGAATGGCCTGCAACGAACGTGCACCGTCACAGGGAGAGCAGACCCTATCACTCTGGCGGCTGCAGGGCCCTGCTGTTTCAGCCAAGAAGCTCCGTTTTAGATTTGAAGTATTAATTCAATTTCCCTCTTCTCGTGCCACTTACCAGCTGTGAGGCATCAGGCAAATTATTCAGTCTTTCTCAGCCTCTGTTTTCTCATTTGAAAAATGGAGATAAAATGCTCGGTGCACAAGGCAAAGTGGTAGAATTAAATGATAGGAAGCCATGTCTGACACACAGTAGGCTTCTTCCTCTTTCCACGTTTCCCCTCTTCAGTCCTTGATCCATGAACAATGGCACTTTTACAGAGAAGAATTCAGCCCCCGCCTTCATCTTGGAAGCTAGAGCTCAAATCTTCACTTGCCACTCATTACAGAAAGTGCCCAGTGCCAGCCTCCCAGATACGTCATTGTATAGTCCAGCCTGAGCCAGAAGCACCCACAGTTAGGAACCCTCGTACAGAGGCTCCTGGATGGCTGGAGAGGGCCATCGTTTCCACTGCTGCTGTTTTGCAATGGGCAGTTTTCTCTGAGAAGCCAGTAAATACACCTTAACACCAACTGGCACATTTTTTGGATTCACATGTGATCAATTATTGTAGCTCATAGATTTTCTTTCACTTCCTTCCTTCCTTCCTTCCTTCCTTCCTTCCTTCCTTCCTTCCTTCTTCCCTCCCTCCCTCCCCCTCTCTCTCTTTCTTTTCTTTCTTTTCTTTCTTTCTTTCTTTCTTTCTTTCTTTCTTTCTTCCTCCCCTCCCTCTCTCTCTCTCTCTTTCTTTCTTTCTTTCCTTTTGTAGTTCATAGATTCTCAATGGAAGTAAGAACCCCAGAGTCAAGCCCTTCACCCTGACCTCACTTTTCAAATAAGAAAGCTCAGGCTTAGAAAGGAGGCTCACCTTGGGGAGCTAGCCCTGCTGGAGGGCGTGTAATGCAGACAAAATTATCTGCACAGACCAGCTTCCAGGCTAAGAGGAAGCCTCCAGCCACTGCCAAAGAGGGACCTGCTCCTGCCAGAGAGCAGAGCTGTGGCACTTAGAGGTGTGGTAATGCCCAGTTATCTCCCAGAGGTATTTGAGCATAGGTCAGTATCAGTACTTCTAAGGAGAAGAAACATTTGTTGAGTTAGGGAACTGGGCTAGGTATTTTAGATGCATTATCTCATTTGACTTTTGCAATAGTCCTATGAGCAAGAATACTATCCCTTCCCCATAGATGCCCACATATTAATTCTCAACATGCCCGGGTCAACTTGTCTGGCAAAGAGGACTCTGCAGATGTGGTCAAATTAAGGGCCTTGAGGGCCTTGAGGTGGGCAGATGAGCCTGGGCTCCAGATAATCACAAGATGCTTATAAGAGGGAGGCAGGAGAGACAGAGAAAGAAGCAGCCGTGAGGGAAGCAGAGGATGGCGTGTGAGCTTTGAAGATGGAGGAAGAAGCCATTAGCCAAGGGATGCAGGAGGCCTGAGACTCTGAAACAGACAAGAAATAAGATTCTCCCCTAGGACCTCCGGAAGGAAACTAGCCCTGACAACAACCTGGTTTCAGCCCATAGGACTCATTTTGAACTTCTGATCTCCAAAACTCTCAAATAATGAAATTGTATTGTTTTCAGCCACCGAGTTTATGGTAGTTTGTTACAATACCAATAGCAAACTAATATACCCATTTAACAGATGAGCAAACTGAAGCTTCTTGGGGTCAAATCACCTGGCTTCAGTCACACGGAACCAGCTCACAGGAAGCAGAAATGATGCACGCAGGGTGAGTCTTTGGCCCGTGCTCCTAGCTGGGCGACATGGCACTGGGGATGGAGGCGGACGAGTGCAATTTCACAACTTAAAAAAATGCAAGACCTTCCTCAAGCCATGAGACAGTCAAGATAGTCACTATTCCCAGTTCCATGAAAACAACAACAATAAAAACATTAGCAAGAGAGAGTAGCTGTTCCGCTCAGGGCACAGTTAGAGGCAGAACTGAAATTCCAACCCAGTTTCCATGACACCACTCCTGCCCCATATACTGTGCTGCCTCTGTAGCCTGTGGAACATTTTTGCAGGTTGGTGCCCTTTTGCAGAGACAAGCACCTGCCCATGGTAAACAGCGTGCAGGGCCACCAAACCCAGGGAGACTGACTGCCACCTTGACAAGCAGATACTCAGGCCAGTTCAACAGGAAGCCAGCTCTCCACCGTAAGACTGCGCACACACACTGGGAAAAAAGTACCTGCCTGTCGCCTGGATTCCATCGATGGCTGAGAACCTCTGCCTATACAGCCCCACATTTGGAAACACCTGTATATCTGGAATGGTATAGACTGGTGCATTGCTATCACCACCAGCCTGAGTCCTGTTTAGGGAGCCTTTCTAGGCGACATGCATGGGTGCAAGTGCATTAGAGGTAATACCACCTTCAGCTGTCACAAAATCCCTATAGAGTAGACACTGATTATCGGGTGATTATTATAATCACCCCACAGTTGACTTATGAGCCAAGAGAGACACAGAGCAGTCTCCTTCCCGGCAAGCAGCAGGCTGAAACAAGACCACAATCCGGCCATTCCTACTTCTGAGTCAACCTTCAATGAGGGTTAAAAAGGCAAATACTCTGAAATAGGCAAGGATATATTTCAGGAAGTATTAACCTTTAATTAGTATGATTGTTATTATTATTACTATTATTATTTTATTGTTCCTTTCACCTCTTAAGAGCTAAAAAGAAAAGTCAATGAAATGGGAAAAGAGAATGTTGGCTGCTTAAGCCTTCTGTTTGGTAAACCCCAGTTCCTCCTTACCCCACGAGGATCTAATTTTATTTACGCTTCCTGAATGCAGCCAACCAGCAGGGACAGCCGGGATTTGGGCTCTGGTGGCAGACGGCAAACAGAGCTTTTGTTTTGATCTCACTGCTTAGGTTAATGCATCCTGATTCCTACACAGGCTGTTTCCCAGGATGCTGTGATTCCCCTGTCTGCTGGGGAAGCAAATATCCCCGTGAAAATGAATTAAATGCAGCAGTATTTACAAATGTTGAGTCAGATTTCCATCCTGTCCAACAGGATGGGAATTTGACCCAGTATTTACACTCGAAAGCTGAGAATGACATCAGAAGCTCTCTTATGAACTGCAGGGGAGATAATGACTTAAGTGGCTTTAATCTAGACGCGTGCTTTACAATAGAAAAGTGCATCTGCTCCTTCTACAGAGGAGAAAAGAAACAGCATTTACTTCTATACTTAACGGACAGGATACCTAATTCCAAGCCTTGTTTCTAAATGTCCGTGGATCCCACATCTCTATGGTTTCACTCAGACATTCCGCTTGCGTTGGAGAAAAAGGATGCACGCACAAGTCCAGGGAGAGACAGAGACCTAAGTGGAGGCGGGAACACCTCGAATGTCTGGAAGAGGCTGCAGAGCTCTTTATGCAGCCTGGGAAAACCGACTCAATCTCCGTTCTCTCCATCCCCCTTTTGTCCTGAGACCTACCCCACCTCCACCTCCAGTAGGCACACTCATACCTGCTCATCCCTCACAGGGATGCTGTAAGAACTGATGAGAGAGAGACAGAGAGACAGAGAGAGAGAGAGAGAAAATGGTGAGGATGCTTTGCTGAGGCGAATCATGATCTTTGCTGTCTTTCATGTTATTACTGCATTCCAGGATCTGTTTTTCTGGGTACCAGCAAAGTGGGGTGGGAAGCATCCAAGCTCTGGAGCCAGAAAGGCTGGAGGCGAAGTCCCAGTCCCATTACTTGCCAGGTCTGTGGCTTCATGGGCAAGACATGAACTGATCTTATTCTTCATGTCCTCGTCTGTAAAATGGGTGTATGCCTCCTTTCTGTCGATGTAAGTCTGCCCCATCCCTTTTTTTCTATTTGAACTAAACTCAATTCTCTGAGCATGTAACAAATTTACTATAATTTAGCTATGTAGAATTTGTAGAATACTTTAGAAAAATAACAGTTTTCTTGAAACAAAATTCAGATATCATCAGGTCTATCCTTTGGAAGTTCACAGTTCAGTGGGTTTTTTGTTTGTTTGTTTGTTTTGTTTGTTTATTTAGTGTATCTGCAAAGTTGTGCATCAATCTACCACTGTCTTGTTCTAGAACATTCTCATCACCACTCAAAAGCAAACTCTTAGCCATTAGCAGCTACTATATTTAGTTCATAGTTTGCTAATGAACATGTTGCTATTCTTCAAGGTCTAAGAAATCTCTGAGGTCCACACTGAATTACTCCTGGACTTATATTCAGCACCAAAGTGTCAGGCGTTTGATGTATATCCCTCTGGGGCTCCCAGATTGACAGCTGAAATCTCCCCAGCCTTTCCAAATAGATGGTTATATTGTTGGAGTTCAAAGGCCATGTTTCCTGCATTTTCTTTCCCCCAGCACCTCAGCTCAGGGCTGAGCACACAAGTAGGGTCTCAGTAAACTCATGGCTTCTGACGGATTGGCTAATCGCCACTTCTACCGAAGACCAGCACGTTTGTCTTGCTTCTGCGTGCCGATGCCTCCGCAAGCTGTCATGTTCCATGATTATTCTCCCCAAAGCATGTGCTGTTAATTTTTCATCTTAATGAACTGTCCAGTCGAGTTTAGCAACGGGAATAGTGATAGAAGCACACTAAAAATGGCTTATGCCTTGCTATTGTCAGAAAGCCTCTCCCTACAACTCCAGCACATAATTGAAATAAAATATCACAATGGCTACAAACACCATTTGTCAAGAATGGAGTGGAGTAAGTGCTATTTCAAAAATTTGTACTAACGAGCTTTATAAACATGGATTATTGGAATGTTTCTCTGATTGATACCTGCTCAAGCATTTAAGTGCACGGCTATTATTCTCCGCGTTTGCTTCAGTGAAACCACTTTGGGTACCAAACTGCATGTCAGCCTTAATTTTCCAGAGTATTACAGATGCACGTTCTTTCCTGATGGGAGATGGGTCAGGCAAGCCGGAGCAGGCCGGAAAGGCCTGTGTTAATGTGGAGATGTACAGGCAGAGAAGCCATTATGCAGCTATTGGCATCCCAAGAGTGGAGAGCTCCAGGAACTGATGCCACTCAAATCTGACTGATGGCCCAGGAGGAACTGAGAGAGGGAGAGGGACAGAGAGAGAGGATGAGAATGAGGGGTAGAGAGAGAGGTCTGAAAATTCTACTCCACTCAGCAGCATGGAGGAGCCCATGCTCTGGCATATTCCTGTTGACCCATCGGGGAAACATTCGAAATGTAGGTACTGGCTCAGTCATTCGCTCAAGAAATGTTTACTGAGCCGCTACTAATGGGAACAGCAATGCTTTTGATGTTGAAGATATAAGGTGGGCAAGGCAGACCTTGTCTCTGAGCCTCAGGGACTTAGACTACCACTGAGGAAATGGACAATAAAACACGGAAGCCATGAAAGAATACAGACATGGGCTTCACAGATTGAGATAGCTGTTGCGAAGGATTAGACAGAACGATGAAATGTGGAATACCTGGGTACCTGGGCGCAGGGGGGTGGGGAGTGGCAGGTGAGGCTGTGATGTCAGGAATGGCCTCAGGGGTGGCATTTAAGCTGAACCCTGAATGATGACAAGCCCCCAGGCATGTGAGGTGACCCAGATGGAGGGAGCACAGAATGCCAAGCCCCTGAGGCTAGAAAGGGCTGGGTCTGTTCAAGGAAGAGCAATGTCCAGTATGGCTGAGGGAGCCAGGCAAGGGCAGAGGTGTGGGGAGTGATCATGTCTAGATGGCACTGTCAGCACAGGATCTGTGTTTTATTCTGATTAAGACGGATGTCATGACGTATTTTTCAGGAAGGACTGCGGGCAACGGCAGTCACTCTCCAATCCCTGCCCCCACTTGGCTGCTGATTAAACCTCTACCTGTATCCCCTCCACCTCATCTTCTCAGTTAAACTTCTGACCCTGACCTTGCTTCCTGCAGGCCTGGTCATCTGCACCTCTGTCTTCCCTCTCACTCTGGGCAGTCACTGCACCCCCAGTTCTCCTGCTCCAGCTCTTGCCCCTCCTAACCTAGACCTCACTCTGGCCTCACTCTGGGCAAAGAAGGGAGCGAAGGAGTCTTCTCATGGATCAGGAGAAAGCTGTTCATACACGCTTGGAAGCAGCATTTATTTTGCAAAGCAATCAGCAGGACTCAATGGGAAACCTCTCTTGCCCAACCCCCTCCCCAGCCCCCACCTAAGTGCAGGGGCAGCCAGCTTCTGGGAAAAGCACGGATTAAACAGGATTAAAATCTGTCTTCAGAGTAGAAGTGATTTAAGCTCCATGCGACCAGAGGTCGTGTCTTGTCTTGCTCCTCACAGTATCTTGGTACTTAGCACAGTGCAAAGCATCCAATGAATACACATTCAATGAAAACAATGAAGGTACAAATGAATCTGGTGTATTCATGCAGACACAAGGAGGCTTGTTGCACAATAGAGTTTTGTGGCAGGTTGGGTTCTCTGGGAAGACAACTCTGAGATGGAGTTTCCCATGCGGATGTTTATTACGGGGTGCCCTTGAGAATGATGCATGTGTGAGGGAAAGGAAGCAGGAGCAGACAGAGAGA
Source organism: Panthera leo (assembly GCF_018350215.1). NCBI lineage: Eukaryota > Metazoa > Chordata > Mammalia > Carnivora > Felidae > Panthera > Panthera leo. The sequence continues at coordinate 40,646,341 of NC_056693.1, forward strand.
GAAAGTGAGATATGCTGGAGGCCGACAACAGGCTCAGGTAACCCTGTGCAGTGCTCTGGGCGAGGATGGCCCTTCCAAATGATCTCAGGTACAGCCGAGAGGGCCAAAGCCCTGTTGATCCAGACATCAGATGTTGGCTTCCCCCAGGAGGGGCCATGACCTTGGCTGGAGCTGCAACTGAGGCAAGTCCTGAAGGGGTGGAGAGCTGCAGGTTCTCTCCCAAAAGCACGCCTGCTGGCTGGGGACACCAGTCCTCTGGTGAAGGCAAAATAGGGGAGCATATGGCAGTGTGGAGTTTAGAAGCAGTTCTGCCTACGCTGAGATCTACTGTTTCTTACAGATCTTGGTATGGAAAATGAAGGGTTGGCGATTTGGAGCGGTAGATCTGTGGTGCCATAGAGCACTGGCAGGAGTCTTAGAAGAGAAAAGGGACTTAGAATCTTGGCTCAACGGGGGTTGCCTGGGTGGCTCAGTCCATTGGGTGTCTGACTCTTGATCTGGCTCAGGTCATGATCTCACAGTCCATGGGTTCGAGCCCCACATTGAGCTCTGTAGTCATAGTGCAGAGCCTGTTTGGGCTTCTCTTTCTCTCTTTCTTCTTTTCTTTCTCTCTCTCTCTCTCTCTCTCTCTCTGTGCCCCTCCCCTGCTTGCTCTCTCTCTCTCTCTCTCTCTCTCTCTGTCTTTAAATCAATCAATCATGGCTCCATATACTATGTGTGACTCTGAACAGGAGACAACTATTTTCTAGACTGCTTAACCTCTCTCAGGTTGATTCAGTTTATTCTTCCAGAGAATGAGATGGAAAATATCCAAGTGCAGGGATCAAAGCGGGTGACGCAGAAGGAAGGGCTGTACAGGTAGTGAGAAGGGAGGAGGTTGTCCCTTCTGAAAATGGACTTGGAGCAGTAAGCACTGCCTTATCTGGGAGTGCCAGCCAAAACCCTCAGCAGTGGATCAGACTATGTCTCATTCCTGTGAAGGCCCATTCACCAAGTGTGCACATATACCCCCTGCACTGTGACAGAAGACACAGAATGAAGCAGCCAACTTCCATCCTCAAAGATCCTGCAGACGTGTAGACAAATAAATGGCAATAAGGTCACAAAGGAATGCCATGGACATCTCCATCAGGCACAGTGCCAGGGGCCCATAATACTTTAGGGGCTCACAGGAATGTTTTTTTTTTTTGTCTTTTTGGTTTTTTTGAATTGAGATATAAGAGACATATACCATTATATAGTTTCAGGTGTACAATATGGTGATTTGATATTTGTATATATTGCAAAATGATCACCACAATAGATCTGGTTAACATCTGTCACTACACATAGCTATAGTTCTTTTTTTTTTTTTTCTTGTGATGAAAACTTTTAGGATCTACTTTCTTAGCAACTTTCAAATATCCAATATAGTATTATTAAATATTGTCATCATGCTATACATTATATCCCCAGGACTTATTTATTTTCTAATCGGAACTTTGTACCTTTTGATCACCCTCACCTATTTTGCCCACTCCCCACCCCCAGCCTCTGGCAACCACGAACCTGTTCTCTGTACCTATGAATTCAGTTGTATTTATTTACTTTTTTTAGATTCTACATATAAGTGAGATCATACAGTATTTGTCTTTCTCTATCTGACATATTTCTCTTAGCATACTGCCCTCAAGGTCCATCCACGTTGCTGTAAATGGCAACATTTCCTTCTCTTTTATTGTTGAATAATATTCCAGTCTGTGTGTGTGTGTGTGTGTGTGTGTGTGTGTGTGTGCGCGCGCGTGCGTGCCATATTGTCTTTATCCATTCATCTGTCTATGGACACTTGGGTTGCTTCTATGTCTTGGCTACTGGAAATAACACTCCAACGAATATGGGGGTGTATATATCTTTTTGACTTAGTTTTTTTTTTGGCCCCTGTGGGTAAATACGCAGAGGTGGAATTACTGGATCATACGGTAGTTCTATTTTTAGTTAGTTTTTTTGGGTTTTTTTTGTTTGTTTTTTTGAGGATCTTCCATACTGTTTTCCATAGTGGCTGCACCAGTTTGCATTCCTACCAACAGTGCACAGGGTTCCTTTTTCTCCACATCCTCACACAGCTTCTTTGAATGTCAGAAGAAAAACTGGCCTTCTAGGGTAGAAGATTATATTCATCTTTATACGAAAACAATCATAAAATATATTATTTTTATGGCAAAAGGAGCTCTTGAAGGTGAACTTCAACTGCCTAGGGCCCATAGAAGGCATGTTGAGACCCCCCAAGAAACCAAAGGACTAGGGGGAAAGAAGTGGCAAGCTCTATCTCACGGGGTCAGGGCACTCCATCTGGAGGAGATTCCTCTCTGCATATCCAGAGAAATGGGGACAGAGAAGGAAAACTCATGCAAGGGAATCTGAAGGGAAGCATCACAGTGAGTTCCAAGACTACTGGCAGTAAGATGCGGATGCAGAGTAAATGCGGGATGACATGGGAGCTTCAGAAGATGAGAGGGAGTGGAGGTTGGATCTTGTCAGTCTTACAAGCGGAGCGCCCTGTAGTTGTTTAAGAGAAACCCTGCAGCAGCTTGGAGGGGAAGAAGCACTGGGGAAGTGGGCACCGAGCTGGACGTGCTCCCAAGAGCCCAAGCACCAGCCCCCCGGCCGTTCCCGTGTGAGCACAGGCTGCTCGCTGCCATTGTGGGTTCTGCTCCAACCCTTGACAAGAGTGAAACTACATAAGCGATAAAGGCTTTTTCTTTCTTTGCCCAAAGCCTGACGTAAACGGGTTAGGGGCAATGAATAACAATCCTCCCGGGTCCATTTTTCAAGTGGAAATTCTAAGTGAAACTGGAAGTGTTGAGAGGTCCAAAATAGTATTTGTTATGGACAGAAACATAGTACTTCAGGAAATTTACCATTCATTTAGAGAGGCACCTTCTCACTTGCCCTTGCAAGTGTGTGGCCAAATTTTTTTTAAATTCATTTTCTTAAAAAAAAGTGTATAAGAACTGTTGCTGTGGCAACCTAACAGCATTTGGAATGGTGCTTAGATTCTAAAATTCAGAGCCTCTCGAAAAGATGAACTCACTGGCCTCTCCACAATTTTTCTAAAGCTTCCAAGTAGAGGCATCTGGCAGGTGTCAGGCTGCAGCCTTCTAGATCCTCAGCAGACACAATTAATTGGTGGCAGATTTCAGTATGGCTTGTTACCTTTCCTTCTCTGCTCTTTCAAACTTCCTTGAGCTTGAGTCCCCCACAGGGCACAGGGTAATTTGGGTTAGTAGCCTCCGGAGGAAATGGTGATTCTGTGGCTTAGGAATCACATGAAGCCAGGGAGGGCTGACAGGCAATGGCCTGATTTTTGTCCTGAAACAGTGGGAGCAGCTGAACCTTCCTAATGGAACCAACATAAGGAACAGGTAGACTAGAGGGAGTGCAGGAGACATGCCCTCACTGGCATGTGAGTTCCACGAAAATAGGACCGACATAGGCATATTCACAGGTGCACGTGTGGAATCAGGATGGAGCAAGCAGTCAGTAAATATGTGTTTACTGCATGAAGGAATGGATAGATGGCTAGGAAGTCGTTCCTTCAAAGATTCTACCCCTGCACTCTCGGTTTCACCTGTTCTCCAGCCGAGAGATGTCTGTATGGCTGCCACCCCACACATCACCATCACACAGTCTGCAAAGAGCACGTACACGTCTTGACACAAAACATGAAAGAGTGCCACGGAGGCTTTCAGTAATTATTTGATGAGTGAATGAATGAATGAATGGATGGATGAATACCTGAAAACAATACTCCTAGACCCTGAGCACTTGACTACAAAGCCATATCACACCGTCTCCTTGGGTTACTTCCTGCCTGTCACATTATTCAAGGTCCCTCTCACATAGAATACAAACTGTCCCTGGCCATGAAATGCACGGAGGAAGTACACAGATAACTTGAGCAGTCAGGAGCTTTGATCTTGAAAAGGAGGGAATTCTACACCAGGCTCTGAGGTTTGCCTCTCTGGAGTTGACAAGCAGAAAAGGAGAGTCACGCTATCTACACGGCCGGTTGTCGGAAATGAAGTGATTAGATTTTAACTGGACTGTGTGTTCCTGCCCTGGACCAATGGGCCCAGAAAAGTAAGTGCAGAGAGTATGCTCACCTGTCTGAGACACTCACTTCTTGCTGAGTGAGCACTTGACCAGAGAGGGCAAAACCCCTTCCCGAAGATGACCACAAGGTAGATAACCGGTGGCCCAAAGAATGGCCCTTCCTGATGTCTCCATCCTGGACCTGGATTTGCTGCTTAGGGCATCTCAGAGCAACTGACACGAAGTGGAACATGTTCTAGATTTCAGGTATACCTGGGTTGTCTCAGGAAGTAAGTGCTGGGGAGAGGAAGCTCACGCAGGTAACTGACATCCAAGCTGTATCTTCATTAGGGATTAAATCCATACAATCATTGCATGCAACGTGACAAAATGATTTTCAAAAATCAGTGATTCTAGATGAAGGGCTCCTAAGAATTCATTGTATTATTTTTGCAACTTTCTGCAGGTTTGTTATTTTTCTTAATTTTAAAAAGTTTAAAATCAAAGGAGAGCACGTAAAGCAAACAAGGAGAAAAACTTCATAAAGTTTTCTTTTTCTGGAACAGTGTGCATAACAGTGTCTATAGCTAGATACGATCTATAGGTACAGATGAGGAGAGTGTACAGATAGGTACAGATAGGTAGTCATAGGTACAGATGAATGACTATGTGGATATGTGTGGTTCTAACTGTCCAGAAAATCTCTGGACAGTCACATATGAATCCAAAAGTAGCAGCTGCCTCCAGGAAAGGACAGGCATTGAAGGAGACTTAATTGTCTGTAGACCTTTTATCACCTTTTGAATTTCAAACCATCTTCATCTATTTAACAGTCTTATCTAGTTAAGGATAATAAAGACAAAAATAGCCCACCTCATCATGACAAACACTGGCTCAAGAACCGCTGTACTGCTCTCTGTCTCTACAGAACTTCTATACTGCAAAATTCTTCCTGATCTTTTCCTGGTAAACTCTTACTCAGGCTTCACGTCTAAAGGTCACCTCTCTACTGGAGCTTCCCGATTTCCTCTTTTTTCTACTATTTCCACAGTCCCTCTGTGCACCTTGTGCGACCCTGGACCTGTCTAGAAGGAGCTATGCACCATGGTTATTTGCCAGCTTGGCTCCATCACAAGAAGGGAGGTTCTTCGAGGCATGACTTTAGTTTCATTGTTGTATCCCCCGGTGCACGTGCATTTGTCCCATTGTTTTATTTCCAGTACCTAGTCCAATGGCTGCAACAAGAACAGTTCTCAAGAGATGGCTGATAAGTTAACATATTCAGGGTTCTCTTTGCCTCTCCCAATGTGTTACCTCTCACAGAGCGCATACATTCAGCTGCATACTAATGCATTAGCCAGAAGCCTGAGTCTCCTTTATAACCAAGTGGAGATTGAGGACATGGCCATACCCAAAGAATTGTAACACAATTGCCCTCCAAGTTCATGAAGGCTGCAAAAGAACTGGAAGAGTCAGTGCTCAGGAGAAGAGACCCTAGCTCTACCCACTGTTAATCAGATGTCCCTTGGCAAGTTCATGTTAACCTCTCTGGACCTCAAGGTCCTCATCTACAAAAGAATTGTGATGACTGCACATACCACTCAAAGTTCTGGTGATATCCAACAAGATCGTGAATGTAAAGCACGTAGCACAGTGGCCGCACGTGGGCCCACTCATTAAATATCAGCTCTTACTGTTATTATCAGGAGTAGTCTCTGCATTTTGTTCACCGTTAGTTAAATAAAGCAAGATCAAATAACCACAACTTTGGTTGAAGTTGCCCAGCACACAAGAGCTTCCTGTAATTCTTGGTTGATTGTGGTACTGACAGTCACATCGCACAGACTGGAGATCGGCAAAGAAGTCAGCAAGTGGACTGTCTGTTTTTTATTCAGGTGACACCAGCTATAGACAGATACTTGGCCTCTTTCTCCACAATGGCCTACATCCCAAAATAGGAAATGTGCATTCACAGACAGACCCAGCAGGCACAGGGGGTTAGAAGGCAGGCTGCCAACATTTCAGACTGTCAGGGACAAAGCAGGGCCTGGTGGATACTTCAACACAGGTGAGCCGTCCCCCCCCCCAAGCGGCTTTTTGGGATTGATTTTTATGCAAATGAAAGATAATTGGGTGACCTGTGACCACTGGCCCCTGCTGATTATCATTCAGGAGAATCTCAATGCATGTAAGCTTTTCATGAACAGAAGGGCAAATACTTTTCACTTCAAGGCATTCCTATCTGCCCCAGTGCCCTACTATACAAGCCCAGCCAGGTAGCAGGGCTGAGAAGCACTATCCTGCAGCTAACCTAGGTCATTCCTCCCTTGCTCTGAGGAGACACCTAAGTAAAATGTGTGCCAGGAATGAGGCTCAAGTGGATCTCCCTGGAGGTCAGCCTAAGAGCTGATCCTATAAGCCCGAACCCTGTCACCACCATTTGTTACAAGTCTTTCTCTCTACCCCATCTCACTCTTTTTTCTTCCTACTTGGATTTTGAGCACTTTATGCAGAGCAACTTGATTGGAAGCTCCTCCAGGAAAAGGGAAGTGCCCTTTCATCTCTGCCTTCAAAAAACATAACTTCAAGAAATGCTGGCATTGTGAACTGATCATGGACCAAGAATCTGAGTCCTCAGCCTAAGTTGTTGGCTAATTTTGTTTTGTTCTTCCAAAACCTTATAGTATAATCATGAACAAGTCTTTCCTTTCTTCTAGGTAAATAAAGTAAAGTGAAGTAAAGTAAAGTAAAGTAAAGTAAATAAAATAAAATAAAATAAAATAAAATAAAATAAAATAAAATAAAATAAAATCCTTTCTGTAAACAAGAATCTTAGCCTGAAAGATCAAGTGGCCATTCTGTCTATACCATGCTGTGGTTTTTTGTCAAGGGTTTTATGAACATTAGAATAGTTTACCTTCCTCTCCTTAGAAAGAGGCTATGCAGAACTTTTCAAACTAGGCTGTTCTTAATTTCTAAATAGAAAAAAAAAAAAAAAAAAAAAACAAAGACAAGTAGCAGATTTCCTAAAAAAGAAATTAAATTCAAGTACTTTTTATTTAACTTCTGACTCTGCTTCATTGATACCTCATTCTAATTGTCCCTATTATGTAGAAAAATAGGAAATGTCAGTTGCATGTTCTATTGAATAATTCACAGGGCCAATGAAACCAAGAGACCCATTTGGCTTGTCAGAAATGAGATGATCATCATTCCAGACATTTCTACAGGAGGGATGCATCTTGTCTGCTGAGCCAGGCTTTGGAGCAAATGAGTGCAAAATATGCTAATTTGAGGGGAGCCAGTCATACACAGCAGATCATACTGGTGCCTTCACAGGGAAGGGCCACTCTGCTCCTTGAAGAGAGTTTTCATTCATTGGTTTATTCCCACAATAAACATCAATCAGAGCAGGGGAGAAAGATTTGGGGGGCCTCCCCAAATTGGAATTTTGTCCTCAGACAGACTCGCATTAAAATATGAGTATACGAACACCCGGAAAATCACCAAAGATTTACAGGTCTAGTCACAGTGGATGACCATCTATGTAACAAAAGCTTGTGTAGACTGTGAGAAAAGAGTCCTGCCTCATGTGGAGGAAATTTTTTTTTGTGCTTATAGAGCAGATTCATTCACGGATAAGAGAAAATAAGGGAGTGGTAAAATACATACGCTCTAGCTAAAGTCACGCATCTCAAGGATAAAAATTTCCAAGGATAAAAATTATGGCAATATGGTCATACACAAGCTGCTTATCTTCTCTAAGACTCATTTTTATCATTTAGAAAATCTTGGATATTTATAGTACCTACCACATTAGGTTTTTGCAAGGATTATGGGGGGTGATGCCTTTAAAGATCTTATCTGCCCGATGTGTACTAAGCAATCAATACCTGTTAGTTGCCATTATTCTGACTTTTCTCTGGTAACATCAGCTGCCCTTCCTCATCTTCTATTCAAAATATACTTAAGTTCCTATTCATATGTTTGATTAATATTTATTGAGAACCTACTTGAGGCCAGATACAGTGGTTGCAACTAGGAACACAGCAGTCCCCAAGTAAGTCCTGCCCTCGAGAATCTCCAGGTATAGCTGGGAAGATAGATAATTAAATAGATAATTACAGCCCAATGTTGAAGTCATAGTAAATGGTGTAATCTTGGACTACTAAAGTGTTGCCTAGGAGACACCTATTACTCAGTCTACAGGGATCAGAGAGAATTCCTTAGAGATAGCAAGGTGCAAGCCAAGATATAAAGTAAGTGAGAGTTAGCTTGTAAGGAAAGAGAAATTATGGGACTTTGTGTAAATACAGTTGTACCCTATAGTAGATCGTATAGTAGACGTGTATAGTAAGGCCTGGGTGTACAGAGAGAACGGCCAAGAGATGAATCTAGACAGCAAAACAGTGGCCTTGTCATGGAAGAGGTTTATTAAGGAATCCATATCTCTGATATTGAAAAGATTAAGCAGGAAAATAAAATAGTATCCAGATGTAGGGACATTGTTTGTTTAGGATTTGTATGAAAGATACAACATGCTGGAGTTGAAGTAACCCCAGAGGCAAAATGACCTGTCAGGTGGCAACAACTGTAATCCTGGGGAAACAGGATCATGTTTGGATGATGGCAGTGGGGATAAAGAGAAAAAAAAAAAATATATATATATATATTTTTATATATAAAATAAAAAATATATATATATAAATATATATATATATATATTTTTTTTTTTCAGAGATAATCAGAATAGCACCAGTAAGAAGCAATAGGAATAAATTGCTGTTGGAGGTAAGGGATTGAGAGGCATATGGTACCCTTCCCATGTTTCTGATCTGGGTTAATTGTGATGCTACCCTGAAATGTGACACATAGGACAAAGTGAAGGTTTAGAGGAGAAAAGCGTGACTTATATTTGGCCTCTGCATTTAAGGCACTTGGTGGACATCTACATGGAGATGAGCCATAGACATATGGATAGATGGGTCTAGACCCCTAAAATGTAGGGAATCATGCTGGTAGAATTAATTATTAAATTTCTACCTGGATATTAGTATGTCTTACAAAAATAGCTTCAGTTACCACTGAAAAAATAGAGGAGATAATTGGATTCATAGAATCCTAAAACTTAAAAACTGTTAAAGACCCTAGGTCCAACCACCCTGTGGCCCAAAAAAGAGCTCATTAACCTAAGGGCACATGGAAAGTGAATGGAAAAGCTGGGCCTGGCAGTTGAAATCAGCCTTTTGGCTTATGATCTTATGTTCTGTCTTTCAAGGTCTAAAAGGTTCAGCCTCCTGGCCATGGGATGTAAGCCACCTTGTTCACATTTATAGAATTATCTTCAAAAGAAGAAAAGGTGGGAAAAAGCAACATGGCAATTTTTCTAGTCTATCCAGCTGAGTTTTTGCTGAAGAATCTCTTTTAGTTCTTTCTTCCTCCTCTGAATCTTCTATAGTCACCCTTCTCCCCCCCCAAAAAAAAACAAACAAAAAACTATCACGTTTGTACTAATACATAACAGATGTTCAATAAAGAGACCCCAAGAACAACAGTGAATAATCACATTTCTCAAATCCCAAGAAAGTAGGCCAGCTTTCATCTCAGGTACTTCTTTAGATTTGGTGAAGGTTCAAACAAAGGCAGGTTGCAGGGAGGGGCCCACTGGGCATCATTTCCACCTCCACACCCATAGTATAGTAAAGTGGATGCATCTTACCTTCTTCACCCATTGGATACTTGCTGCCAATTTCTATAACACACTCCACCCATCTGATTGGTCACTCAACAAATGACAACAGGAACGAGTGTCACGGGTCCACTGAGCCGAAAATACAGTGATTTCTGCAAAAAGTGAAAGGACCATTATTAATCTAAAGGTGATGTGAATCGATAAAATGACATACTACTCGACACTGGGGATACACAGTTGCATAGATAGACTTTTCTTGGAGGAAAACAGCCCAGGTGTGGAGAGATGTAAACAAATGATCACAGTTGTGTAGGAAATGGGAAAAAGCTACCATGGGTTTAAAGGTATCAAAAGACGGTGTGACTGTGTGTGCATTTGTACTTGGACAAAAAGATAAAGGTAGCCATTCATCCAACTTCTTACATCACACTCCATACGTCACATACATTTGCTCCAGCAAACCTGTAGGGGGATATGAAGTCTTGGAGCCAGTTTCTGAGACAACCCACATTGTGTCTGAGTCCAAAGTAGGTACCTTCCCTCCGCGAGGGAGAAGCACTATTGTGCTGCTGCCAGATCCTTACAGAATGACAGTCTCAAGGGCAAAAGAGTGACGGTGGTGGCAGCCGTGATAGGAGATGTCATCCCTACACCAGCGGAGCTGAGAAGACAGAGCTGCAATTCTTTATCAAGATTACATTCCTCTCCGCCCCCTCCCGCACTACAGCATACTCTGGATTTCTGTGTGGGGACTGTGTTCTGCCCAAATTCTGGTCTGATTCATCTTCATATCTCCCAAAGTGTCTAACACATTTCCTAGCCCAGAGCAGCTGCTCACTGTATATCTGTTCAGTGAATGAAGAGACGAATACAGAGTGTCTGAACAGGTGTCGTGTTCGAAAACTGAGGCACTGAACCAAGGAAGGTGGCGGCTGGCATAGCTTTAACACAATGACAGAGAGGATTTCTTGAACGTCCTTCACCTCTAGGGCTTCTACCTTCTAGGATTAACCTGGTCTGCGTTAAGAACTGAAACAGGTTCTTAGTTGACTTTCTTTATTATGCTTCCTTTCTGCTTCCGAATCCACTTTTCCTTGTCTCATCTTGGTTCCATCCAACAGCTCCTCACACATTATCCCTTCTGCTAAACAACAACAACAACAGCAGCAACAGCAGCAGCAGCAGCAGCAACGACAACAGTCAAAAACCCTTCTTGTGAATGGCTGAAGATGAATTATAAATCTAAAATGTGTCCATAGCATCTTGATTCGGTGACTGTAGCAAGAATAATAAAATTGTCCTACTGTGTGCTACTCCCAGGATGTCGAGGACAAGGTAGCACTGGGATTATTCCCAGATGGACATGGTGTCCGGTCATAGAGAAAAAGCCGCATGGACAGTGCACACAACCCATAACTGATGAAGGACCCTACTTTGCAATCACCTTGCATGTTGAGCTAGTATCCAAAAATGTCCCCCTCCCAAAGGAACCCTACCCGCAAATATTCATGTCCCAGTGCCCCTTCTATGTGAATCTGAGCTGTCCTTGAGTCACCCATGAGACAGAGCAAAGTGACACTCTACACTTTCAGACGATGAGTCATAAGAAATCTTGTAGCCTATCTTGTGCTCTTGGAAGCTTCATCTGGGAGAAGTCAGTTGTCATGTCAGAAGTCTGAATACTCTAGACCTGCATGCTGGGAGGAAGCACTAGCTAGCCATGTGGAGAAGCTGCATGGATAGAGAGAGAGATGCCCAGCCATACCTAGCTATTCTAAGCATCCAAGCTGAGGTGCCAGATGGTGGACAAAGATGCCATGTTGGACTTCCAACTCAGTCAAACTTTCATGTGACTCCAGCCATCTGACTACACAGCATGAGAGACCCCAAGGAAAAACCACCCAGATGACTTCACTAAACTCAACTATAAAAGGTAATAGTGAATTGTTATAAGTCGCTAAATTGGGGACAGTATGTTACTCAGCAATGGATAACTAGTACACCATAAATGGAACAGACATCTGCCACAAGCCTCACCAATGTATTCTCTTTAAATACATATCACCACTCTGGCTGTCATGAGCCCATCTGGGTATCTCACCCGACCACTCAAAGGATTAGACTCTTTGCCCAAGGTGTGCATCCAATAACACCCAAGGTGGGACCAGAACCCCACAGGGCAGACATGATAGCCTATGGTCCGTCTGTTTGCCTGCCCCAGTATGCAGTCAGCGAATCATGCAGCTGCATCTGTTGCCAGTGTGCTTCTCAAAGTTTACTTCTCAAATCTATAAAAACGAATTGAACTCCCCCTTTGCCTCATACTGTTTACCTCTCTGCAAGCTATTCCCTATAAAACTCCTTTCACCAAAAACCTGCACAGACAATTAAGAGCTTTGGAAGGAAAACAAAAATAGCCGGGTGAAATGTCTATGAATTCCAATCCCTGCAAACATTCAAGAAAGAGGAGATGTAGGTTGTGTGGGAAATGTTGGTATACAACTGCACCATGCTTCTTAGAAAAGAAAACAATGACAGAAGAAATCCTGGCTGTTTTTGTGCTTTCAGCAGACTCAATTCGGTGTGAGAGGGCCATGTGTGTATGCTCCCCCATCTTCTCTTTCTGCGCTGCTGTTCCTGCTTGGAATTTTCATTTTCCCTCCTCCCCGCCGCATCTCATGATTCCCCAGGACTTGGAATCATGCGTTCCCTTCTGAGCCAGGGAAATCCAACCCAGCACTGTGGCACCCATCCCTACCTACTCTCCAAGTGACTCCCCTTCCTTTCTCAAGGACTGTGTGCTGTTATGGGCCCTCTCCCAGGACAGAGTCACCGCCTGCTTCCAGCTCTGTCCAGTGCTGCGCGCAGAGGTCCCGCAGCACTGAGCCTCTAGGGGCAGAGACACAACATGCCATAGATTACTGCAGAGAGATGGAGAAATCAGGAAAAAGAACACTGAAGCCAAGAGTGTCAAGCAGGATGGAGAAGACCCTTAGTGAGCGTACAAAAAGCAAGGAGAAAAGCCAGGGAAGGATGGGGATATGATTGTGGCAGATTTCTCTTGCTGAGCTCTGAGTGTTTAGAAGGCTCAGTACACACAAGTCCATAGGCTTTCTTTTGACCCCACGGGTCATACTGCTGTCTCTCTCTGAGGATCTCTGCTCCAAATCACACGCTTTGACTGACAGATCTACATGTATGGATCCTCCACAAGCATGCGGACGCAGGCAGCCCAGACAGGGGCCAGGATCATTGTTAACACTACAAGGACAACAAAAACAACAATATGTGGTGCTGTGGTCGGGGGAGGGTAAGAGCTGAAAGCATATGTGAATTAAAATAGTCCGCATCCCACTAACTCCATCAACACATGCTTCAGGGTCCCTGGCCACTATGTATGCAGTGCTGATGCAGGTATGGCACGGGGGGTGACGGGTGAAAGGGGAAAGAGTTGTTACTGAAGGGAGCAAGGGAGCGCAAGGAGACAGTGACAGCTCCATTTTACAGATGAAGAAACTGAGGCTAAGCCGGAAGTGCCCAAGTGCTTAGAGCAAGGATACAGGGTAGCTGGACTGGATCACCAACAACCCACTCCTTTCCTGCCAGATTTAAGAACGCACAATGAGACCTTCTTTCTGGGGTAAATCATGTCTGTACCTCTGGTATGTCAGCCCAGAAAACTACTTTTTGGTGTAACAGTACAAGGGATTTCAGGTATCTTGGTAGGGAGCTGAGACAAACTATGATTAAATATGTTACTATTAAATAAACAAATGAAATATCAGGTTTCTGAAACTGCCAGTTTTTTTGTTTGTTTGTTTGTTTTTTGTTTGTTTGTTTTTGGCCAAGAAGTCAAGCAAAGGCCATATGCTTTTTTGCTTTAATGGAAAGATCAAGTGGTTTTGCGGATTCTGCTGTGTCTTTTTCTTGTTCTGTCCGGGCAGCACACAGGCAGTGGACTCTGGGCACCCTGTGAGCAGGGGTTTCTTCCTTTTATAGGTGTCACATGTTCCTGACATTGTTGAAAAGATGAATAAACCCAGTTAATAATCATCACTGAGTTTTTCTTTCCTGTAAAGAAATTATTGCCAAAGTTCCAAAACCATATGGTGAAACATATTTTGTAAGAAAGGTTTATAGATTCTGAATTTTTTTAAAAAATGGGGGGAAGCAGTGAGGATACATTCAATTTAATGTATCCATGCTTTGGGGTGCCTGGGTGGCTCAGTCGGTTGAGCGGCTGACTCTTGATTTTGTCTCAGGTCATGATCTCATGGTTCGTAGGATCGAGCCCTGCATCTGGCTCTGCACTGATGGCGTGGAGCCTGCTGGGGATTCTCTGTCTCCCTCTCTTTCTGCCCCTTCCCTGCTGACATGTGTGCTCATTCTCTATCTCTCTCTCTGAAAGAAAAAAAAATCCAGGCTTTACCTTTTCCAAGCTAGTCTGACTTCGAGAAAACAAGACCTCTCTAAGCTTCAGTTTTCTCAGTATAAAATGGGGATAATAACTATTTTGTAGGATTACATTAAGAATAGTGATAATAACTGTATTACCTCACCCAGGATAGGCACTCAATAATCAGTACCTGTGATTATGAAAAGATATAGATTGTGCTTTTTCCATTGTGCACGATGTAAAGAGTAGTTTTGCCTTTTATCGTAGATATGCTATTCATAAAGCTCTCTGGTAGATGTATAAGCGTCTATAGACAAGTAATATCCACGTATTTTGCATGCATCGTATATAACATATACTTAACATTAATCTGCAAGCGCTTCCCACACCATTCTTTTGCAGCTGAGGAAACGGAGTCTCAAAGAAGTTCCGGGATCCCTCCAAGTTCCCCGCCTCAGCTTAGACTTCTGCTCTCACCCAATGTTAAGGGCTGCCAGCTGCCCACAGCTCACACCTTCCTGCAAAACCTCCAAGGCCGGCCCCTCACCGCCTGGACAGGGATGACGCCCAATGTCTGACCGTAATTACAAGAAAACATCCATAAAGAGGTCCTGGGCTCCAAATGGATTTGACACAGTGGCCCTTTAAATCAAACTCTTAACACGATTTTCTTTATTTCCCTTTAGCAGTTTTTCTAAGTAAGCCATGCCTTTAGAGGCACCTAATACAAAGTGACAACCTTCACCGTTTTCCAAAGCGCCGATGGACGGCCGTGGAGAGAGTCCATTGTCACCATGGTAATTACCGCACAATACCTGGCGGCCAATGGACAGTCAGGAGGCTCAGGCAGCGGCTGAATCCGGCATTGTCCGGGCCCGATAAAAAGATTAGAAGCCCTGAAAAGCCAGGGAGCAGGATCTCACAGCTCTTTCGCTGGGCCCTGAAAGGACCATTGTGCTTGCACCATAAATTCTGGGTTCTCCGGGCACTTGACAACTGAAGCCGGGGACAATAGAATTCTTGTGTCCAACAAAACACTCCTTGTCCAATGCCAGTCTTATCAGCCGCATTTACAAATGTCTTTCGTTGTACCCAAATAATTCCCTATTAGAAGGACTATTGGGAGCAGAACTAAATAAATATTCACAGCCTTTGTAATATCGTTGGGAAATGAATAAACAAACAGTCATCTAGCATATGAGCAAGCCTCCTGCTACTCTACATTTTATCCCCATGTCTTGCCCAAATGATGTCGTTTTGATTTCTCTCTGTTAACATATCAACAACTGTGATCCTGGCAGCTCCAGTTTTATTTGCCACCTACTACATACCCCTGATCTACACTGCCTCGGTGCTTCCACGTGCATTTTTCTTTTAACTAATCTTGCCAACAGCACTGCAGGGGGCTGGTTTTATTCGGTTGCTACCTCCTAAAAGAGAAGGAATTTAACCTCAGAGTGTTAAATTGACTTAGCCAACACAACGTAGCTAATTAATAGTAGTAGAATAAGAATTCCAACCTAGATTTCCCTTGCTCCTAAGGCTTTGCCTTCCACTATGCCATGATGATTTCTCTATTGAATAAAAAAGGAATGAAATGTCAGAATAAGGGGAAAATCTAAGCACATCCACCGTAAAAGTCGCAAATATACATGGAGTCTGTTCATATACTGTTATTGAACCTGAGAGGAACACTTACAATAGAAGGAAAATAAAAAGAGTATATTTTATTTTTGCCCTAGAATGCCAGCCACTTTATATT
The DNA here is from genome assembly GCF_018350215.1 of Panthera leo. Classification (NCBI taxonomy): domain Eukaryota; kingdom Metazoa; phylum Chordata; class Mammalia; order Carnivora; family Felidae; genus Panthera; species Panthera leo. The sequence goes on from NC_056693.1 coordinate 40,662,262, forward strand.
TTAACCTTTTAGGGAGACGGAGAGGTGGCAAGCAAACCCAGCTTCAGGAAGGTTTCAGGGATGTCCATACATCCTTCCCTTACAGGATGGTTTCAGGGATGTCCATACGGTGCACTGGTAAAGTTTTAGAAAGAATCACTGGGGTAAACAAAGCAGTCAGGGCACATACAGTCACAAACTCCCAGAACAACACTAACGCCTCCTTCTGCAGTTTGTTTTATTTTGCCTACTTGTCTCGGTGTTGTGAATGAACAAACATCTCAGCATTTGACAGTAAAGCAGCACACAGCAAAACAGAAACTCCTTTCTTGATGGAAGCATTTACTAGAGGACAATGATCTTTTTTACATTTTTACATAAAAGAAATATCTGACAATATTAAAACTCTAAATGTTTCCCTATCAGGTCAGGAGGTGGCCACCCTGGTTGATAGAGCTTATGTGCCTCTTCCCAGTCTGCCCCCAGCCTCACGTCCTCCTGTCCTGCCCAGGTAAGTAAGGCCTGCCGTGCACCTCTGTTCCTCTAGATTTCTCTGCCAGGAAGAGCTCTTTTATTATGTCTGTCTGCCCCTTCCGATGTTGCATCCAAGGAAACTCTGAGCTTCTGGAAGACAGAAGCTACATTTCATAGTCAGTTTGTCTGGCCTGGGTCAGTACACGGCTAACCCTTAACAGAGCCTCGCTTATTGGAGAAATAGATGAATGGTATTAAACGGACAACAACCATAAAACTGTATTTAAAAATTTTTTTAAACATAAAAATGTATCCTTTTTATCCACCTGATGTCAAAGTACAGGTATAATTTGTAAAAATTTTTAAGGACTGTCACATGTCCTCACTTGGCCCAAATTACACAGCCGTGATAAAAGCAATGTTGAACTGTTTTGGTTCATTTTCTAAAATAGTTAAAATCTATAGTTAGAAATAGGCTATCTCTTTGCAAACAATTGGCTATTAACAAGACTGGGTAACCAATAGGTACCTCCTGACTGACTGACGGTAAATCTGTGTGTTTGTGTAAGAACTGAGTTTGAAAAATGTGATCCATATTTCCCAAATACTCCAGATGCCAAGTGAAGCATTTAATCATCTTTGAGGATTTAAGGGCATGGTTATAGACATGTACACCTGATGCGAACTATATCATCTCTTCTGTACTCCCAGGAGCCACGTGTTATGTAGACACAACTTAATCCAAACAGGCAAAGAAAACATTAATTGAGAGTTTGTAATGTGCTAGGTCCCATGCTAAGTACTTTCACATAATACATGATGTAATGTTATAACAATCTTATACGTCAGATGCTATCATTTTCTTTATTTAATAACTAGGAAATTGAGGCTAAGAAAGATGGAATAAAGTTGCTGTCATTCACAGAGCTACAAAGCAGTGAAGCCAGGATTTGGACACAGGGAGTCTGAACCCAAGCGATTCATCCAACAGCCATACTCAACATTTCTGCAGACATAAATCAGGGCACTAATTTAGGGAAGTAGTCCAATGATTTTTTTAAGTGACCAGTGACTCAACCACTTTACCAGACTACTGAACTATCTAGAGAGTAAGAGAAAGAGAGAGAGAGAAAAAGAGAGAGAGAGAGAGAGAAGCTGCTAATGAGGTACCTCCAAAGAAGTGACGAACAGCATATAACCCAAGACCTGAGACTTTATATTTAACAGTTTATCAAATCTGGGGAACGTTCATACAACCAAGAAATCAACTTACTTGCAAAACGCCATGTTCATAAGGCCAAAGAAGTATTCACACACACACACACACACACACACACACACACACACACAGCAGAGTTTTTTGCTGCTTGCTGGTAATACTCAGAGTCTGCTATTACCTCTCAAAGTAAGAAAAGCTAGCTGCACTCTCTGTAGCAATGTGACTGATTTATGATATCATAGGAGTGCATTCTCTCTTGGGGCCATTATGCTTGGAAAGAAACCAAACAAGGTTTCTCAAAATTAAGTGGGACTATCCTTTTGCAATGTAAAATTAATTAAGTTAAGGAAAAGTGCCGTTTTGTCATATACCTCTTCCTGGATACTGATTCTGAAGATACAAACTATACAAATTCATATTGTTCATAAGCATCACAAAGGCAAAAGCATGTGTGTTTTCTCGCCGATTGTATATCCATTGGACAAAGTCACAAACTAAATGCTTCCAAATAGCTTTGGAACAATTAAGCTAGTAAATAAAGAACCGAGTCCCCAACACTGAGGTGCAAGTACCTCTGAAGGCCCACAGTGGATGGTGACTTCTAAGTTTCTTCAGGCACAAGTGTGAATTTGGCCACAGAGGGGCTGACACGAGCCAGCCCAGCGAGTGAGTCTAGCGGGGACTCTGCATGCTCATCACACCTCGTTAAGTACACAGGATTCATTCAGGGTCAGCAGGGGAAGCGGGCCAGTGAAATGTTTCAGTTATAGTTTGCTGCACTTTATTGGTGGAATTATATTCTTCACTTGTATGCACAAATTTTGACATTCTTGAAGATCTAGGGAAAGCTCACATGCCAATATCAAGAATCTAATATCCCCATAGAAAGCTTTATTCAGGCTATTCTCCCAGGACCACCCAGATTCACACATACACACATACCCTCAAAGTTCTATTTATTTTGTCTTCATCATTTTTTATTTATGTTTTTAAAAGTTTATTTATTTTTGAGAGAGAGAGAGAGAGACAGAGAGAGAGAGAGAGAGAGAGAAGGGGAGAGGCAGAGAGAGAGAGAAAGAGAGAGAGAGAGAATCCCAAGCAGACTCCACGCTGACAGCAGGTTAGGACCTAGGAACCATGAGATCATGACTTGAGCCGATACCAAGAGTTGGACGCTTAACTGATTGAGCCACTTAGGTGCCCCTTCATCTGTTTTTAAATACTCAAATGATTACAAATAAAGTCTGTTTTAACTGCTTTCATTGATAAGAACTGAGAATAAAGACAAAAATATCATTATCAGAAGCTGTGTACAGTTGGGTCATCTTCCTAGATTGGGCTTGGATCAATGGTGTCAAAGTGACAGGCAAACGTCCTATTAGAACTCAAACAATAGCTCTGTGACATCTTCCATTACAATGTCCACTTATTAAATCTCTATCCTATGATGTCATCTAAGAAAACCAGGCTTGATTTTGAAATAGGTTTTCTTTATGCCTTCTTGGTTTTGATATCTGCAGCTGTCTGATACTTTAAGTGTGTAAAGTTATACACACACCCATATACACATGCACACAAACATACTATTCACTTGTCAGTTGCTCATCTCTGGAAATATTTAAACCACATTCCTTATCCAGCAACTTATAAGATAAATTTTGACATTGGGTACTGGGGTGGTCAATACGTTTCTTTCCTGTCCTGAGTCTCTGGAATTCTGTAATTGGAATAATCAGTTCCCTTGCTGAAAGTACCCAGCCACCCTCCAGAAGAGCTTGGACCATACCTGGGGGAACACTGAGCTAGGCGGATCTCTAGGACTCATTCCCTCTCTAATGGTCTTTCACAGGCCCAACCTGGTGCCATTATAAAGACAATCTTTACAAGGACACTTCATGCACAGAAGACCATGAGGACATTGGGTGGCGGGGGTGGGGGGAGGTCTCCTTTAGCTATAGTGGTGGTGATAAGTAGACACAACTAGGTTTCATAGTCCCTGACAAGATGGTCTGGTCACCTTGGAGAAAGCCAGAGGACCCTGTCCAGGGACCGAACCAAGTGGTATGTCAGCCAGCAAACAGAAGAAGAGTGAAGCAAGAGAGCTAGACAGATGGCAGGCAGCACAGTCCCTGCTGCGGGATGGAATTCAGGTCTGGCAGGCCCGTTCCTATTTGGGGTTCTACTGTTCACCAGTTCCATAAGTTAGGACTCTTCTTCTTTACCTATAAAATGGACATTCCTTGACAAATGAAAGAATGCACACACATTACCCTGTTGTTTCTGGCACAAATTTACTGTTCACTAAATATCATTAGTCAGCATCATCATGATCAAAAATTTATCAGTTTTCTGCTACAAAGACTCTATATAAAGAAATTAGTGCAATGCCTGACACAATAGGAGTCCCATAAATTACTATTATTATTTTTGGCATTAAGTGACAATGAGTCAGATGTAGAAAAGTACCTTTCAATTCTCTTTCAATCCAGATCTCAACAAAGAGGAAGTCTCCATTTGTAATAATTCCTGAACAGATCTTTCTTTTTAGAGAAGGTAGTCTCAGGGTCAGAATAGATTATATTGTTTGTTTTAATTATATCTATTTGGGGGATACTTTCTATTTATCACAAGAGATACTGGTTTACGATCAATGGTAGTGATATAATTTTTAAAAATTTTTCATGTTTACTTATTTTTGACTGAAAGACAGAGCATGAGTAGGGAAGGGTCAGAGAGGGAGGAAAACACAGAATCCAAAGCAGGCTCCAGGCTCTGAGCTGTCAGCACAGAGCCTGACACAGGGCTTGAACCCATGAACCGTGAGATCATGACATGAGCCAAAGTCGGACGTTTAACCCACTGAGCCCCCCAGGTGCCCCATAATATAATTTGCTTCAAAAATATTTAAGAAAAACAGAATGAGTTCAAAAGAGAATATTAAGTAACAGCATATTTTGAAGATAAGCATGAATGACTGACGTGGGGGGTAGGCGATGATGACTTCACACATGGAGACACCGAGGCTCCGAGGAGGAAACGGGTGAAGAGGAGACTCCTGCATGGGCCCACGTCTCTCTGCAGCATCCTCATCAATACCACGTGCTGGGTCAGGTGCAGCAGGGGCCCGTGAGGAACAACTGTGGTCCTCTTCCAAGGTCAGGAATGAAATTTAAATGAAGTGACGAAGGTCAGTGCAGACCTGGTGACGGTCTGCAGTGAGGCAGGAGCAGAGTCTTGTAGCTCTCCAGGAATCTAGGTCTTCATGGAGAAGAAACTAGGTTGAAAACACAAAGGGCACAGAATCCACCTTGTACGTCTCCCTATCATTCATGGCACGCATTTACAAATACGTGGTTTTATTCCACAGGAAGTTTAAGGCCGCCTGCAAGGATGTATGAGGTGCAGAAACATACAGTGCTGCTTTACATGATAAAAGTGAGAAAAGGAGAAATAGCACGAAACAGCAGTCTGAATGAAGGCTCATATGCAAAGCTCAGGCAGAGAAGTCATATCCCTGTCGGGGCTGCGGCACACAAAGGGACAAGGACACGCAACCAGGCACAGGAGTTCCGAGCCCATGAAGTTAAAGCTGGTCTTCAGTTCCATCACAGCCATCCCAGAGACGATGCCACAGGGTTACTTATCCCACTGCTCGCAGCCAGACGACCCTGCCTTCGGCATTGAGCAACATCCTTAGTGTGAACATAATAGGACTAGAATGCTTGCCAGATTATAGCAGCCCCAGCAAGGGGCTGGTGGGGGGCCGGGGGGGGGGGGGCGTGCTCAGAGTCTCCAGCAGGTGAGGAAAGGAGGCAGGGAGGTTGCAGGCAGCATCTGCCTCCCAGGAGCACTTGTGAGCTGGCCCATCCCCCACATGCTACTCGCTGCTTACTCTAAACCACGCATCTGCTTGGCCTGCTCCTGGTTTCAAAGCACTGAAGGGCTCCTTGGTCTGGCGTCCTCTGCTTTTAGCAATAACCAAACCTTGCTTTGTTCTAGGTCCTGTGCTCAAACTGTTACATCCATCGCCTCTATTTGCAAGTGGAGGAATCTGAGACACAGAGGATGGGTAAGGTACCCCAGTCACCCAGCTTGTGGGGGTGCAAACCCAGGCCCCCCAGACTACATTCTGACTTCAGTGCCTCATCATCACCTGCTTTTCCCCAAGGGCAGGCCCTTCGTTAGGGAGCCAGCTGGCCTTCAGCCTCACCTGGGGCAGCTCCTTCCCAGAAATGACTGTTTTTGTTAAACTTAACCACATTGCCCCACTCTTCTCTACTTTAGCCTTTGCATAGCAAGCATATTCTTTGGGGCGCCTGGGTGGCTTAGTCGGTTAAACGTCCGACTATGGCATAGGTCATGAACCCACAGTTCGTGAGTTTGAGCCCTGCGTCGGGCCCTCTGCTGACAGCTCGGAGCCTGGAACCTGCTTCGGATTCTGTGTCTCCCTCTCTCTCTGCCCCTCACCCACTCATGCTCTGTCTCTTTCTCTCTCTCTCAAAAGTATAAACATTAAAAAAAAAAAAAAAAACATTAAAAAAAAAAAAAACTGGCTAAGTTGCTTCCTCCTGATAACCCATCTTCCCTTTTCAGCTTCACACACACACACACACACACACACACACACACACACCCACTCAACTCACTATGGCATCATCTTTACCAACCATTCATCCTGTAAACCAACGTCTCCTGAGGTGCCAGATCCTGGCCAAGATACTAGAGTACCAGGCAGACAGGGCTGCTACTCTTGCAGACCTTTCTTCCAGTGGTAGAGTTAGAAAGCGAGCAGAAAAATAAACAGTAAACAATTAGTGACGAAGGACACAGCAAACTTAAACAGGTTAAGAAAACAGACTGGATCATGACTTTTTCTTAGGATCCCTCCCGATTGGCACATGCGTGCCTAGCTCAGAGCCGACGCTCAGTGTTTGACAGGATGAGGCAACATCTCCAGCGTATAGTCTCCATCAGCCATTCAGGCCTCAAGTCCTCAGATACCTTGTTGTTCTAGGAAATCACTCTGGCAACCATTTGCTTGCCACTCCCTATCCCTATAAACTGGTAAAAAGCAGAAACCCTGTCGTCCATGTCACCACCTAGTGTAGCATAATCATCTGCATTGGCTGCCGGCCAGAAACAGAGACCAGAACTTACATTGGAGGGACTTCACAAATCCTAAGACTGGGTATTTCTGGGTACCCCCAAAGGCTACTACAGGGGCTGTGGTAGGTTTGGGTGGTATGGGGAGGTTGTGGGATCACTGCCTCTTCCTGCTTTTTTCTATTTAATCCATGGCTATGTTTTAACCACTTTCTATATATTAGGGGTTGGGGTCGGATTTTATCTGGATGAAATCCATGGTATCAAGAGGGAAAAAATAGAAATAATGAATCTAGGAGCTAAATGGCTCCTTTGAATTTTTATAGAACTTCATTCTGAATATCAGATGTGCATGTTAAGATATGGACAGATGTGTACAAGTACAGACAGACAACTAGACAGCAACAGAACACATAGGTGAAATGAAGATATTACATATGAGGGGGTGGGGGTTGTGTGCAAAGAGGAGGATATAAAACAGTAGTGGGCTATGCCTTCAAGGGGGGCAGAGGTCTTCCCAGCCCCACTGATCTCTCAGTAGAACACCGCATTCTTGGAGATCTGACAGTTCATTCATTCATTCATTCATTCGTTCCTCCTCTCACTTATTCAGATGTTGCATATAGAGCATCTCTACATGCCAGTCTCTTTGCAGAGATAAATGTGTAGAATTGGGGATCATGTTAAGGTGAAAAAGAAGGGAGGGAGGGAAAAGGAAGGAAGGAAGGAGGGAGGGAGGGAAGGAAGGAAGGAGGCAGGGAAGGAAGGAAGGAAGGAAGGAAGGAAGGAAGGAAGGAAGATGGATAGAAGTGCAAGGGAAAGCAGTCAGGTGAGCACAAGGTACTGAAACCACCTGCCTTCACTATCATCCCAGCACTCGGGGTCCGGCAGCAGATCTGAAACAAACGCAGAGTTGCAAAGGAGGCAGGTGGGTGAGGAGAATGAAGAGAGCTACCCAAATAAG